>NC_083403.1:121895738-122208383 GCF_020745735.1 Hemiscyllium ocellatum
ACAGTGCTGCAGATATATTCTCACTAAAGCCCTACATAAGTAAAACATGACCTCCCCACTCTTGCATGGTATAGAAAGGTATGAGATTATCATCCTCTGTAAGATACAGAATGGAGCCACAATCGGATACTCATAGAACACATAAGCAGGAATAGATGATTCGGTCCTACAAGCTTGCTCCACCATACAATAAGATCAAGGCTGACTTGGTTGTCATCTCCACTCTACCTCCATGTCTGACTTTCACAAGCCTGCCTCTCTGGTCTGTCAAATATCCACTGAATTCAGTCATGAATAATTGGAATGACCCAGCTTCTACTGTCTTCTGAAGATGGGAATTCCACAGACTAATGACTGTCCTTAAAGTTTGCAGACTCCTCTGAACCACTGATAACATTTGTAGAACTGCACAGCATTCCTTCAATTGATACTATCTTTAACTTCCTTACTTAGCCATGATGGATGATGCACGCTTCTCAAAGGGCCTTTCTTTCTCACTGGGATAAATATTTGCTAAAAATTATGCCACTGCATCTCTCCTGTGCTACCTTTTAACCTAGTTTCCCAGTTCATTTTAAACAGTTCAGTCTCCTTGCTAAGAGATGATTTGGAGTTGGGGACTATGTGTAGTGTGTCAAAGTTTGCAGATGACAGTAAGATGAGTGGCAGAGCAAAGTATACGGAGAACTGTGCAACTTTGAAAAGGAACATAGATACATTAAGTGAGTGGGCAAAGGTCTGGCAGGTGGAATACAATGTCATCCATTTTGGTAATAAAAAGGATTATTACTTGAATGGTAAAACATTGCAACATGCTGCTATGCAGAGGGACCTGGGTGTCCTTGTACATGAATCACAGAGGGTTGGTGTACAGGTAAAAGTAATTAGGAAGGAAAATAGTTCATCCTTCACTGCTAAAGGGATTGAGTTTAAAAGCAGGGAGGTTATGTTGCAGCTGTATGGGTTGCTGTTGAGGTCATACCTGGAGTACTATGTGCAGTTTTGGCCTCCTTACTTGAGAAAGGATGTACTGGCTCAAGAGTGGGTGCAGAAGAGGTTCACTAGGTTGATTCCAGAGTTGAGGGGTTGGCTTATGAGGAGAGACTGAGTAGACTGGGATTATATTCATTGGACATTAGAAGAATGAGGAGAGATCTTATAGAAACATATAAAATTATCAAGGGAAGAGATAAGATAGAAGTAGAGAGGATGTTTCCACTGGCAGGTGAAATCAGGACAAGAGGGTGTAGCCTCAAAATTAGAGAGAGCAAATTTAGGACTGAATTGAGAAGGAATTTCTTCACCCAGCAGGTTGCTAATCTATGGAATTGCCTGCCTGGTGGTGTAGTTGACGTTACTTCAGAAAACGTTTTTAAAGCTAAAATAGAATTTTTTTTGAACAATAAAGGAATTAAGGGATACAGTGAGAAGGCAGGTAAATAGAGCTGAGTTCACGAAATGATCAGCCATGATCTTATTGAATGGTGGAGCAGGCTCGAAGGGCCAGATGGCCTACTCCTGCTCCTAGTCTTAATGTTATATTATGTTAATTGTCTTTACTTTGTGTTTAAAACTTTCATATAGAACTTAACTTCTCCTGTTCAAACTGAATGTGAAATTCTACCAAGTTATGATCATTGTTATCTAGGGGCTCCTTTATTATTAAATTACTGATTAATCCTATCTCAATGCTCATTATCAGGTCTAGAATAGCATTCTCCTTATAGAAAGTACTGGCTTAAGAAACTGTCCCGGTCCACACTATGACGCACTTTTTTGGCTACATTCACTACTCTGGTTTGCCTAACTACATATAGATTGCAATTACCTATGATTACTACAGTGCCTTTCTTAATGCTCTATTTATTTCTTCTTGCATTCTCTAGAACATAGCACAGTACAGGCCCTTTGGCCCTCGATGTCATGTCAGTGTTTTATTCTACTCTAAGATCAGACTAACCTACATACCCTTCATTGCACTAATTTCCGTGTTCTGTCTTATCATTTAACCCCTATTAGAGGGGTTATAAACAACTTCTACAAATCTCCTTTTATTTTTCCTATTTTTTTATTACTACCCAGACAGGTTCCACATGTCTCTCTTTTGAACTAAGGTAATCTCTCACCACTGTACAAACGACATCCATAATCAACAGAAGTACCCAACTACCTGTTCCTATCTATTCTTCCCACTCTTTTCCATAAGTTTGAAATTAACAATTATTCTAAAATAACTTGTGGAAACTATTAATTGCAAAGGAATGGCTATGAAAATGATGATAATATTGCCTGTGTTTTTAAAACACTAGAGATGAACAAGATTAGATTTTCTGCAAATACCTTGAGGCATTTGAATTACTGACATTTCTATCACAACTATGATATACCTTATGAGGAGAATGGTAGGAGACTTCTTGGGATGTCTGCTTTGGATCTTCTTGTGATTTAGTTATTATTGGTAGTGCTAGGCAATCCTATCAATGTGCAGGAGCACCCTGTCACTGCTCAGATGTAAAAGATGACTTCCGTTAAAGAGCTTCTTCAGTCATTTGTTCAGAGATAGGCACAGGCATGTAACTGGCATCATTTGATGGACTAGTTCCTATTGGAGAATCCCATTAGCTACCTCTACACTTGCTGCAGTGAAATCTCCTCCAGTTCATGTGAACCAATGAGTACCGCACCAGCAAGTGAAGACCTCACTTCCTATGTACCATCAGGCAGGACCAGCTTGAGAGATGCATCATCGTCATCATCTGTGCTTGGCATTGCTTGGCCAAGATCTCCCTTAACTGATACTGATCGCTGTTCAATGACAATATGCAGACCAGCTTCACAACACCACAATTAATGGAATCTGTGGTGAAACAGTCAGCAAGGAGTCAAGTGAATGTTGAACCCAATTCACTCATGAAGTACCTTCCATTTAAATGCTGCTCATGAGATTGATTTCATATCTGCACCATTGCTGTCTCTTCTTAGTTACTAAAAACACTCTGAAAAATGTGGCGTTTCCTGCTGAGGTGATATTAGTGGTGGTCGTGCTGAGTGCTCTGGTGAGCTTTGCTGTTGCAGGGGTCTGACTTGTTATCTGGATTGTAGCTTTGGTGCAACAGGGAAATGCAAATATTTGTGCAAGTTGCTGTTGTTATCCAGAGGGAGTTTGATACATTTCACATGCATGACACCATTACAGCTTTACAACTGTGTTTCTGCAGATAAGGTGATTATAATGATAAAAGCCCGGAGCAGAGGCTTGGAAGTCAACCATGTAGTTTACAATTTCCCAGCCAATAACAGCATCTTCAAAGAACTGGATGGTTTGGTCAGCTGAGTTCTTTAACCCATTCTGGATACTGTGTGTTTCATTGAAAACAACATCTGAACAGTGACAGGGTGCTCCTGCACATTGGATAAGATTGTCTGGTTCGTGTAATAATGACGAAATCACAAGAAAATTCAAACCTTTTTTAGTGAAGAGAAGGTAAATTTCATTGAATGTGTGAATATAGAGCTGTTTCTGTCAGTCAACAGTAATGTTTCATGAGCCATACACCTGAATATAAAGTACCTTGCCTACAAAACAGGAAGGAATGAGAGTGAGTGAGTACATTTTAATTGATAGCTATTTCTGTCAATAATTATCATCAGCCATCAAGCTTTTTGCAGTTCATCACAGTAGGTTTAACTTGTCTGATCCTGCTGCGCTAGTTCTCAACTATATTCATTACTTCCCTTTGTGTTGCATTTTCACCAGGGATCTGGACTAATTTTCTTTAAGTATACGATGGTATTAAAGAAAGCTTGCCTGACACTGGTAATTTACTTTGATTGGCATCAGTTGTTAACAACATGAATCACTGCCTCCATAAATGACAGGCTACCTTTGTTCACAGTCCTTCTTTACTTGATGTGAAACAACCTTTTTCTAGATTACCTTCTAGATTTCTGTGTTTCATGAAACTGTGTTGGCTTCTCCACCTGCTTCATGCCCTTAGCCTTTGTGATTTTCCCGTTGACTCTCAGGAAGTGCCATGTTTCATGTTTTCTGCCTTCTCCATCCACTTTTCACAGGCATTGTGGAATTTAATTTACTCCACAGTGATCCTTGCTGTTGTCATTAAGTCTTCTTCAATCCAACTTCAGAAACTGTCCTCATTATCTTCCTCACATCCCACTGCACCTTCTCCCCCAACTACCCCCCTCAGAGCTTTGTCTTGTGTCTTCTCTACTTTGCGTGTAGCAGACAGGACCACCCCCGAGGCTTCCAGCCTCATTCCCGATGAAGGGCTCCTGCCCGAAATGTCGATTTTTCTGCTCCTCGGATGCTGCCTGACCTGCTGTGCCTTTCCAGCACCACTCTAATCCAGGACCAATTCACTCTCAACCACACTTTAATTTACATCCATTGTACATCTCTCTTTTCTTCTTCACCATTAACGACCCCTTTGTCTTTTTGCATTGGGCCTCTGCCTTTGTCAAGGATATAAAAATAAGCTAATTTTCCAACACCTCTCCATTCTGAAGAACAGTGATATGGACTTGAGGCATTAATTCTGCTTCTCCATGGATGCTGCCAGACTTGCTGAGTTTTTCCATCATTCTCTGTGTTTGTTTCATTAGATCTCTATGTATTTTGAAATGCAGCCCAAACACTTTAGTATCCAGATGATGTGCACTAAGTTAGATGTTCTTGTGACTGCTTTCAAAAAAAGGCAGCAGTTTTAATTCTCAATTCAATAATAATATTAATACTATATTTGTCTACCGCTTTACATTATTTCAATATTGGGTTCGACTAACAGATCAACTAAATTGTAGAAAATTACACTTTGCTACAGTTAATTGACCAGTCACATTGTACAAACAGGTTTCATTCTTGATTTAAGTTACAAGAATAACCAGACTATAGAATAGCAAGAGGTACAATAAACTGCATTTGTATCACATCTTTTACTCAGGGCACCCTAAAGTGTTTTCCGGTCACTTGAATATCACTTTCCTGTTATAGTGCAGAGAAGGTGGCAGCAAATTAACACAGCAAGCTCTGACAAACAGAGATGCAATTATAATGTTGATTCAGGAATAGCTGTCGGCCGGTTGATTTTTCTTGTTCTTCTTCATCCCACGCCCATGGAATTTCGTACGTTCCCCTGGGAGGGCAGATGGGACCTCGGTTTTAACAGTTCATCTGAAAGATGGCACACTGGTCTCTGAGTAATGCAGTGAAGTGTCAGGTCAGATTATGTGCTCAGTTACTTCAAGTGATTTGTGAATGCACAGGCTTCTGATGTAGAGATGTGAGTGCTACTACTGAGTAAAGGCTGGTAAGATTTAATGGCTCTGAAATATGTGGGGTCAAGAACAGCAGAGAGAGGACAGATCACCTGGTGGAGAGAAGGAAATATTGGAACATGCACACAAGCTTGGGGCAAAACCTGGCACTGTCAGGTTTCTGTTCCTTGCAAGAATCATGCCAGTTAGCAGAGTGGAGTGAATTCTACCCATTATGCCTTTGGTAGGGTCAATAAAGTTCTTGTTAGCTAAGGACGACACTTGCATTATGATGTGACTCCAGAAAATGGCACAAAGATTTCCAGGAAGACAACTGGTTCCTGGAGGAATGAACAAAATTTTGACAAAAGATCGCTTTTGTCCTTCAGAAATTCATCTTCCCCAGATTTGTAGTTGCTTCTTCAGAAATGTCAAGTGTGGGCAAAAAAGTTTAAAATAAATTTGACCAATATGCCAGCTGTTATAATAAATTGTCTTTCAAATATTGCCAAATGGCTAGATATCTCTCACATATCATTATTCCCAACTGACACTTCAATTCAATCTATTTCCTGATAACAGTGGGTCAGGTTTTCTGTCATAGGCAATCTCAGGATATGCTCCATTATTTAGATTTTCTTTCGCATGTTTAGATTTAAGACTTTTTAACCCACAAAGTTGTTGGGAGCACATTTGAAAGTTTGAGAAATAAGCACCGAAAGAACTGAGATATGTTCTTTTTTGTCGTCACCTGATAATCTCTCCTGTCCTCCCATGGTTTATAGAAGAGAATATCTTTATTGTCACATATACTCCAGTATAGAAGTATAGGAATACAGTGAAAAGCTTTAACAATTTCTGCCTTTAATGGTGCCATCTGAGGTACAAGCACCTTGGTAAAAATCTTGGATACAAAAGGGAACTAAAAGGAAAAATAGTACCATTACTTACATTGTTAAAGCTACCTTACTTTTAACTTTCTTTTTAGACAGAGTTAATGGATTTACATTGCAGTCCAGTAAAGAATTTCAGAGGCAGCAGCTAAGCACATGGTCTGACTGCCTGCACTAGGAACAAGTCCACCAACTGCCCCGCTCCACTCCAAGCCTCCAGTCCATTCCCTCACCGGCACTCAGCTGCAATAAGGTAAGTTCTGTTGTATTGGGACTTGCTTCCCTCGCACTGCACCATTACTCGGGTTTCCCCTCATGCTGATCAGTTCCACATCAGTGTCTGACCCATCTCCCGCACTGCTGCCTTCACCCCTTCTCCTCCCACACACAAGGTTCTCCTTGTTCTTACTTCCCAAATCCACCAGACTCTGCATTCAAAGGATCATCCATTGTAATTTCTGCCACCTCCAGGAGGATGCTACCACCAAACACTTACCCTCTACTGAAAGCATTCTACAGGGCCTATTCCCTTCATCATACCTTGGCCCACTCCTAACAATTCCTCACCACCTCCCCCCCATTCACCTTCCTACACAATTGTGTGAACCCCTTACTTGGGTCCAAGGTCCCAAATGCAACTTCCAGGTGAAGAAGCATTTTATTTGTATTCCTGATGAAGAGCTTATTCTCGAAACGTCAACTCTCCTGCTCCTCGGATGCTGCCTGACTGGCTGTGCTTTTCCAGCACCACACATTTTTAATCTGATCTCCAGCATCTGCAGTCCTCACTTTTTCCTTCTTTCAATCTATTCTACTGTTTTCGTATGTGCTGCTCACAAGGTGGTCCCCTTCACATTGGCCAAAGCAAAATGCTAGACTGGGTGACTACGTTGCAGAGCATCTTTGCTCTTGTCCTTAAGAATGACCCTGACCTTCTAATTGCTTACCTTTTCAATAAACCATCTTATTCCCATGCAACAATTTCTGCGTCCATGAAACGCAATGCAAGCTGGAGGAACACCACCTCACTTTCCAATTAAGGCATTTTTCTAGCCTTTGGGACATAATGAGTTCCACAATTTCAGAGCATGACAACTGTCATCCATTTTTCCTCACATCCTCTTGCACCTCTCTCATCGCTGTGACTTGTTGACATTGGCATCAGCAAAGTGGACCCATTTTCCTCCTTTCACACCTTCATTTACACCCATTTTACATCTTTATCTCCTCTTCACCACAAAGAGCACTTCTTTTGTCTTTCATGTTGAGTGCCCTCACAATCTATTCCACTCACTGCTCCACCTCTCCCTCTATCAATAACAACAAACTCACCATTTTCCAAACCATTTCACTTCTGAAGGAGAGTCATAAGAGACCAAAATACTAACCCTGTTACTCTCTACCAGACCAGCTGAATTTGTCCTGCACTTTTTGATTTTTATATCAATGAATTGAGAAGGGTGCATGGGAATCCAAGGTTAAATCAGTACAACATAAGAATGAGAGGGTGAAAAAAAATTAGATCAATAGAGGAAATAAAGTCAGAAATGAGAACAAACACCGAAAATAGAAAATTTGGTATCCTAATATCCCCAAGAAGAATACACTACCAGAAGGGTCAAGGCTCTACACTTATAATTGTTCACTTCTGGGCAAGTAGGGTTAATTGATAATCATTAATACTTACCATGATTATTGAAAGCTCATTTGCATTGTTAATTACTGACTTTTTAATGGACAACTAACACACAAATGCAGCAATTTATTTAAACACACTGAGGTTAGAAAATGTAAAACGTCACTTTCATAACACTCTTGATGAAGTTATGTAAATTAGTCAGCAACTTGTAACAATTCACAATGCACTGGCTATTACTTCCAAACAACATGTAGCTGGCCATCCTGTGCACTAATGTCAGTGTGAATCGCTCAATCAATTTCTCAGTAAAATCTGGCCATCTATCCCCTACCACCTTGTCTTTGAGAAATTCTTGATGTAAACATTCAGCAGCCCCGTTCCACAAGGATGGCCTGATCGAAATGGCCGAGCAACTATCACCCTGTGCTCTAAAATATGTGCAGCCCTCACTTGTACACAAATAGTGAATTAAAGGGAAAACACAGATGTAGTAAAACTGAAATAAAAAAAGAAGAAACAGATGGTCAAGCAAATGCAATGTGGATTAAAGTGGCAACTGAGAGGTGTGCAATTCTTGATCAGCAATGGTGTGTTAAGAGTGGTAAGATAGGAAAGGCCAGTGTGGAATTCTGCAAGGAGAGATAATGTAAATATGGGCTTCAGACTGAGAGTGAGGCCCACTTTGAGAGATCATGGATGGAGGGCTGGACTTGGAGATTGAAGCAATTGGGGAAGAAGAAGGGCTAAGGGTGAATGGGACAAGCAGAGAAGACCAGATAACAACACAATTCCTACCCAGCTAAATGATCTTTCTGTTGCAATTAGGATCAGGGCTAAGACATGAAGAGAAAGCTGTCTGAGCCAGTGCCAAAAGAGCAGCACACACTGAAACTTCAGGGAAGGAAAGGGTAAAGAAGGCTGATTGCAAATGTTGCATTGCACAAAGCCAGTCTGCACTATGAAAGTCAAGGCTGATAACAACATGACTCAATATTTCTGTAGAGTTTTTAATTTCCTGCTGTATCTTGAATTGGTTTGGAAAATTCTCAAGCGATTGACCATTTTAAAGTTGTCATTGCACTTTCTCTGAAGTTTCTGCTGATCTCTCACTATACAACCCACACTGAGTTTTCAATTACGTTTAATTCTTTGTTGAAAGTAGCTGGAAACAGTGAAGCTTAAGAGTAAATAGAAGTGGAGAGGCCAAGCCTAGCAGTAGATCAACTAGCTCCAAAGTTACTCGAATGCAGGTTGGTCCACATCATTGATTATACATCAAACATAGAATCATACAATCCCTACAGTGTAGAAACAGGCCCATCAGCCCAACAGGTCCACATGGATCTTCTGAAGAGTAATCCATCCAGACCCACTCCCCTACCCTATTATCCCACAAATAACCCCTGCCTAATGTAACTAACCTATACAACCCTGAACACCATGGGCTATTTAGCATGGCCAATTCACCCAACCTGCACATTGTTGGACTGTGGGAGGAAACTGGAGCACCCAGAGGAAACTCACACAGACATGGGAGAATGTGCAAACTCCACACAGTCATACGAGGATGGAATCAAGCCGGGGTCCCTGGCACTGTGAGGTAGTAGTGCTAACCACTGAGCCACCGTGCCACCCCGTTAAGAAAAGCACAGGTTCTCTGGTGATTACAGAAGAATTAAACAACCAGAAATGATCAGGCATGTACTATTTTCTTGCATCAGCAGATTGATAGATAGAATCAAACAATATCGACTCCTTTCAGAGTGGGTTGAATTCATAGACCATAGTGTGTCTCAATAAAAACAAGATTATTCCACTTTCTGAAGATGTTAGAATGTTTTTGTCTTTGAAGGAACCAAAAGCAATTCATGCAATTGAACGAGCATAAGCAACATCAATGCCGATAAGAGATTGCAGTGTAAAGTTACATATTTTGTGTTAACATGAGCTGTGCTGAACACATTCATTTGAAAACATAATTCACAATTTATTTTCTCCAACTGAACTGGACACTGCCGACATTTTTGTCCATGAGAAACTAAGTGGGACTGATGAACGGCTGAGTGGCAATTACATTCTCATTCTCTGATTCAGCCCTACCATTCTTCATGAAGCTGATGCAAATGACATGAATAGGAACGGTTTCGATGGATATGGGCCAAATGGGACTAGTTTAGTTTGGGAAACTTGGTGGTATGGATGAGTTGGACTGAAGGGTCTGTTTCTGTGCTGTACGACTCGTTGACTCAAATTCCCAAATAACTCCATGCTTGAAAATGTCCAGCCTCAGGCTAATTGGTAAACTTTACTGCACCATAGCAGGAAACAACTGGGTTTTCCTTTTTGTTCATTTATTCAGCTGGTGCTGCTCTCTGGAAGGTGTCATGTTTACACTATGACAGAAACTCTTGAAAACTTCAGTCAATGAGCTGAGGAAGGGTCATTCAACCCGAAGCATTAACTCTGATTTCTCTCGACAGATGCTGCCAGACCTGCTGAGCTTTTCTAGAAACCTCTATTTTTGTTTCTAATTTACAGCATCTGCAATTCTTTTGGTTTTTAGATACCTCTACACCTCCTCCCATACCATTCTAAGGACTCAGTCAAGAATATTTGGAATGCAGCTGACATTACTATGCATATGTCACATACATTTGTCTTTACACAGGAACCTCGATTATCCGAATATCAATTATCTGAATTGCGGATTATCCAAAGAAGATCTTAAGGTCCTGACAGAAGCATTACATCAAAGAGGTGTTACCAACACTGATCACATCTTTTGTTTATAATGCTTAGACATGAACCCGGCTTACTGAAATGCTACCGCGAACAGTCCTGCACATCGTTGGGAGCCCAGGCACTGTCTCCAAATGACTAACCTCTCTCTCTCTCTCTCTCTCTCTCTCTCTCCCCCCCCCCCCACACACACTTTCCCTGGAGTTCTACCCAGGGGTGTACCTTAAACCCCCCCTTCTCCAGATAATCTCTCAAACATTGTCCTTTACAGGGCAGAGTGGGAACTTGTTGAAAACGTGTGTGTGTGTCTGTGTGTGTGTGACTTATGTCCCAAAGGCAGCAGCAGTCTTGCTGTTGGTGTTCAGTCCAGCTGCAGTCTCCATTCCTGGGCAGGGGCGGGGGTGGGGGTGGGGGTGGGGGGGAAGGGCGTTGGTGGGGGGGGGCGGGGTTGTGCCAGGGAGTTGGGACAGGGGCTTGCAAGCTGTGAGCTACTGCCTCATCTCCTGTACAAGGAGCGGACATAGCAAGTGCTCACTCTGTCAATCCCAGTGAAGTGAAGCAGCGGCGGGGAGAGGCTACAACAATGCTGCAGGACCCTTACACACAAGCGTGTGCCTGCTCAGAAACAAATCCTGAGACAGAGAGACGGAGCAAGGCAGGCAGAGCGAGGAAAAAGGAAACTTCAGGAAACTCCGAGTCCCAGAGGAGAGGCATGAATCAATAACCCGACTAATCAATTATCTGAATGAAGTACTGCCCGGCCATCTCATTCGGATAATCGAGGTTCCTCTGTATTTGCTCTCCTGTGGTTTATGTCCAGTAATGAATAAAAATCATCTGTACCAATGAAGGTGGTGAAAATCATCTAATTGAATTAAAGTTTTTGTTGTCAAACAAAGCATTTAATTTTTTGCTATCTACTCATCAGTATTGGAATCTCATTTACATATATGCGTACTCCATCTGAAATAACAGGCACATTGGCGTGCATATGAACAACTGCATGTGCTGTTGAATTTACTGTGGGCACTTTAATGAAAACAATAGAGGAAAAATTGAACAGTCCCTGAAAACAGGGTCAAGGGTCACAATGTGTGAAACATCAGCATGCTTTGATTGCAATGCAGGTAGCATACCAAAGAATACTCCTTTGTATTATGTCTGTGCGAAGCCAATGCTAACAGCACTGATTGTTGGCTGGGGATATCTTTAGAGACTAGCATTTCTTCAAGTGAGCCTGCATTGCAATGTGGCTGCAACTGGTGCTGCATATTGTGGTTGAAGAGAATCTGACCTGACAAAGTGTGAGGGATGTGACACAGAGAGAGAATGGCTCGAAGGTACTCAGATGTAGCCCTGAAGCTTTGGTGAAAGAAGTGGAAGTTGTGCCCTGTTTTGGTGGACAGGAATCCCTTCATTTCCACACTTCAAACATTACAAGAGCAGGAAGCCCTGGATATCGGTGCCAGGAATTAAGCAGCACCACTACCTCACGCGATTGGTCGTGGTCAACTAATGCAAAATCAAATACCATATCGTACAAAGTGCAACATTGCACACTTTGTGGTAATACAAGCCTCACACCCAGATCCATCAGCTTGCACACACTGCCACCTACACAACCCACAAGTTAGGCCAAAGGGTCTGTTTCCATGCTTTATGACTCTATGACACTAAATTAGCCAAAAAGATTGCATGACATGTCTCGCTTCCTCTTTTAGAATCCGATGGTACAACAGAAAGCAGCCCGCACTAACTGGAGAACCCATACATCTTCTAATCCATGAAACTGATACGGTGGCTATTATCAGATCAGCTACTTCTGAACAGCAGTGGGACTGAAATCAGTGATGATAATAATACTCTCAAACTGAATCTTCCTTCTAACATCTCACTGACTCACAAACCACAACCTCTTCTGTTTTACCAGCTGGGGATTGTGTTCGGAATGCTCCCCAATTCAATCCATGTGTCACAACACAGCCTTGTGCCATTGATTTCTGGATAGTGAAGAATCGCATCAAGCAATGAAGGAAACCAAAAAGAGAGTGAACATTGCTTTGCCTTAATGGGATATCATATTGGAAATCAGAACCACTATTCCTGGAGTCATCACAAAAGTTAATGATTTTATAAAAATACACAAAATTCCCCAATTGACCTGCCTTTTAGATCTGATAGACAGAAAGCATGAATCAGGTTTCTGTACTTAACAAGAATTACTATCTACTATAAATAAATTGGTTTTGGCTATGGGTAAACAATTCTGAACAATAGATATCCAACACTACAAGTTAAAAGCCTAGCCTCTTAAAAAACTCCCTATACAAACACATGTGACAAACATGTTTAAATATATATTAAAAAGGAGTTTTAAAGTTGCAGGGAAAGACTGGGAAGACAGTCAGTTGTCTATGTTCATAACATTTGCTGTGATGATATTTTTGACTTGCTAGGACTTATTGATCAATCATCCCCTGATACATTCACTGGCTTGCAGAAGGCACAGAACAACTGTTTTACAGTTATTAAGTCTCTCACATTGGTGAAAAACAACAGCTTACAGCAACTGATGAGGGCCAACAAACTGGCCATCTTAAGGCTTTAGGTGTTTCTTTAATTGCAGAAACAAGCTCAGCTCCTTCCTTTATGGAGGTCTCATGGCTTCTGACTTCTCATTCATACCCCCATGCTATTCAGTTACCTAAGAGCCAATCATGTTGTTGTTGGCAGGCAGAAGTTATTGACAATTATCATCATTCTACAGACCAATCAAGTAATTGTTGCTGGCTGAACCTTCCTTTATACACACTCTCTAGCTCCAGCTTATCAGCAGTAACCTCCTCCTATTGCTTGGCCAAACAGCAGTATAGACAGCATTTACTCACAGCAATCTCTTCCAAAATCCTTGATTTTATTTTTTTAAAAAGTCTATATTTTCCCCATCTCAGTCCACATTGCAAACGACAGAAAAGTACAGTCTTTACTTAATGAAAAGACAACACCATCATTGCACACTCATAGCCACCAGCCCCAATATTGACACTGCACTTATTTTAGCTTTGAGGTGGGATCAGCACATGGTGGACTACCAAGAAAAAGTGGGCTGCAGACAGGCAGGAGACAAGGATAGTTCACATGCCATTGTGTTGTAGGGTGAGGCTTCGTATGAGTCCTGCTGCACAGAACTCAGATCAGTTCTTCACTAGTAGAGTGTACCCAGGAACACCGATGATTAGGCACAACAAAGTGCTCAGTGCTTTAGGAAACCTGCTGAAGTTATTGTGTCCAACATCAAAAGTATGGGGAACTCCAGAAGCAGTTTGGCAAAGGGAAGTTTGAAGAACTTGGAGCCCATCTTCTCCAATGTGATATCACTTTAAGGGAATATACAAACGATCAAGAAACCAGAATATAAAGCAGCCAGTTGGTAGTGTAGGAGTGAGAGATGTTGTTGTGGATATGTGTAATTGAATGCCTGGAGTAGATCTGTCTGTTCAGCTATCCTGGAACATGTACATGTCAGTTGGAGTCTTCAATAAAACAAACCTACTTATGGTTCATTAGAAGTGAAATACTGTGGGTGCTGGAAGTCTATAACAAACACATCTGTTGAGATAGATATATAGTTAACATTTCAAGTCTGATATAACTCTCCTTCAGAACTACTTATAGCTTAGCAGTCTTGTACATGAGATTGGTGAATCTGTGTAATGGAATCAGAACCAACAGTGTTGCAATTTCACAGCTACAAAAGCAGAAGTCACCAAAAATGTGAGTGCTCATCATCGAAACTCAGACTACTGTCATCACAGCTGTGGATTACAGTGTGCAAAGTGCGTGCTGGGTGTCACAACAGTACAGCAAATTGTCTTCCAATGGATTATTATGGATACTGAAGCACTAAGCCACGGAGCAGGAACCTGCTGCTGACGGTAGGAAAGTGCATTTTGAAGCTGGAGGGTATTCAGGGCCTAAAGCTGAGGAAGTCCTCTGAGGCCATCTACAGCCTTCTCCACAGAAATTCAGGAGCCTTCCATAATTTATGGAGTAGTATTATGTCGGAACAATAGGTCAGGCAAAGATACTTAGAAGACAGATGCTAAACAAGTGCAAAAGGGTAATTTGAAACAAAAACAGCAAGTGTGAGAGAAATTCAACAGCTTTGGCAGCATTTGTGGAGAGAGAAACAAAGTTAACATTTCAGTCTAACTTAATTCTTCACAAGTACTGGTTTTGAAGTGTTTCAACACAGTCATGTGAGACTCAAATTGTTAATCCTGTTTTTTCCCTCTCCACAGATGCTGCCAGACTGACTGAGTTTCTCTGGCACTCGCTGTTTTTCTTAAGATCTTGAGCATCCACATTATTTTACTTTTACAAAAGGGTAATTCATTGACTATTGTTTCAACAAGGCACAATTTCGCTTAAAGATTAGGTCTGAAATGTGTATGAGTTCTATTTTTTCTTCTGGTAAAGTTGGCACTGTGTTGGCCAATGACTGCAGAAAAATAAAGTGCGGTACTGTTGCAGAATTAAAGTTGAAGTATTACATTTAAAGAAGTTTTTCGAGGGCAGGAAATGATTGCTGAGGTCACCATCTCCCTTCCTCTCCTCTTTTCATTTTGCTTTTTATTCCTTTTCGCCTTCTATTCACCGTCTTCCTTTCTTTTCCACTAACATGCTCCTCCACTTCTCAACCCAGAGCTGGTGGCAATTTGCAACAATGGACAGTAAATGGTGAGGTGTTGAAAAAATCTCTTGCTCAAATGTGGAAGGAGTCAGATGCATCAAGGTTCAGCAGCACAATCACATTGACAGTCACTGGTAATGCCATCCTCATCCTGCATTAAGATTGTAGTTCTGGCTATAGCAGCAGATGAGCATATCCTTACTGACATCTTGCACGTTGTTCTTCCCTGAGCTGCAGATGAAAAAATTGCCCCCTAAGCAGATTAGACAGATTTTTCTTCCTGCGAAGAGTTCTTTACTTGTTTCTCTTTCTGACAGCATCTCTAAATTCATTCTCTAAAACATTCAGCATAGCACTACTTGTGTTCCCTTACCTGGCCTGTGTAAAAGTCATGAAGTTAGCAAAAGATCCTTTAGCACAAGTCAAGCAACTCCTTGTAGAGCTTTACAACTTTAAACAATTAAAGAAAGCAAGAAACATTTGCAAAATAGTTGCAGTTGAAATCAATAAACCAGTTATTAAGCTGTAAGTAATCGGTGATCCCTTTAAACAGTGCTAGTTGGGGGTGCCTCCCTGCTGCTTCAAGTTCATTCGGTTGCATGAGATTAGGAAACATCGTTGGCTAGAGCAGAAGTCCAAAATGGCATTATTGGTGTCATATCACATTAGAATCATGATCAGCTCACTCTTAATACTTCTGCTATACATTCACTCTTTCTGAACTAACATCTATGTAAACATACTATGCTGTACAATTCACCCACTGGAGCTCTAATAATACTTATAACATCCAAAAACCAATGCCACCAGGCCCAATTTTTCACCCAATCCTTGATTGGAAGTAAGTTAATAATCTATAAATTCTGGACACTGAAATGTATACAGAACATTATGAAAATACGTAAGTCATCAGCAACTGAGACATTAAAAATGTTGGTTAATGACTTGCATTTACAATTTTTTCCAATTGAAGAGTTTTTCTCGAAATGTTGATGGCATTTTTGTTATCAGGTGCTGTTTGCTCCTCTTTTCTATTCTATGGGGTGAATTAGGTTGTCGCTGCTCATGGGCAATGTAAAAATGATTGGGCAACACAAGGAAATACAGTAGCTCAACCAATGAAGGCAAATATAAATATACAGGCTTAAGCACAAATGCCAATATGCGGCTGTCCTTTCAATTTTACATCTTTAGTAGCTAAAATAAAATATAAATTAACATTCTTGGAAGGGCTGTCACATTCTGTCATGGATGTTAGTCAAGCTTCAAGAGGGAGACTAACTATTAGTGTGTTTGTTATGAAGGGAACTCTACCAGAAGTGGTTATGATTAACTTGAACATCTGTGACATTTCTTCTCCCATTTTTTGACTATTTTTGTTCAAAAACCCATCCCAATTACACTGTCAGAGCTCTGGATTGGTGAATTCACCAACTCTAACTATAAAGGTGATAAATTATCATCAGTTTATATCATGAATAACACAGAGAGCCTCACCATCACCTATATGGGCATGTTAATTTGTTGAAAAGGGTTCCTCAGAGGTGTTTCTCCAATGATGCTCCCTGATGAATGTTTGAAAATCAAAATACAAGGCAAACACAACAGGATATGAAAATGCATCCTGAGTCTTAGAAAGTGATGGCATAAACTCCTAATTCTACATATTATGACTGTGCACAATCAGTAAAACTTAGCTTTTGTTTTCTTCTGTTGCTTAATTTTACACCCGCCTTTCACAAATACCTCTTTGGGGTCCTCCTCGTCCATCGTCCTAGGTTTCATTTTGGTGTAGTCTACCGGAAAGTCCCAGCAATCAGCCTCGTTCATTGTATAGCACTTGTTGACCATCATGTTCTGTCGCTGTGGGGACATTGGCTCTAATGGAGTCAGCAGTCCAGTGCTGCTGCCAGAGCTGCCATCCCTGTGCCTCTGTTTGTTCATGCTCAGATCTAGGGTTCCATTCTCATCCACCTCGATCTCAGGATTCTGCATAATAAAGATCATCCCTTTTAACTGACTTTGCACTGCATACCAGTTACACTGCAATCTCTCTCATTTTAGTCTGTTCTGAATCTCTTCTGAGAGTAATGATGGGTTTATGTACTATTTTAAAGTAGTTTTAGCAATTTTAGAGTGTAGTGAACAATGGAGGGTACTCTGCCAAGTTGGTGAAAATGACTTTCAAGAAAAATGAGAGATTTGAAACCCTGCAATACAATTGCAGCTTATTAAGAATCATGAAATTTATCCACATTTTGTTTGAAGATCATTTCTTTATTAGTTCTTTTCGGTATCAACATTTCTTCAGCTGATAAAAGATGACTTAAAAACTAAGAAAAATTATACTTTGCACAACATCCCCTTTGCATTCTTTGAATTTAAAAACATTAAGCATACTTTCCATACTGAAAGAGAAAATAATCATGCTGTGAATTTCGGCATTTTGCTTTTTGCGGGGGGTAGAATTCATCTATGAAAAAGGAAACTCCTGATGAAAACATTTGAGGAAGAATGATTACTGAAAAATGTATTCAGTTTGGCTGTTTAAAAATCCAGTCTTTATAGGCAGCCACAAAGACTATAACATAGCATTTTCAGTACCTACAGAAAAGTCCATGTGTAAGAGTCAGAAATGCAATTTTCAATGAACCATGAACCTGTTCCATCTGTACAGTACTCTCCCTCCAGAATCTGAGTGATGTAATTCATTATGTCATGTTCACACTGCATTACAGACAAAATGACAAACAGGGATCAACAAATTAACCAAGGTCTGCAAATCAGCTTGACGAACCTCAAGCAATTTAAGCCCATCAATGTCACGCAGAACTGGACAACACAACCTTAGTTCCATCCCCCTGGTGACAGTGACTCCTGAGATAATACAGGCCCCTGTTGGTATACATCCTTCCCATGACAGATGCATTATGATTAGCCTCCAATTATTCTTCCTCCAACATGTTTTCTAGAACCTGGATGTCACTGGCATATTCCTGAAGAGATGCTGCAGGCCCAGTTACCGAAGGCTCTCCTCATGTATATGTTTGTCAACATGATCTGCATCTACCAATAAAAGCTATGTATTCTCACCTCTTCCCTGATAGGTGCTTTGTTGTTCTCTCAGTGCTGACTGCCCTGTCTGACATAAATAACAGAGGACCCAGACTGAAGTAGTAAATTGACAGTCAGCTACTAAAGAATATCTCTTCTTTATCCTTCTTGCTTATTCATTCTCAAACGGATTCCAATGAATGTTCCTGGTATTGTCATCAGAAAGGCAACCTGACTTAATGTACTTGGCATTCCCAGAGCTTCTATCATTAAAAAACCTAATTATTTTTCCTTGAAAAATTGTGAAACTTGGAAAGCACTTCATTAGTTCTCATGGTATGATATGAAACAACTGCTCCTGTGATAACGAAATTCATTCAGCACTTGGCAAAGAACATTTCAAATGCAAAAACAGAAAGCTACTGGTGTGAGGAAGGGATTAAATTGTGCAGAGGTTACGATTACAGATTTTACACTGCATTATGGTTGAGTTAAGGGATAATTAAGATAAAAAAGGGAACAATAAGATCAAAGCTGGGAAGGTGAGGAAGATTATGGCAGACAAATGAGAAGGGGTTAGATTCCAATGTTGAAATTGAATTGAAATGAGGCGAAGGCATGCAAATAAGATGAAAGATTTTAATAGGATAGCAAAATAAATGAGCCAATTTAGACAGGGCTGACCAAAAAGAGGCATTGGAAATGGAAAGCATGTGTTTAATAGGAAGCTTTCAGAAACTGTGCTAGCAATAGACATATTTAATTCAATGTAATTTATTTGGTTCCTCTTCTTGATGACCACTGATTGGAGGAAATCAAAATAATCAAAACAAACTGATTTTTCCCCTGCCCCTTCCTTCCTGCAAGTGATAAGCCTTGTTGTAGTAACTTCATAGGAACCAGTTGCTCTCCAATTTAACTTAATTAACTTCATGTGTTAAGATAGTGTGCATTGGGAAGCAATTTGGTGAATCAGCCATTATAGCCAAATCAAGTTAGCCACACATGTGTAACTTCCAAAATTAGCAAATACAAGCTGGAATGCTGCTCCAACATCTCTGTATTGGAGTTAGTGAATCCTCCTGTACTGATGCAGCAGGGTACATTTTCAGCTTCCTGTCTGGGCATAATACTTGCACCTAGATAATGGCTGCCCACTAAAAAATAATGCCTGATTTGTATTTGTATTCATTACTATAATGTCCAGGTTATCTAAAATTGCTGTCTGCTACAGGGCAAGTTTAAACAAAAACCTGTTTGTGTTTGGAAGTCTGTGTTACACCTATCAGTTAGACAGAATTTATTTTTATGCAGGAGCAGCACGGATAACATTCGCCTCATAATTTTTGGCAGCGCTGCAGCATTAGATGTAACCATAATTGAAAGCGTGCACAATTGAAGTTATCTGATGTTCGGTTCAGGAGCAGGCCACGTGCTAAACATATTTGTTATTCACGGTATTGTTAAAGAAAGCTGTTTGTTGTGAAGATCTGGCCTAACATTGCCAGGAACATCAATCTAGAATCAATACACTGCATCATGCACTTGGTACACCACATTGTGCACTCAAGTATTCTGTCAGCAACTTTCATTGAAGGAGACTTAATTCACCATTACTAAACAAAAATGCAACCCCAATATAAGTTTAATTAAAAGGAAACCTCAATATTCAACTCATGTAAAAGGAATTTCTATAGACTTTGAGCTGTACTGTCTCTTATTCTCACTTTTTTTCTGAAAATAATATGTTTATTTTCATGCATACCTGTCTAAACTCATTTCAAGGCTATCTCTTTCACGGCATCCATTTCTTTCCTGGACATGTCTTCCACTTTTTCACTCTTTTTTTTCACTGTCGCTTACATTTCTCTCCATCTTTGTGATTTCAACCTATTTATCCTTAACATACCATTGATCTTTTGGCATGTACAGTTCTCACTGGATATAGTTCATTCATTCTCAAGCTGTCATCAGGAAAAATAAAACCTATCAATTTATGGTAATCATGGTCATTATATTGTGACCCATTTCAAAAGTCAACGGATGTAAAGAAATATAATCAATACAAACATCATACTGCTTTGTTTTGATAATTCATGAAATGTTTACATTTAAATATAGAACTGCGGTCATTATCAGGGGTAGTGACTTGAAAAAAATACTGAGCCAAGCAATGCAAATGATTTAAATTAATATCTAGAATTTATGCAGATGTATATTGAAATGCAAATTCAATTTGGCAATGATAGCAAACAAACATTTAACTCATTCGTAGGACATTACTGAATTGGCCATTAAACAAATTGTGTGGTTCTGGAAAAGCACAGCAGGTCAGGCAGCATTCGAGGAGCAGGAAAATCAACGTATTTCTGCTCCTCGGATGCTGCCTGACTTGTTATGCTTTTCCAGTATCACTTGAATCTTGACTCTGATCTCCAGCATCTGCAGTCCTCACTTTCGCCCATTAAACAAATTGTGTCGACTGTTTAAACACTTATAGCAGACCATAAATATTCCCCACAGACACAACAACTGAATGTCCTGTAGTATGTTAACCCCATATATATTTCCCAGATGTGTGATGTTCGCATAATCTCAATGATCTTCCAGCATGGGCACATATATGAGACTGAGAGAATGGACTGCAAATCACATGATGCAGCAGGATTGAAAGTTCTGCAATAGTTTTGCAGTAGAAATGAGGTTGAAGGAGAGAATGGAGGGGGAGACCTTATTCTTCTGTTTGTGATATTGCCTGTAGATAGTCTGACATGACATCACAAGAATTCTGATGGAAGAATAGTAGTATGGCTGCCTTTAAAACAGTGCTCACAGCACCACAGGTCAACTATTCAATAAGAGAGGTAGGAACAGCATGATGCAAGAAATTTTCTCAAGTTGTAACCCTTATCCATATGTCTTGCCTTCATATCTCAGCACAGGATGCAAATGTATTGCGGAATTACCCAATTGATGACCTTGCTAGGTCATCCAATGCACCACATCATTCTCTACGGTCAGTGTGGAGTAAGAACCATTATTTCAGTTCAAAAAGCCTTCTCCCATGCAGTCATGATTTGTTATCAGAGCCTGCAGTGAATGCCCCAAAATATAGAGTACAAATGAAATGTGAGTTGAAGCAGCTATTAGTGGCAGAGGAGGTGTAGGAGCCCATTATTTGGAGAGTCAGCTGGAGCTGATTATCCGTTTGCTGAGAAATCCAGGGATCAAAAGGAAGAAGGTCTTGGCAAGGAAGAATGGCAGAGATAGGGAGGGGATGAGTGCTTGTGACAAGCAAATAGCTGCAGATGATGGCTGTGCAGACAAATCCAGAGGCTGTCTATAAGAATATAAGAACTAGGAGCAGGAGTAGGTAGTTCAGTCTCTAATGCCTATTCTGCCATTTGATAAGATCATTGCTGATCTCACCTCAGTCTCAGTTCCATTTCCTGCCCACTCTCCATAACCCTTCAACCCGTTACTAACTAAAAATCTATCTCCTCCTTACATTTACTCATAATGATCCAGCATCCACCATACTCTAAGGTAGTGAATTCCACAGCTTCACCACAATTTGAAATAAGTTTTTCCTCATTGTTTTAAATCTGCTAAGCCTTACCTTAAAACTATGACCCCGTATTTTAGATTGTCTCACATGAGAAAACATCCTTTCTACAATTGATTTGTCAATCTCTTTAGCATCCTAAAGATGTCAATTAGATCTCTTCTTATTCTTCTGAAGTGCAGAGGGAATAGGTCTAAATTTCTTAAACTCTCTTCATAACACAAAACCCTCCGAGACAACTACGTCCATCCTCAAGTAAGGGCACTAAAACTATATGCAATACTTCAGATGCAAACTCACAAATTGTGCTGTTGCAGCAATACTTCACTGCTGTTATACTTTATTTCTTCAGCAATAAATACCAATGTTCTAATTGCTTTCATTACTACTTGCATAAGAGTGTCTGCAATTCATGGATGAGATACCTGGATCATTCTGGACGAAAGCAAAGTTTCTCTCCATTCAGGTCATAACATGTTTAATGCTATAGGTCAGATTTACAAAGAATTTTATTGCAGTGAAACAGACCAGTTAGTCCAAAGTTTACTTTCAACATGAGCCTTCTCCGACCTCTTTTTACTTCATGCTTTCAACATCTTCCCCTAGTCTGGTCTTCATCACACACATATCTAGCTTCCCGTTAAATATTGTTCACCTCAACCACTCCATCAGGAAGCATATTCCACATGGACCATCTATAAAATGCACTTTAACCACTCGTCCAGGTTCATTTGACACCTTCCAAACACACGCTCTCTATCAGCTGGAAGGACAAGTCAACAGTTGCATGCAAACACGACCTCCCGCAAGTTTCCCTCCAACTTGTGCACCAGCCTGACTTGAAAATGTATCACTATTTCTTCAGTATTGCTGAGTCAGAATCCTGAGGCTAATTTTCTAATAGGCATTTTAGGTGTCCTTACATCTCAAGGACTGCAACTGTTCAAGAAGGCAGCTCACTGGCACCTTCTGCAGGGGAATTAGGGATGGGCAATTATTAATAAGCTAGCCAACAATGCTCATGTAACATTAATTAATAAAAAATAATGCTCAGCATCTTCTGGTTAAAAAGTTTCTCCTGAATTCCTTATTCAAGTTATTTGTGATCTTTTGAATTTAAGAGTTTCTCATGAGAGTTAATTGATGCGAAATACTAACTCTGTTTCTCTCCACAGATTTTGCTTGACTTGTTGAGTATTACTGGCATGTTATGTTTTTAATTTGGATTTTCAGCATCCACATGCTTTCTTTGAATATTTATGGCTCCTAGTGCAAACCAGTGAAAATATCTTTCCTTCCTTGACTCTGACAATTGTTTGCAGCATTTCAATCCATCAAGAGTGCTCAGATTTTTATTGTAAAAATTTCCATGTCAACAGTGGAATTTTTATCTCTTTTGTTTAGAGACGTTTGTGGATGAGCTAGACATCCTTCACTCATCACACTGGCGCCATTAGTTCTGTAAATATGGATATTAGTGCTGACCTTCAGGACTTCAATACATCCAACTTTATCTCTACTCCAACAACTCTCTGCAACAACTGTTTATACCACAGAACCTGCACGCATATTGCTGATTCATCTCAGGATCACCTCAACCCAAAAGGTACTTTTGCACACTTAAGACAGGCATGTTACATGCTCCAGTGACTTAGGTAGCAACTGGATAATGCACAAGAGTAGATATGAGAGACGTCAGGTCATGTACTATCATGAAAGGAATGCATGATGAAAGGAAACATGAGATAATCATATAGAGTGATAGAGTCCTACAGCATGGAGACAGGCTCTTTGCCTCAAACTGGTCCCTGCTGGCCAAAGTGCCCATCCACGCTCACCCCACACCCCCTCAATTAGAAGGCTCATATCCTTCCACTCCTTTCCTATCCACGTATTTGTCCAAAGGCCTTTTAAATGTTTTAATGAACCTGCATCAACACACTTCTGTTGGCAGCTCGTTCCATGTGCATACCACCCTCTGTGTAAAACATTGTCCCTCAGGTTCCCTTTTATTCTTTCCTCTTTAACCTTAAACTGATGCCGTCTAGTCCTCAATTCCTCAATCCTGGGAAAAAGACTGAGTGCCTTCCCCTTATCCATGCCTCTCATGATCTTATACACCTCTATAAGGTCCTCCCTCAGTCTCCTACTTTCTAAAGAAAAGAGACCCAGCTTGTCCAACTTCTCCCTATAACTCAGACCATTGAGTCCAGGCAACATCCTTGTAAATTTCTTCTGCACTCTTTCCAGTTTAATAACATTCTTCCTATAGCAAGATGACTAAAACTGAACACAATACTCCAAGTGTTGCCTTACCCATATCCTATATAACTGCAACATAACTTCCCAACTTCTCTACTCAATGCCCTGACTGATGAAGGCCAGTGTGCCAAAAGCCTTCTTCACTGCCGTGTCTACCTGTGACTCCACTTTCAGAGAATTGTGGACCTGAACTTCAAAATCCCTCTGCTCCACTATACTCCTTAAGGCATTACCATTCACCATGAAACGCCTACCTTGATTTGATTTTCCAAAATGCAAGAACTCACACTTATCTATATTAAACTCCATTCACCATATCTCAGCCCACTTCCACAGCTGATCAAGGTCCTGCTGCAATTTCTGATAACCTTTCTTACTGTCCATGATATTCCCTGCTAATCATACCTTGTATATTTGCATCCAAATCATTGATATAGATAACAAACAACAATGGGCTCAGCACCAATGCCTGAGGCACTCCATTAGTCACAAGCCTCTAGTCCAACAAGCATCCTTCCACTGTTATCCTCTGCTTCCTACCTCAAATCAATTTTGTATCCAATTTGCCAGTCTGCCCTGAATTTCATGCAACCTAATTTTCCAGAGCAGCCTACTATGTGGAATTTTATCATAGGCCTTATGGAAATCCATATAGATTACTTCTACTGTCCTGCCCTCGTCAACCTTCCTGGTCACTTCATCAAAGAACTCTAACAAATTGATAAGGCATCATCACCCATGCATAAAGCCAGGCATCATCACCCATGCATAAAGCCAGGCATCATCGCCCATGCATAAAGCCAAGCTGACTACTCCTAATCAAACCCTGCCTTTCCAAATGCATGTATAACCTATTCCTCAGAATTTTCTTAAGCTTACTGGTCTATATTTCCCAAGCTTTTCTTTGCAGCTCTTCTTGAATAATGGCACAACATTCACTACCCTTCAGTCTTCTGGGACCTCTCCTGTGACTAACGATGATGCAAGAATATCAGCCAGGTCCCTGCAATTTCTTCTCTAGCCTATTGCAGTGTTCTTGAATATAGCTGGTCAGGACCAGGAGATTTATCCACCTTCATACATTCTAATATATTCAACACCTTCTCTACTGTGATATGGAATATCCCCAAAATATCACAACTAACTTCTCCAATCCCTAAATTTTCACCGCAGATGTTATGATATTACTTAGCTGAATAGTTATAAATGAAATTGTTGACCAACATTTCACATTTGTTCCATCATATGACAGGAATGTAAAGTTGGTGAGAACGATTAAGGTATTGGTTTTAAATATCGGTGGAAAGCATGGGCAGGAAAGTGAATGCAACAGGAACATTTCAAAATACCCATTGCATTGGTAGTTAGGATTCAGAGCAAATGAATGGCTCTTTCAACAAGCATTGAGTTTCACAACATTTCAAGTTGTCTCCATCCTTTTGTTTCTGCACTCAATGTTGTCTTCCTCTGTAACCTTCATGATGATATCTCTTGCACGGTACATTATACAGAATACAGCAATCTACCGCAATGCTTGAAGCTTGAGGCTTTAACACTCAATCAAGTAGATGCACCTTATTATAGTATACAAAGATGCAAATGATCAACCTGTTGAGAGATGCTGTGAAACACCTCTGGAACAGATGAGACATGAACTTGGGCTTCCTGGCTCAAGGGTAGGCACTCTACCTCTACACCAAAAAGCCCTCTCTTTCAGGGGATAATTTGATTGTTCAGCAACCACTTCAATATCTGAGGAGGTGTAATTAAGGTAGGACAACAGCTATGGTACAATGAAGGCATTAAGGCTGCTGTCTAAGGAATATTTATTAGCATTTGCTAATGCTTATATATAAACTAAAACACATTCTTCCTTGTAAGAAGCTAAAGTGGAATAATTTGTCATTCATTACGGTGCAATGAAAGATTTAAGATGTTATTGGTTCAATTTATAAGGTCTTTGGATCTTTGTAAGGTCTGTTAAACTACTGTGAGTTGTTCTTGAGAGAAGAACCTGAATTCTAGGTAAAGCAAAACAGCAATCCATTAAGTATACTGTGGACTGTGCATAAACTAATGTGGGTGATGTATCCATGGCACGTTGAATGATTAGGTCACAAAACAGGTCTTCACAGCCATTATAGAACAATGCCTGTGGACAAGGTTAGTTGAAGATCATTTTGAAGAGCTTCAATCTAAGCCGGTGCTGTTGTGATTATATGCACAGGGTTCTGAAAATGTAGGTTGAGCTGATGATTTTGATGCAGCCTTGTATCTCTCAAGTGATTCTTGTCTTCTTACTCCCAGAAACCAAAGTAATGTGGAATTTTTATCATGATAATATTATTGAGATTTGGAGAAAGCTGACAAGCAACTGGCAGAAAGGTACATACATTTAAGCAAAAGTGATGGAAACAATAATAAAAATAAATGATGGAATGTAAACCATCCTGGCAATCTCTAAGAAGGACTCTTACATAGTAATCCTTCTACAGCCATTAGCTGATGTGGATACTCAATTTACATGAATGTGTTGATTCAATACTTTCTCAGTGGGAATGCAAAGTAATTGTATAAATGGTGTGACAAGATAATCACTGAAACATTCTGAACATGTGCAAAATGGCAAACAGGTGGGCATCCCCATTCAAAAAGATGAATTCAGGTTTTTCTCTCAAGAACAACTTGCAGTAGTTTGACAGACCTTAGGGAGTCATGAATTGAACCAGGAATATCTTTCATGTGAAAAATGAAAGCAGCATGAGAAGCAGCAGGATTCTAACTTAATTTTAATGCAGTTATACCAACATTTACACCCATTTATTGAGCAAAGTCAATCAGAAAATTGAGGATGATAATAATGCCAAAATTAAAATAGATCCAGCATTATTGAATTGTAGTAAGATCAACTAAGTTTGGATTATATTTATACTTCGAGCTTGTGACACTGGGCACACTGGTTTGGTTTTGGGAGAAATTATGTGGTCCTGTTCAGTATCTTGTACAAATTTGCTTCACCATAGTGTCGTATCATAGACAAGGGAGGTTAACAGGGGGCTCCCTGGTGATATAGTGGTCAGGATTTGACTTCCTCACGTCTGCAGTCTGGATTTGATTCCTAGCCAGGGAAGTAATATTTAGTGGAGGCAGTGGCGTATCAGTATTGTCACAGGGCTAGTAATCCAGACACAGACTACTGCTCTGGGCACATTGTTTGAATCTCATCATGGCAGTTAACCAACATTAAATCAATAAAAATCTGGTATTGAAAGCTAACCTGGTAACAACCATGTAACCATTGCCGATGGTTGTGAAAAACCATCTGATTGACCTATCTGTTGTCCTTGCTTGGTCTGACCAGCATGTGACTCCAGACTCATAACAATGTGGTTGATTCTTCCCTGCCCTCTGAAATTGCCTTGGCAAGCCATTCCATTCAAGTGGTAATTAGGGTGGGCAACAAATGTTGTCCCAACCAGTGACACCCACGCCTCATGAATTAACTAAAAAAAAATTTCATGTACTTTCAGAAGGGTTCTGACAAAGTTCCACATAAAAGGCTATGAACAAAAAAAGTCATGTTTTAATTGGAGGTGTTACAGCATTTTGAATGGAGTTGGATATTTATTGTGTGACAGAAAGACATGGATCACTGGCGTATAGTAAGATATAGAGTGGAGAAAATCATGTTCACCAATGATCTGTTCTGGTGACTCAACCTTTCACGACTTTTGATTAGATTAGATTCCCTACAGTGTGAAAACAGGCCTTTCGGCCCAACAAGTCCACACCAACCCTCAGAAAAGTAACCCACCCAGACCCATTTCCCTCTGACTAATGCCCTAACACTATGGGCAATTTAGCATAGCCAATTCACCTAACCTGCACATCTTTTGACTGTGGGAGGAAACCGGAGCACCCGGAGGAAACCCATGCAGACACGGGGAGAATGTGCAAACTCCACACAGTCACCTGAGACTAGAATTGAACCTGGGTTCTAGGTACTGTGAGGCTACAGTGCTAACCACTGAGCCACCGTGCTGCCCCTTTTATAAATTTATTTTATAAATGACTTTGATGCAGGAATAGAGAGTTATCTTTTCAGTTTTACAAATCATGCTAATTTAGGAGACGGGGGAAGGATCATGGAAAAACTAGGTGAGTGGGCTAGATTAAAGCAGATGAATTTGGATATGGGAACAACAAATCATAATAGTTCTAAATGGTGGGAAAATTGGAACTGTTGAAGAAACATGGAGATTTGAACACTCAAATAAAAGCAAAAGACTGTAGATTCTGAAAATCTGAAACAAATACTGAAAATGCTAGAGAAACTTACCAGGTCAGGCAGCATCTGTACAGAGAGCAACAGTTCAGATTTCAAATCTAGTATGACTCTTCTTCAGAACTACAGTTCCGTAGAAATCGTATTGGACTCAAAATGTTAACTCAGTTTCTCTCTCCAGAGATGCTGCTAGACTTGCTGAGTTTCTCCTGCAATGTTTTGTGATGATTACAGAGATTTGAGTACAGAAACTATTTAAAGCAAAACAAAAACAGATCAAAGTGATGAAAGGAAAGTTGGTATTTAGCCAAAATTGACTGAATTAGAAAGGCTCAACTGAATTAGAAATGCTCAACTGCATTGACCCTTGGCCAGAATCTACCTGGAATATTGCATTTAGTTTTGAGCACCACACCTTACAACAGATGTCTGGGCCTTGGAGGTAGTGCACTGCAGATTCACCAGATGGACAACCTTAATTTAGAGGACTAAATTATGAGGCCAGGTTTCAGAAATTTCACCTTTACTCACTTTCAGGTATGAGAGTGAGAAATGATTGCGTCAACTGCAAGGAAAATAGATCCTCTGGTGGGAGAAACAATAATGATAAAATGTAATCATAATTAAAGCCAGACCATTCCAGAAGGAAATCAAGAGGCAGACAGTAGTGGAAATCTAGGATTATCCGACCCAAAAGGCTTTGGGTGCTGGAACAATTGGAGCTCTTCACAGCTGAGATTGTTAGATTATGCTGCATAATGCTATCGAGGGATATAGAGCTAAGGTGGATAACCAATTCAGCTATGATCTAATTGATTGGCACAGCAGGCTCAAAGGGATAAGTGGCTGACTCCAATTCATAGATGAGCTGTATTTTTTATTACAGCTTATTTTTTTTCCGACAGTCAACTCTGCCTCAATCTTCATTTGTAATGCTACCAAACCAGGCGCACAAAACATATCACTTTGGTAATGGAAGTTGAAGAAATGAAAGGGAAAAAAAAACTTGTTTAAAGTAATTAGGTACAGGAATACTATTGAAGGATTATTACAACAGAGGGCTTCAGACAGTCTAGTTACTGCTGTGCAAACTCTTCAATTTTCCTGGAACTGGTAGAATAAATGAAAGTCTTTCCCTGCTTTAATAAAGGCCGAGTGAAAATTATTTTGTTCAGTCTCAATGCAAGATCTAATAGGTATAGGTCCACTGCACAAATGAGCTGTCAGGCAAGTCTTTAAAATGGTTTGGGTAGGAAACAGAAAGAAAATTACTTTGGTATAATTGGAGTACTTCTTGAGGTTGGAGGTTAAGGCATCTCAGAAAGATTAACACTGGTTCTCATAATAACAATGGAAAAATGTCAGGCTGTAGTTGCAGCTACCAATTGCAGACCAGCGGCTACAATAATGAATTTTAGCTAGCACCACCTTCGTTATACTGCACGAATGAGAATCAGATTCCTGAGTTGGAAAAGGTCTCTGCTTATTGACACGCGAAGAGCTTCACTTCTCCTCACATAAATTTTAAATGTGTTGAAGGTGCTTAAATTTATGAAATAGCCAGAATTTCTGAACAATTTATAAAGTGAACTTTCTAAACCAGTGGTTTTACTCCATGTGGCAGAGACAGCATGGTGAAGTCTACAATGCAAAGAAAATTGTGCAGTTGCACCTTTAGATTCCCAACAATGGCATCCTCTTCCTAATCAGGGAAAAAAAAATGGATGTCCTAAATTGGAAATTTCCAAAAATGGACAAATGAAAATGGTTTTTAACCAATTTTTATCCACAAAAATGCTTTGCTAAATCCTTGTGAAGGCTCTAGATTTACAGGATCAGATGCAATATTCAGACTGCTTGCCAGTTCTTTTTCAATGATGCCACTCCATTGTGTGTTGATCAGGATTATTTGGATTTGCTTTGTGCTTAGGCCTGTATACATGTACACACATATTTGCATGGGATGGTGGAGCCAGAGACTGCCATGTACGCCGGGAAAGGGCTTTTCAAATGGAAGTCACTTACCCTCGCACACAGATCCTGAGGCTTGGTCGAGAGGTTCTGTGGCATTTCTCGGCACCTGGTGGACAAATTCAGAATGGCCGTGGCTGCCATGTGTGCTGCCTCCATGTCGTGTGTGTAATCGAAGCTGCTCTTGCTCGAAGTGCTGCTAGCACTGCTGCCTCCACCACAGCTGACACTGCTACTGCTACTGCTGGGAGCATAGCTACTCGTCGTGCTGCTGGCTGAACTGGAGTTCTTACAAAACCGCTTTGCTGTAACAACAAGCAATAAAGGGAACACATGACGACTAATTATTCCATTAACCGAACATCAACTGCAAGAGTTTGTCCTGTTTTCTCAAATAAAGGACCTGAAATTAAATTCTGGAACGCTGATGTAAAATGTTCGTCTTTAAAAACAATCCTCCCTAAAAATGGCTCACTGAGGATTTTAACACATTTATTTTAAACAAGTGAAGGATTTCCTATGGATCAGGAAACATAGACAAATCTATTAGCATTCTATATTAACATTCAGAGGTATTTCAGCACAGAGCATGGTGTGGATTACACAAAACGTTACAACGTTATGGCAAATTCCCTGAACATTGTTTTTAGTATATTGATACACTTGCAATTATTTTTCTCCTCTGTGCATTAGTGTTAGTAATTTTATCAACATGCTTGAAATGTGAATGATTGCTGGTGGAATATAAATAATGAATGGAAATATAAAAGACTGCAAGACAGATTAATTTTCTGATACTTGTTGACTGAAAATTATGGGTTAGGTAATGGGCAGGACTGAATAGACTTGGTTATTCTCATTGATTGGGCACAAAATGAAGGTCAACAGATCTGATTATCCTTTGCTGCCTCCCCAATCATCTGCAATATGTTTGTGCCATGCAAACACAAGCAATATTCCAGCAGCCCTATTGGCCACCAAAAAAAGACATATGTAAATAAATTATTGCCCAATTTTAGGACTACCATGTATTTGACAGCATTGAGCATGTGCCACACACACTGACCTCAGGGTTTTAGATTGTTCAAAGCCTTAAAATCAGTTGTTATTAATGTGACATCAGAAGGCCATGATCAAAATAGTGTTTTCTTTTGGACTTACCTTGATGTGGAGCCAAGGGGGCGAAGGTGTGCTCCTCCTTAGTCTAAAACACCATTGTTTACAACTGTCAGCTCGTTCCAGCCCTCTATTCACTCCCAACCACCAGAACGTATCCAGCCCAGAAACAGCTAACAGGTTTGATAAGATTGAATTTAGGCTAGCATATATAGTTCATCGGAATTACTAGACAACACTGTTGTGTTCACACAGCAATCAACTATTCCCTACCCAAAAACATTGTCTATGACAAATTTCTAACCAATAGTACACTGTAGTGGCTATACAAAATACAAAACTGCAGGTTGCTCAGCACATGCTAAACGCCTTGTTACCATGAAAAACAAGTATTGTTTTCTAAGTTCCTTCCAACCTCCATTCCCACTTACCAATGCACTGCTCTCCTAGATGGTGGTCTGAGATTGTGTCAGTCTGGATGCAAGCTTAGTGGCACATGAGCCCAAGATGTGTTTTTGTCATCATTAGGAACGATTTTATTTCCAACTCGAGGATCATCCAACTTTGCTTTTTCCTCAGCTCTTCTGCTGCCGAAAGCCTCATTTGTGTCTTCATTATCTCTGCACCTGATTTCTTCTGGATGGCCTCCCACATTTGACTGTCCATTATCTTGCTGGCATTAAATGCAGCTGCCTCTATCTCTCATAGTAAGTCATGTTTGACAATGCCCTGTGCTCCTGACTAGCACTGTCCCCTGGTCAAGCAACATCTTGGTTTTAAAGTTCATAGTCTTGATTTGAAACCCCCTCACGACCGTACCTCTCCCTATCCCTTTAATCTAGCCCCACAGCCCTCTGAGGTACCTCCACTCCTCTGCTGCTGCTTTTCTGTGTAATTTTTTTTCTAATCACACTACCATTAATGGCCACACTTTCAGTTGCCTAAGCTTCACGTTTTGGAATACCCTCCCTTTCCAAATTTTTACCCAGCTTTCATGCATTAAGATTTTCCTTAAAACCTACCACTTTGACTGAACTTACAGTGGAGGTGTAGAGCTGAAAAGATGTTTTCAAAGGAGCTGCAGTGAATTGCTGTAATGTATCTTCTGGAGGGTGTATACTCTTTCAGGAAGGATTGAATCTTTAAGTTTCCAATCAAACAGATTTTAAGCTGGATGGAATCAAGATTATTGATTACTGTTGGAGCTGCATACATTTAGGCAACTGAAGAATATTTTAGCATACTCATGACGTGTGCCTGGTAAATGATGGACAGGGTTTAGAGAATCAGGAGGTGAATTACTTGCCACACAATTCCCAGCATCTGATCTGTTCCTGTTGCTGCAGTATACATATGATAGGTCAAGTTTAGTTTTTGGTCAATGCTAACTCTAAGGATGTTGACAGTGGGGGATTCAGCAACGGTAATGCCATTGAATGTCAAACAGCAATAATTAGATTCTCTCATGTTATTGCCTGGCAATTGTGTAGAATGAATGTTCCTTGTTACCTATCGGACAGAAACCTGATTCAGGTCTTGTTACATGTGGACATAAACTGCTTCTTTATCTGAAGAGTAGTGAATGAGGTGAACATTGGGCAACTATCCGCAAAAATCGCTGAAAACTCCAGCAAACTCCCACAAAGCTCAAGGTGATTAAGGACAGATACTCAATTTTTGAGATGTTGCAACAAGGATACATATTGGACAGGATACTAGGGATAACTCACAGGTCTTGTTCAAAGTAGGACCAAGGGATATTACGTCACCACATATGCAGGCCGATGAGGCATTTGCTGACCATTAAGTCTGAAAGATGGCAGTACAGCACTCCCTCACCATGCACGTGGGTGCTGGCATTGAGTTTTGCATTTGGGCCTGGAGGGGAACCTGGAGTGGGACCTGGAGGAGGACCTGGAGGGGAGCCTGGAATGGGACCTGGAGGGGGACTTGGAGGGGGACCTGGAGGAGGACCTGGAGGGGGGCCTGGAGGGGGGCCTGGAATGGGAGCTGGAGGGGGGCTGGAGGGGGGCTGGCAGTGGGCATGGAATGAGACCTGGAGGGGGGGCCTGGAGGGAGGCCTGGAGGGTGGCCTGGAGGGGGGGGGGCCTGGAATGTGACCTGGATAAGGGCCTGGAGAAGGACCCGGAGGGGGAACGTGGTGGGGGGCCTGGAGGGGGACCTGGAGGAGGACTTGGAGGGAGGCTTGGAGGGGCGGCCTGGAATGGGGCCTGGAGGGGGGGCCTGGAATGGGACCTGGAGGGGGACCTGGAGTGATGCCTGGAGAGGGGCTTGGAGGAGAACCTGGAGGTCAGCTTGGAGGGGGAGCCTGGAGGGGGCCTGGAGGAGGACCTGGGGGAGGCCTGGAGGGGAACCTGGAGGGGAGCCTGGAACGGGGCCTAGAATGGGACCTGGAGGGGAGGCTGGAATGGGACCTGGAGGGGAGCCTGGAATGGGGCCTAGAATGGGACCTGGAGGGGGATCTGGAAGGGGTCCTGGAGGGGGGCCTGGCAGGTGGTGTGGAATAGGACCTGGAGGGGGGACCTGGTGAGGTGGCCTTGAATGGGACCTGGAGGAGGACCCGGAGGGGGACCTTTTAGGGGGCCTGGAGGGGGGCCTGGAGGGTGGCCTGGAATGGTATCTGGAGGAGATCCTGGAGTGGGGCCTAGAGTGGGGCCTGGATTGGAGCCTGGTGGGGGACTTGGAAGGGGTCCTGGAGGGGTGCCTAGAGGTGGCCTGGAGGGGAACCTGGAGGGGGGACCCTGGAGGGGGACCTGGAGGAGGACCTTGCGGGGGCCTGGAGGAAGACCAGGAGGTCGGCCTGGAGGGGGGGGGGGCCTGGAATGGGGCCTGAGGGGGGCCTGGAGGGGAATCTGAAGGGAGGCCTGGAATGGGACCTGGATGGGGACATGACCTGGAACTTTGTTGAAGTTGAAAGATGCATGCTTGGCTATACTCTGAGTTTAGGGAAGCACAGTGGCTCAATAATTAGCACTGCTGCCCCAGGGATCCAGGTTCAATTCCACCCTTGGCGACTGTCTGCATGGAGTCTGCACGTTCTCCCCGTGTCTGTGTGAGTATTCTCCGGGTTCTCCGGTTTCCTCCCACAGTCTGAACATGTACAGTCTAGGTGGATTAACCATAGGAAATGCAGGATTACAGAAAGAGGGTGGGCCCAGGTAGGATGCTATTTGGAGGGTCAGTGTGGTCTTGATGGGCCGAATGGTCTGCTTCCACGTTGTAGGGATTCTATGATTCTAGTAGTAATATGCCTGACTGACCACAAGATTCCTTTCTGACTGCAAGATATTGGGAGGATTTCCATGTTTTCATTAATAATTGAAAGCAGAAATTCTATTTGAAATGTAAGCTTCCTGAAGCACAAATAATATAGAGGAGGTGCAGGTTTGTCATGTGTAGAGTTTGTGTAAACTGTGTTTACACAGTACAATCAATAACTGCTGTCATCATCACCATTTTTCTTCTTCCATTATTTAATTAACGTCATGCAGGAGGGAGTTGAGATGATGGACAGCCCACTCTATGAATAACCGTGTGCCTGTGTGACCCTAAATGGCTTGGACTTTTCTCAGCAAATCATTTAAGGATCTTGGCTTGATCAATTGAGATCTTCGTACTTTGAGGAAAACATTGACAAATGGTTTACGTGATGAATTAAAGTTCACCCAGATTTGATAAACAATGATGATGACTTTCTGATAATCTGGAATATTTAATACTAACAGATAGCACCATGCATTATTCTGACCACTCTGCTTCACATCTCTCATCTATTCAGTCTGTGATAGTTTCCTATTTTGTCCAGAGTCAAGGATGGAGCCATTCATCCAACAGAACCATCACCCATTTAGAATATGTGAGATATTTTAATCTTACTGCATAGAACAATGCAGTTATTTTTTAAAAAATGAATCAAATGAGTCCCTATTATAACAGAATTGACTTTAATGTAGACACCAATCATTGTTACAGAAAATAGATTTAAAATGCACTGAATGTCAAATTTTCATCTTTTACTAATGCTCAGTGGAATAATTCACACAAATACTTTATGCACACCCAAACTGAGCCTTCAAGGTCAGTCAGTTAGCAGTTAAATTCAATCTTCCCCTCCTCCTATAATTTACAGACCTTTCAAACAAAAACTTGGCTTCACCTAATCACTCCTTGATTTATCTAGTTTTCTCTCCTACTCTTTCAATCCTTATGATGCCCTGTACTATGTCTCTTGCTTCTTCATTACTGCTTCTGGATAAAGTGAAGGCATATATTACGTGAGCAGGTGAGAAAGCTGTCAGAGCTGAAATAAATAAATCTCTTGCTCTTCCTTATCAGTGAAAATGCTTTTAAATAGCTTGATAAATAGTCTGGATAAGTGAGCATAAAAAGACAGAAATTGAAATTAATAGCTTATCTGCTTGCATATATTTAATTAATCTCCATGCATTCTCCAATAGACAAGGGCTGGCAGTCAAGAGCTATTATTTCTCGATTAGAATTCACACTTTTGGCAGCAACAGGATGGCTAGCAAGAAAATTGTCTTGGACTCTAGGGGCTGATAGATGGTTAATTTTCATGTCTTTTTTTTGGTTTAGAATTGGCTTGAAGAGAACTCCTAAAACTGTCAGCATGCTTTGCCCTAATCTCAGTGACCAATGACATAGCTGCCAGTTCAGTTTAATTTAAGGCTCTTGTTATTATTTCAAGCCACACCACCGTCATTAGGAGCATTGTTTTTGACAAGGTAACACAGAAATGCTTCAGGTATGTTTGATCCCAAATTAGCTTCCTGCCTTTCTTTATTAATAGAAATTTCAAAATGATGGCTGGTTGCTTACAGTTCATTGTCAGGTTAAATAGAATTCATTTTGCCTTTTATTCAGTACTAAGTGCACAATAAAAGCATAACATAATTCACATGAAAGCATTTACATCAATAAGAAAATGTGCACTTATGGTATCAGTGACATACCCTAAGTGGAGCTGTTATCATTAAGTGAAAGAAGGCATGGTCCTCCTACTGTGTATCGTCTAGAGCTTTCCAAATGAGAAGAAGCTAGTGCAGAAATCTAGAGACAAAGAGATCCCTTCATAGCTGGGAGGCTTAGTTCATGAAAAGCAGCAGAATAGACAATAGGTGCAGGAGTAGGCCATTCTGCCCTTCGAGCCTGCACCATCATTCATTATGATCATGGCTGATCATCCTCAATCAGTATCCTGTTCCTGCCTTATCTCCAGAACCCTTGATTCCACTATCCTTGAGAGCTCTATCCAACTCTTTCTTAAACAAATCCAGAGACTGGGCCTCCACTGCCTTCTGGGGCAGAGCATTCCACACACCTACCACTCTCTGGGTGAAGAAGTTTCTCCTCATCTCTGTCCTAAATGGCCTACTCCTTATTTTTAAGCTGTTTCCTCTAGTTCAGAATATGTTTACGAGAAGTAATAATGAAAAAGGGTCAACAAAAATGGGGATGGAGTTTTGATCCTGGACTTGATTATTGGTATTCTACATTCAAATTAAACTGTGAGAACAGCAAACTTATGCAACATTTTATTTCTTTTATTAAAGGAAAGTGAGGCAAGTGCAGTTGGTTTCCTTATTTATGGAATTATTTCATATTTTGAAAAATAAATCAAAAATATTCAAGATGGACCATCGTCAATACAGAGTCATGTATTGAAACCATTGCAGGCATCTATGCAATGGTGTTGTGACATCATCATTATTGTAGGATATTTTCTCAAGCAAAATATTTTGTCATGAACTATGTAACAAATTATGAAAGGATGAATGGGAACTTTTCTAATTGTCAATCAGGTGTAATCTGGTGTGATATTATGCAATAGGCATCTTAAAGTTCTAGTCCTGACTCCTATTCAATGCTAAGTTTGTTGCTTTCAGCCATAGCAATACATTTGAGTAAAAAAAACACCAAAACATAGTTAAGGCAAGTTATTCAGCTTCATCTGCATTTTTCTTTGATATCTGTTGTCCTATGCCCAGACTAAAATTAGATTTTTTTTCTAATAGATTTATATAAAAGTCTTAAGTAGTCACAGTCCAACACTGTTTAATACTTATTATCTCTATTAATATAAAAGGGAATCATATTTGTCTTCCTATAGCCATTGTTTATGTATTGGGCCCTATAGAGCAGATGTAAAAGATTTTTTAACACTATTCATAGGACAGAGTAGTTCTAAAGAAGGAAAGTACTGATATGTTTGAGGTTTCTGTGATTATTGGCGACCAGAGTGAAGGGAGGACATAATAGTCAGTATAAATATTGGCATCACGTTGCAAGATTCCTTCGTTTCTATTTAGAGTATTTTTTAATATGGTTAAGCCCATCCTTTTTAGTTTTTCTTTCCTGTTTGATCTTCTTATATGTTTAATTAACATTACATACCACTTGAACATCTAATCCCAAATAGCTCCAAAGTCTGCCTCCTTTTCCATTATCTTTAACAAATACCTTGTTTCATATTGCTCTAGTAGCTGATCAAGTGATCAAAATGGTTAAAATGCAGCAAGTCACTGTGCAGCTGTGGGATTAGTAAAGCTATGGCTTTATTCCCAAGTTGGAAACTAATGTTTATGTGTAATGCTATCCAGGCCACCGTGGAGCATTACAGACTTCTTGGTTTGGCATTTCCAATGTGGTAGCAACAACACAGTAACATGTGCTAATAAGGGCATCTCTTTTTCCATGTCCACGGCATCTTGTGGAATTCAATGAAGACTACTAACATTCCAAATGACCTCACGTTATTAAGGTATGAAATTACAATTGCTGGGTGTCAGCAGCAGGGAAGGTGTGTGTGTGTGTTTGTGTGTATGTGTGTTTGCTGCCTTCACCCTGTATTCTGAGCATTGCTTAAGAGTCTCCAACCCAAACTATGTGAAATCTGAACAGGTCAAATTCCCATTTATCCGATATGGAAAATAGGGAATGTCCAGAAAGAAAGTATAGGCCAGCCATATGCTGTGGTAAGGCTACAGAATGAATTAACAACAGATAATATATGCATGGAGGACATGTTTCCAACTGACCAGTCATGGCAAACTAAGCAAACAAAGTTAATTATTTTGTTATCATGTGTCCACTCATTCTATCAGCCTGATATGTCCTTTAGAAGTCTATCACTGTTCACTTTTCAAGTTTTGTGTCATCTGGAATGTTTGAAATTCTTCCCTTTGCATCCAAATCCAAGTCATTAACGTATAGACTGTGACCTCTCCAGTCTGAAACACTTGGGACCAAGGTAACTCTGAATTTTGGAAGAACATCTGAATATCTAACCAAAGTGTGTGAATCAGAAATAAATACGTACTAGAGACATAAAACAGTGATAAAACATGATATGGCATTAATAATATTGGTTTTATTTATCTAAATAATGTAACTAGCAAATTTCCTGCCCTAAAATGAGGCTGGGGAAACTGGAAAAACCAAGCAGTAAAGAATTGGCATCAATGAGTGTCACAGGTTCAGAAAACTAGGATTAAATAACACTAAGAATAACTTTTTTTCATGGAAGAGTAGGCAATGTGCTGCTGGTGCGAAAGGCTTTATTTTTAATTTTAATTTCCATCTAATTAGCTAACTTTTCTTCTTGTCATCCATCTTCGCTCTCACTCGTTCAATCAATCTTATTTCACTGAAATAGTCAAAAATCATTACTCTCATCTTTAATCAAAGCAGGACCAGTAGAATAGACAATGGAGGCCATTGCGTTCACCATTTCTGCATCACCGTACATGGTGTGTCTGAAAGTTCTGTGGATTTGCTCAAAACAATTGCCACACTGTGCCACCATGTGGGCGGCACGGTGGCACAGTGGTTAGCACTGCTGCCTCACAGCGCCAGACACCTGTGTTCAGTTCCTGACTCAGGGGACTGACTGTGTGGAGTTTGCACATTCTTCCCGTGCTCCAGTTTCCTCTCACAGTCCAAAGAGGTGCAGGTCAGGTGAATTGGCCATGCTAAATTGCCCGTAGTGTTAGGTAAAGGGGTAAATGTAGGGGAATGGGTGGGTTGTGCTTCGGTGGGTCGGTGTGGACTTGTTGGGCTGAAGGGCCTGTTTCCACACTGTAAGCAATCTAATCTAATTTCAAACAACTGGCATTTCCAAATTTCAGACTGGAGAGGTCATAATGTATCATCAAAAATCATCATCCAAAGTTCTGCGAATCCCAATATAAACCTTCCTCCAGGATGAAAAAATGACCATTTACCACTGCTCTCTGTTCCTTCCCTGTCAGCCGACTTCAAACCCATGCCATCACAATCTATTCTATTGGCTTCATCTTTGTTTGTAAGATTATCATGTGGCACTTTATCAAAAACCTTTGGGAATCCATATATGTATGTCAACTGCACTGTCCTCATCAACCTGCCCTGTTATCTGAGTGAAAAATCCAAATTGGTTAGTTAAATATCTTTGGCCTTGATTAAATCCAAGCTGACTTTTCTTAGTTAATCTACACTGTCCAAACGACTATTATTTTTGGCTTGGATTATCAACCTATCGACCACAGAGGTTAAACTGACTGGTCTGTAGTTGATAGGTTTATCCTGAAAACCCTTTTTGAACAAGGGTGTCAATGTTTACAATTCTCCAATCCTCTGTTATTACCTTGGCATCTCAGGAAAAGTGAGAGAATGTGGCCAATATTTCCACAATTTCAATCATCACTTTTCTCAGTGTACTCAGATATATCCCAGCTGATCATGGGGACTTATTAACTTTAAGTAGGGTCTGCATTTCAAATATCAATTATGAGTCAAACTAGTATTTCAACTCCCTCCTCTTTATCAATGTCTTTCAGCATCTTCTTCCATACTAAAACAGATGCAAAGTATTCAATTAGCATATCAGCAATTGCCTCTGCTTTTATTTCCTCATGAGCTCCACCTCTTTTCTCACTACCATTTTTCTAATTATATGCATATCAAACTCTGCATTACATAATCTGATCCAGTCCTTGTCAGGCAGGTTACAAAGTTCACAATGTTAACTCTACTGCTTTCAGCAAATAAAAAAGGCTCACAGATCCACGTCAGGAGAAGGTTCACACTACTGAGCTCAGAGGGACACAAAGTTCATATCCCCAACTTCACCAAATGAGCAACATCCAGATAACATTCAGCACTCACACTCCCAAGTTCTGACAATGTTCAGGACTCATATAAAAGCTCATCTGGTTCACTAATGCCCTTTAGGGAAGGAAATCTGACAATCTCACCTGGTCTGGGCAAGGTGTGACTCCAGTTAAACTATAAATGCTCTCCAAAATGGCCCAGTGAGTTAATTAGTTCAAGCGCAATTAGAATGGCAACAAATGTTGACTTTGCCAATGACACTTACATCCCATATAATGAATAAAAAGCAACTCTTGAGGTCAAATAATATGCAGCACTCATGCTCCTGAGCTCAGAGGACGAGTTACTCACACTGCTGATTCCAAGGACAACTAGATTAACATTCCTGGGTTTGGTGCACTCACAAGTTCACATTTTGCAAATAAGCAGGAATCAGCTCCTGATCTCAGAGACCACACAGCACTTATATTACGGATTATAGAGATCACACTATGTTCACATTTCTGCATTCAGTGAGGCATAAAAGCAGCGAGGTACCTCTGAGGCTCTATTAGGCTCTGGTCAGACCTCATTTGGAGTATTGTATGCAGTTTTGGAGCCTATATCTCAGGAAGAATGTACTGGCCTTGGAGTTTGTTCAGAGGCAGTTCATGAGAATGGCCCCAGGAATGAAACACATAACATATGAGGAACGTTTGAGGACTCTGGGTCTACACTCATTGGAGTTTAGAAGGATGAGGGGAGATCTAATTGAAACATACAGAACACTCAATGGCTTGGACAGTGTAGATGTTGGGAAGATGTTTCCATTGATAAGAGAGACTAGGACCCGAGGTCACAGTCTTAGAGTAAATGGAAAAACTGTTAGAACAGGGGCAAGGAGAAACCTCTTCAGTCAGAGAGTGGTGACTCTATGGAATTCATTGCCACAGAAGGCTGTGGAAGTGAGGTCATTGAGTATATTTAAGACTAGATAAATAGGTTCTTGAGGATCAAGGGGATCAAGGGTTACGGGGAGAAAGTGGAAGATTGGGGTTGTGAAACTTATCAGCCATGATTGAATGGCAGAGCAGACTCGATGGGCTGAATGGTCAAATTTCTACTTCTATGTCTTAGGGTCTTATATTTAATTCAAGGAGAGAGGGTGAGAGTGGAGTCATTCCATGTGACATATCTACCATGCACTGAGAATAGCATCACCAGTGGCCTAGCACATGAGCAGGGTGACATGAAGAGTTGATGGAGAACCAGACATTTCCTCATTTAACATTAGTCATGCTGCCAAACTCAATGCTCTGGATGAGATCAGTGATAACTAATGGAGCACTTTTGGCTAGATTAGATTAATTACAGAGTGGAAACAGGCCCTTCAGCCCAACAAGTCCACACCGACGCACAACCCACCCATACCCCTGACCTAACACTACGGGCAATTTAGCATGGCCAATTCACCTGACCTGCACATCTTTGCACATGTTTGGGTCACACATTATTAACAAGTTTATTGGAAAATAAGTACGTGGATAGCCTGTCACCTTTTGCAATATGAATTGAGTCAGGAGATACCTTGGCATCTGAATTTTACAACATTCCATCATACACATTTGGAAGTGGAGTAGAGGCTTCTCCTGTCTACTCTGCCATTTGGTAAAATCATGCCTGGTCTGATCGTGGCTTTTCCTTTCAATCTCTTCTCAGTCAGAATTTGGCTAACTTAGTCTTTGAAAATATTCAACAAGCCAGCCACTACTAATCTCTGAAGAACAGTATTCCTAAATCTAAAATAATAGCGCCATAGAAATTGTATATCAATTTTCTATTCTTCCTGCCAAAGAGAACACGTTTGCACTTACCTATGTTATACTCCATCTGCAAATTTTTTGTCCACTTGCTATTCATATTCATATCTTTGCAGACTCCTTATGCCCTCTTCCCAGTTTAATTTCCTTCCTATCATTGTGCCATCGGCATACTTAGCAATCATATCAAATGAGATTGTAAATAATTGAAGTGCCAGCATTGTTCCCTATGAGTCTTCATTGGTTATCAGAGATACATATGAATTTTATTTGCTTGTTTTCAAATTGGGTCTCACACCATGAACAGAGTGGTGACCCGAACATGGCTCAGAGTCCAATTTTCAATGAAGTTCCAACAGTCACCATTTTCAGAGGTAACTTACAACTTGAGAATTTTAGTGCCCCTCCCATTCATAGGCCTGACTGTCACTTGAGGAATGAGCTTTGCCTTTTCTGTCCAATATTTCTGAGTCATCTAGCCAAAGTTAATACACTTATTCATTTTTGCAGGGTCAGGATAGGACGGAGCACTCCTTGAGATTACACACAAAAGAACCCCCAGCACTTTCTGCTCATTCTTTTCATCCGTACAAATGAACCTAACTCTTGTCTATTATTTTTCTGGGCCATACTGGTCTCTGGATCATCAACTATTGTATCAGTAGGCTCCCAGAACAAACATTTTCTCATCCATCGCTTGGTGCAGATATGGTCTTGAGGAGCAACCCTTAAAATAGGCCAGATTTACTGTTGGCATTACCGACCAACCCGCTGGCACACTGCACTCAATGAACAAGAACTAATGTGCAGCCACTCTTGTAAGAAACTGAAGTGCAACTATGAATTTGTGCCGAGCAAGATTCCGTCAAGAACTGTGACATCAGATAATCGGACTTTGATTTTGGGAAACTGTGAGAACTCCACTGCTTTTCCTTAAAAAGTGTCATGGAGCAATGTATAGGAGGCCTTGATTTAATGACTCACCTGCAATACAACAGCTCAGACCATGTAGCACAACCACAATATTGCAGTGAAGTGTCAGCACAGATGACATGCTCACATTTCCAAACTGGCTCCCAGTTCAAGATAAGAATTCAATCCCTGGACATTTTCAGTTTTATATGGACCATCATACTTATGATAGGCGCATGAATAGTATCAGAATTACAATACATATATCCCCAAGGGAATAAGAAAATATATGTGACTTCTTCTGCTGTTGATGGTTTGGTTTGCAAGTAAGAGATGGATCTGTAGCTGCATCAGCTACAGCTCAGTTTGTCGCGCTCTCCCTGAGTCAGGAGGTCATGACTTCAAATTCCATTCCAAAGTCTTGAACCTCTAGCATATGATCCAATTGCATGATTTCAAAGAATATGTTATTCCTATATTGTTGTTTGTATGCAAATTGGCTGCTGTGTTCCTCTATATGAAAGTTACCACACTTCAAAAGTACTTGACTGTAAAGCCTTTTGGGACATCCTGAAAGGCGCTATATAAATACAAGTTTGTCGTTCTTTTATAGTATGACAGCTCACATCACACTGGACAGATTTAGGAATCTTGGGAGAAATAGGTTCCTGAAACTTAATAGTAAAAAGTAATCACTATGGTCATCCGACCCCCCCCAGAGCATCCTTACTCTCCTGTTAGTCTAGGTGTCATTGAGCAATGATAGCCTTGTGTGGAAGTCTCAGATACTGGTCTCTGGATCATCAACTATTGTATCAGTAGGCTCCCAGAACAAACATTTTCTCATCCATTGCTTGGATCGGATATGGTCTTGAGGAGCAACCCTTAAAATAGGCCAGATTTACAGTTGGCATTATCGACCAACCCGCTGGCACACTGCACTCAATGAGCAAGAACTAACGCAATGACCTCACTCGCTAAGACAGTTTGCAGAGCTAAGAGATTTCTCTCTAGCCATTTGATTGACAGTAAAGCCCAACATTTGCAGTTAGTTGACAGTTAAAAAAAAATCATGAATTCCTTCTAAACTATGTCTGAAAAATTTGGCTAGTGTTTCAAGTCTCTTTTCCAGTGTGCAAGAGCTTACTTAAATGACAGGAAAATTCAGAAGCCATGTATGAAACCTGTTCTGTCAAACTTCTTTTGCACACGTTTTACAAAACGAGAAAGCCCCCTCACGATACTGATTGATAAAACACATGCCTTGCAGTTTCCTTCTGTTATTGAATCTTCTACCTTCCCTGAGCCAAGTTCAGTGACAGCAGAGACACTTAAGTAGGTTGAAGAATGGTGACTGGGAACTCCACCAGCTTCTTGCCTCCACCTCAACTGAGTCCCTGGTTGGGAGCCCCTTGAACAGCAATACATGTCTGCTAAAGAGCTATGTACCCTGGCTCTATGGGGTGTAAAGTGGATGGGTGGAGGTGGGGGAGGGTTGAGGGGGAGCTTGCTATGAGAAGCACAGCATGCTAACCTGTGCTTGCAGGGTCACAAGGTTGGTCCCTTATTCCAAATGCATTTAGTCACTCATCAAGTGTCCAATCTTCCAGCAATGAGGCGATGCAGTGTTCTTACTGACTGTCCGGCTAACAGCTAAGGTCCCATTGCCCCCTAAGATTCCAGCTTATCCATCTCTTTTATTCTGTCTTTTCACTTATTTCCCTGCCTGTGTGTCAAAGGTTTATAAAGGTATTTCTTCTTGAAGAACTAGATTTGCCTTTTTTCTACTTTTATTTATATTTCCAGTTTGTTCACCCTTTGATTTCCTTGAGCTTCAATGAGATATCTAGTTTTCTCCACGGCCTATGGGTGTTTGTGAACCTCTTAGTCCAGTTAGCTATTCCTGTGTTCATGGTTGTTCCCATGATCTAGGACGGAAAGGTTATAACGAAGGAAAATCAAAAACAAAAGGGAAATCCAAACAGGCTGAGGTTATTTTTTGTAGAAAAGAGAAGGCTGAGACATGACTTGCTGAGATCTTACAAGAGAAAGGAAGATTTGATGGGGTAGTTCTACAGAAATTACTTTTACTTGTAGGGAATTCAGAACTTAAGGCCATAAATGTCAAGAGGAAGAAGAAGGCTTACGTTAGGATGAGATGTGAAGGCTCAGTCAGGGTGATTGAGAGTTACAAGGTAGCCAGGAAAGACCAAAGAGGGAGCTAAAATGAACGGGGAGAGGACATGAGAAGTTGTTGGTTGATAGGATCAGAGAAAACCCTAAAGCTTTATATAGGTATTATAATAAAAGAATGACTAGGGTAAGATGAGGGCTAATCAAGGACAGTAATTGGAAGTTGTGTGCGGATTCAGAGGTTATTGGGGAAGCGCTAAATGAATATTTTGTTAGCATTCACACTGGAAGAAGACAATGTTGTCAAGAAGAACACTGAGATACAGGCTACTAGACTAGATGGGATTGAGATTCACAAGAGGAGGTGTTAGAAATTCTGGAAAGTGTGAAAATAGATAAGTCCCCTGTACCAGATGGGATTTATCCAACTGTTCACTGGGAGGCCAGTGAGGAGATTGCTGAGCTTTTGGCTTTGATATTTATGTCATCATTGTCTACAGGAATAGTGCTAGAAGACTGGAGGATAGCAAATGTTGTTCCCATGTTCAAGAAGGGGAGTAGAGACCAGTGTTGGAAAAGGTTATAAGATATAGGATTTATAATCATCTAGGAAGGAATATGTTGATTAGGGATAGTCAACAGGGTTTTGTGAAGGGTAGTTTGTGCCTCACAAACCTTATTGAGTTCTTTGAGAAGGTGACCAAACAGGTGGATGTGGGTAAAGCTGTTAATGTGCTGTATATAGATTTCATTAAGGTGTTTGATAAGGTTCCCCATGGTAGGCTACTGCACAAAATACGGAGGCATGGAATTGAGGGTGATTTAGCAGTTTGGCTAGCTGAAAGAAGACAGAGGGTGATGATTGATGGGAAATGTTCATCCTGGAGTTCAGTTACTAATGGTGTACCACAAGGATTTATTTTGGGTCATCTGCTGTTTGTCATTTTTGTAACGACCTGGATGAGGGCGTAGAAGGATGGGTTAGTAAATTTGTGGACAGCATTAAGGTCAGTACAGTTGTGGATAGTGCCGAAGGATGATGTAGGTTACAGAGGGACATAGATAAGCCGCAGAGCTGGGCTAAGAGGTGGCAAATGGAGTTTGATGCAGAAAAGTGTGAGGTGATTCCCTTTGGAAGGAGAAACAGGAATGCAGAGTACTGGGCAAATGGTAAGATTCTCGGTAGTGTAGATGAGCAGAGACATCTCGGTGTCCATGTACATAGATCCCTTAAAATTGCCACCCAGATTGATCAGGCTGTTAAGAATGCATTTGGTGTGTTAATATTTATTAGTAGAGGGATCGGGCTTCGGAATCATGAGGTCATGCTGCAGCTGTACAAAACTTTGGTGCGGCCACATTTGGAATATTGTGTGCAGTTTTGGTCACCGCATTGTAGGAAGGATGTAGAAGCTTTAGAAAAAGTTTGGAGGAGTTTTACTAGGACATTGCATGGTATGCAGGGAAGATCTTACAAGGAAAGATTAAGAGACTTGATGCTGTTTTCATTAGAGAGAAGAAGGTTAAGAGGTGACTTAATTGAGACAATCAGAGGGTTAGATTGGGTGGACAGTGAGATTCTTTTTCCTTGGATGGTGATGGCTAGCATGAGGGGACATAGTTTTAAATTGAGGGGTGATAGATATAGGATAGATGTCAGAGGTAGTTTCTTTACTCAGAGACTAGTAGGGGCATGGAATGCACTGCCTGGAACAGTTGTAGACTCAACAACTTTACGGGCATTTAAATGGTCATTGGATCGGCATATGGATGAGAATGGAATAGTGTAGGTTAGCTTGGATTCAAACTGGTTTCACAGAGGGGCGCAACATCGAGGGCCGAAGGGCCTGTGCTGCACTGTAATGTTCTATGTTCTATAAAAATACAGTAGTCTCTCTTTTTCCATCTCTCTTCTCTTGGTACCAAACTTTAAAAGGACATTAGTGACCATGGATTTCCAGATGATTGTTCTATGGTTGTGCTTTGCAATGTATTGCAGTCATGTTCTATCAGACAAAGAAGGTCTTCCACACTTACTATCTGCCATCGGGCATCTGATGGTTAACCTGTCTGGCCACATTATGAGTGCACCTTTTATGTTTAAATACTTAAATGGGACTTGAACACAGAGCTTTCTGGTCCAGAGGTAAAAATTGTGTCACAAGAACTCTTCCCGTATTAGCCACAACTAAATCCAAATGGTAATTCAGGAGAATCGTTACCCATAAAGTGGCAAGAAAGTGGACTTGCTACCACAAGAAGTAGTCAAGGTAAATAGCAAGGATACATTTTAAAGGAGCTGAAGAAAGGAATAGGATGATGCACTTCCAGGATTACATCAAGAGGGTGGATGGAGGCTCCTGCTGTACATAAACAACAGGATATACCCAAATGGACGAAATGATCTGTTTCCATTCAGGAGATGCAATGTAACTCGATATGCCAGCGGGTTACTAACTGCATCTGAGCTTCTTGCCTTTTATTTAAACCACATCCTTGTAGTTCAGAGAGAAGGTGAATAGTAAAAATGTTGTTCCCATGATCTAGGACTGAAAGGTTATAACGAAGGAAAATCAAAAACAAAGGGAAAGCCAAACATACTGTAGAAAAGAAAAGGCTGAGACATGAATTGCTAAGATCTTAAAGAGAAAGGGAGATTTGATGGGATATTTCTACAGAAATTACTTTCACTTGGGAATTCAGAACTTAAGGCTATAAACGTCAAGAGGAAGAAGAAGGCTTATGCTAGGATGAGATGTGAAGGCTCAGTTAGGGCGATTGAGAGTTAAAGGTTTCCTTTGTTTCCCCCTCACCATAACATTATCACCAATGCACACACATTGTCTAAAATGTGCCAACTACATTTAGGTGTATTGTCGAGATGCATCACATGATCCACAACAATTATGATAATCATTGTGATGTAGTATTATAATATGTTGAGTGACACACTGTCAACTCAGGCATCTTTTCTTATAAAATTAGTTTCTGATAACTCAAAATGGTCTATTTGATTCCAATGAAAATGTTGAACAAAACACAGGCCAGGAGTCTGGGGAGAACCCTCCACTTCTTCAGCATAGTGCTGTGTGATCCTCTAATGTTCCTAGATAAGTTGAACAGAACTTCAGTTTAACATTCTTATGAAACTGGCACTTGCAAGCTCTTATAGACCAGATGTTCCTCAATGCAATCTATTTCTGCTTATCTTGTTATGATCCACATACAGCCCAATAGAGTTTTGTAAAGAAATTGTACTGAAATGATGACATGAGAAGACTCATATTTTAAAGAGTTTCTCTAACAAAACAGACTGAACTTTTTTTTTGCGCAACCAATGCTTTAGACTGCAGAACAGAATATTCTCTTATTTTTAACACAATTAAGTTCCCACTTAGGGAAGTCAAGTTAGAGCGGCGCAGTGGCTCACACTATAGCCACACAGTTCCAGGGACCCGGGTTGGATTCCAGCCTCCGGTGACGATTTGTGTCAAGTTTGCACATTCTCTCCATGTCTGTGTGGGTTTCCTCTGGGTACTCCTGCTTTCTCCCCACAGTCCAAAGATGTGCAGGTTCGGGTGGATTGGCTTTGCTAAATTGCCCACAGTGCCCAAGGATGTGCAAGTAGGGTGGATTAGCCATAGGAAGTGCAGGGTTACAGGCATGGGGGTTGGTCTGGGTGGAATGCTCTGCAGAGGGTCAGTGCAGAATCAATGGGTTGAATAGCCTGATTCCACACTGTAGGAATTCTGTGATTTCTCAGGTGTATTTTACATTGTCTCTTAAGTCAACATTCAATTGGTTTTGAAGCAGTCTGAGTCATTTTTAGCTCCTCAGGAGTTACTTCCATTATTTTCCTTTCTCAGCTTTGTAACTTCTAACATGAGAACTGTCTTTCATGGTAAGAGTTTTCCTGAAAATTTGCCCTCTAGCATAAACTCAATGAATCTTCCAGCCTTGCTTCAAAATCCTCACGAGTTTGGTCTTTTCAATTCGAGATCAAACATTTACCTCCATTCCTGTATGGTGAACCAACAAGACCTGCAACATCCAGCTCCTCTCTCTTTCCTAAATCCCACCAGGCTGCCAATGTCTGACAGTTTCAGGGACACTTTAAAGCCCATTTAAACCCCATCGCCAGGGCAATGTGAATCACATGGCTCTGGTATCCAGGTGGAAACGTTGATTACATACCCTTGAAACCCTAACTCTCTTTCGCCTTGGAAGTTAATCGATGGCTTAAAGCATGTGTGTTTATAAACCGACATTCTTAATATCTTCTTGAGACTTTGGAGACTCGTAGTTTAATGGCTCTAAACATAGATACTGCTGCCATTGTCTCCAAGTATGAACACTTCCCACTTCCTTTTCACAAAACAATGACAAGAAACATGATAATCATTCAGAGTTGAAACACACAAACACACACACACAATATATATTATATTGCAAATATATATGATAATTTCATATATGTGTGTACATTATATAATTATCATATATATTTGCAATGGAATCATGCAAAGATTCCAGCAAAGAAAGAGGCTATTTGACCCATTGCATCTATGCTGGCTAATAAATAGCAATCAGTCACGGTTCAGATAAATAGTGCTCATTTAGGGTCAAGATGAATGGAGATTACTTGTGTTTGAGATGAGTAAGATTCATTTGGGGTGGAGACAAGTAGTATCCATTCAGGGGTCAAGGTGCTTTGTGATAATTTAGCAACTGAGAGTCTGTCACTTAAATATACAACTGTGTTCCCCCATCAACAGCTCTATCTCAGGCTTGCTGCAGTATTCCATCAAAGCTCAGTGCAAGCTGGAAGAACAGCACTTTATTTTCCATTTGGGAACTCGGTAGTTTTCTGGACTTAATATCAATTAGGGCTTGAACACTTTCCCCCATATCTTTCTCTACCCAGGTCTTGTTACCACATACACTACTTCCACACACAACCATTGTCAGCTACTAATGGTCCCCATTAGCAGCTATTCCTTTTCCCAGGCTAACCTTTATCTGCCACTTTGTCTGTCCAACTGTTTTTCACTCTCTTTGGGCTCTATCCCCACCAATCATTTACTCCTCCCCTCTTCTCTCACGCTATCTTCTCCATAAATATCAAGCTTATCCTAGCTACTACCAGCGCTGAAGAAGGGTCACTGGACTCAAAATGTTAACTCTGACTTCTCTCCACAGATGCTGCCAGACCTACTGAGATTTTCAAACATTTCCAACAATTGTGGACAAATTCCACCCCAAATACATTTACAAGTTTGCTGATGATATCACCATTGTGGGTTGAATCTCAAACAACAATGAGACAGAATACAAGAAAAAGATGACATGCTTAGTGGCCTGGTGTAAAGACAATAATTTCTCCACCAATGTCATTGACTTCAGGAAGTGAGGTGGACAGCATGCCCCTGTCTGCATCAATGGCGCTGAGGTACAGGTGGTCGAGATGGTCAAGTTCCTGGGAGTGATGATCACCAACAATCTGTCCTGGTTCACCCACATCAACATAACAGTCAAGAAAGCACAACAAAGTCTTTACTTCCTCAGGAGGCTAAGGGAGTTCAGCATGTCGACAAGAACTCTTACCCCTTTTCGTGGATACACCATAGAAAGCATCTTACCTGGACGCACCACAATGTGGTTTGGCAACTGCTCTTCCTAAGTCCACAAGAAACTACAGAGAGTTGTGAACACAGCCCAGTCCATCAAGCAACTAACCTTCCATCCATTGACTCCATCTCTACTTCTTCTGCTGACATAATCAATACCCCTCCCACGCTGGTCATACTCTTTTCTACCTTCTTTCATTGGGCAGAAGATACAAAAGTTTGAAAACACATACGAACAGGTTTAAGAACAGCTTCTTCCCCGCTGTTATAAAACTTTTGAATGAACCTCTCAAATGTTAATGTTGATTACTCTCTCTACATTTTCTCTGCAGCTGTAACACTGTATTCTGCACTCTGTTCTACTTACCTTGATGCATTTTGTATGGTACAATATGACTGTATAGCACGCAAAACAGGAGTTCTCACTGTCCCTTGGTACATTACAATAATAAATCAAATGTAAGCTCAAACAATTTTTGTTTTTGTGGTTCCTAAAAGTTCCTAGTTAGCAAATTGGAGAATCACTAAATTGTTAAAGCAAAATAGAATGCTGTTTATTGGCCTGGGCTTGCAGCTCCTCTATGCATCACTGTGCTACAGATTGACAGCACTACCCACAGGGCAGATAGCGAGTCATCTCAGTATGCATAATGCATGAAATGAATGTCAGGCAAGGAGGGATGGTAAGACACCCGGTACCTCTCTTGCACAACTCCTGGCTAATATTATTGACAGAAAGCTGGAGATTGTCCATGTTTTGCTCCAAGAATGGTGCATGGACCAGGGAAACCAATAAGTCCATGTAATAGTTGCTTGCCTTTCTTGCTCAGGCATAAAAGATCACCTTAGCAGACTGCAGAGAGGAAATTTGAATGAACAGGATAGGAATTAGAGATGAAACCCACTCAATATTTTCTTGAATTAATTTAAACAGAAGGAAAATTGCAGTTTTTCAACTGCAAATACTTTTCTGCTCCATTTTCTTCCATGTGAGCAATAATTTAAAACAGGCTGTGAAAACAAAACTGCTCCTTTTTCAATTTCTTCTTCCTCATTGGCTAAGTCCTGATGTCATGTCTATCTTTTACGAATAACTTCTCGAAAAGCCTTTCTCCTCACTTTCAAACTTCTCCCAAACAAATCTCTTGTGATATCACCTTAAGATGACATACGCTTGTAAACAAGTATCCATGATGTAGGACGTGTAATCAGTAGCTTTTGCGCTGTTGTGTTTGCTGCATGTAGTGCGAGGAAGTTGTGATCCTATAACAATATAATAGCTGAGTCTCAAATTACATCTGTTTTCCTCGCTTTCCACAGATGTTGCCAGAACTCCCAAGTTAATCCTCTGTTCCCTGCATTTGTTTCAGATTTCAAATATCTATGTTTTACTTCATACAAACCTATCTGTTGAGTAATCCTATAAGGTATCTTCAAATGAACATAACCTACATTAATTGAGCCATTCCCAGTGTGAGATTAGCAAATGTTGAACCAGAAGAAAATCAATGCAAAAGAATAGGATTTTCTGAGTGATTTACCCAAAGCTGAGACAAAGGAAACTCTATGGAATGAAATCTGCCATCTTGAACTGCTCTGGCAAACATGTGACTCCAGACCAATGTGTCAGCTCTAAACTGCCTTCTGGGTAATTAGATATTAGCGATAAATGCTGATCTAGCCAGTGACACCCACTGTCATCTTAAAGTGAATGGTAGCTTAAGTCAATTATTAAATGATTTTTAAACAACATTTCAATGAGTGTTTTTAAAAAATGAATGTTTGCACGGGATGTGGGTGTCACTGGCTAGGTCAGCATTTATCACCAATATCTAATTACCCAGAAGGCAGTTTAGAGCTGATACATTGGTCTGGAGTCACAAGTAGGCCTGACCAGTTAAAGATAGCAGATTTCATTCCATAAAGGACATGAGTGAAACAAGTGGGTTTTAACAAAAAATTACAACATTCGACACGGTTACTGAATTCAAGTTTCAACACCTGCAAGGTGTGATTCCTCAGAATATTACAAAACAAAGTACTGTGAATGCTGGAGATCTGAAACATAAGCAGAAATTGCTGGAGAAGCTCAGCAGGTCAGGCAGCATCTGTGGGAAGAAAGCAGAGATAACATTTCGAGTCTGGCGACTCCTCAGAACATTAGTCTGGGACTCTCTAGGTTTAATGCTCCTTGATTTAATTTTCTCTATTCTGTAACTGAACATTCAGATACCAACAGTTCCAAAAAAATGAAGCATTCCTAAGACATCGGCAACTAAAAACAGATGGATTCCTTGAAGAATATAGAGAAAGTAGGAAATAGCTCAAATAGGGTTTTCGGAGGGATAAAAGGGAATGTGAAATGTCCTTGGTCAGCAGGATTAAGGAGAATCCCAAAGTATTTCATTCAATATGTTAGAAACAAGAGGGTAACTAGAGAAAGAGTAGGCCCACTCAACAATAAAGAAGGTAGGCAAAAGTGAGGACTACAGATGCTGGAGATCAGAGTTGAGATTAGAGTCGTGCATCCGAGGAGCAGGGAAATCAATATTTTGGGCAAAAGCCCTGATGAAAACTCCAGATGAAGGGCTTTTGCCTGAACGTTGACTTTCCAGCTCCTTGGCTACTGCTTGACCTGCTGTGCTTTTCCAGCACCACTTTAATAAAGGAGGTAGGTGAAGTTTCAAGCCAGATAAAGTGGGTGAGATCCTTAATGAGTACTTTAAATTGGTATTCACCAAAGAAATGGTCAGGAGAGATATTTTGAAGTTAGGCAGACACGTGTGAATACTCTCAGGCAGGTTAACATAATGAAGGAGTAAGTGTTGGCTGTACTGAAATACACTGAGATAGCCAAATCTCCAGGGTCAAAAAGGATCTATCCCAGGATAGTGTGGAAGGCAAGGGAAGAAATATTTGGAGGCCTGACAGATATTTTTTCATCCTCTTTGGCCTCAGGTGTTGTTCTAGAGGTCTGGAGAATGGCAAATGTAGTTCCTTTGGTTTAGAAGAGAAACAGAGATAATCCAGGTAATTACGGGCCAGTGAGCCAGACATCAGTGGTGGGGAATCCGTTGGAGAAGATGCTGAGAGACAGGATTTGGAAGTAAATGGACTTGATAGTGATAGGCAGCATGTGTTTGTGTGCCAGAAGGTCACGTCTCATAAACTTGGTTAAGTTTTTTGAGGAGGCAATAAGAATGATTGATGAGCGAAGTGCAGTGGACATTGACTCCATGGACTATAGAAAAGCATTTGAGAAGGTACCTCATGACAGGCTGGTATGCAGTCTCATGGGATCCAGGGCTCTCTGGCTAAATGGATAGAAAACTGGCTTGGTCATAGAAGACAGAGAGTAACGGTGAGAAGTTGCTTTTTGGAGTGGAGATTAGTAACTAGTGGTGTTCCGCAGGGACCTCCCATGGGCAATAACTAACCAGTATAAATTAGGAAGAGGAATTGGTGCAGTCTTAGTGGGCAAAGGGCCGGTTCCTGTGTTGCATTATATTCCAAAATTAAAGTAGTGTTGAACTACACCTAAGTTAAGTTAAAATTAAGTCTTAGGAGTTTGGAGACTTGGATCTTTATTGCCTCATTCCAACCAAAATCAATGTCTTTCAAACTGTTTTGGCTGAGGACCAGTTCTGCAGAGCAAAAGACATGGTGAACCATATTGCTCATCCACTTTCACTTACCACCACAAAAAAGAAACACTAAGAATTAACAGGATGGATGGGGCTGCTTACAATGAGACGCCAATGAGGTCGCATCAATTTTAATCTGGGAGATCTCAGTCTTAGACCAAGTGCACATGTTCCTCTTCATTGGATGCACTCCCACCAGTGCTAAAAGTCTGAGCTCACAATTGCAAGCCTTCAGAGCAATTTACAGAGGAAACTTTATTTTCCAAAAATCAATTATCCAAATATCAGATTATCCGATGGAGATCTCGAGGTCCTGATAGAAACATTACATCAAAGATGGGTTTCCAACAGTGATCGTGTCTTTTGCTTACAGTGATTAAAAATGAACTTGACTGACTGAAATGTTGCCGAGAACAGTCCTGGACTGATGGGAGCCCAGGCACTGTCTCCAATGACTGCCCTTTCTCTCTCTCCCCACACTTACCCTGGTGTTCTGCACAGTGGGGTACCCTAAAACCCCTTCCCCAGATAATCTCTCCAACATTGTCCTGTACAGGGCAAAGGTGGAACCTGTCAAAAAGTTGTAGTAAAAAGTTGGTGTGTGTGGTTGTGTGTGCATATGTATGTGTGTGTGCTATTTGGAGATTCACCCTCCCAAAGGCAGGAAAAGCAGCAGTCGTCTTGTTGTGGGCATCCAGTATGTTGGATAGGGGGTGATGTTGGATGGGGTCAAGGGGTGGGCAGTGGTGGGGGGAATGGGGGGTGGCAGGGTGCAGGCAGACAGGGAATGGTGTTGGACGGGATTGGGGGGCAGACGGGTGGGCAAGGGTGTGGGTCGGGGCTCACGTGCGGTGTGCTGCTGCCTAGTTTCTTGAACAGGGAGCAGACTTAACAGAAACCTCCGAGCCCCAGAGGATCGGCATTGAATCAATTAACCGAATAATCAATTATCCGAACGAAATAGGGCCCGCCCATCTCATTCGGATAATCAAGGCTGCTCTGTAAATCTTGACAATGAAATAACATTTTTTTGTTGCTGGTGCTTTTCACAACTCATGGCATGCAGGCAGGAGTTGGTCTGGTTGTGTGACATTAACAAGTGGAAGGGTTAAGGGTTCTGGCCTGGTCTCTCCTATGGTTGTGACATTGCACATCACCAACTGTATTTTGTACAAGTTCATTGACCAGCCTGGAGGACACTTGTGGTTCAAACTTTCAGGACCACTGTTGTAAATGTAGGCAAGGAAAAAGAAGTGCAATGTTGAGCCTGAAAGAAGCAAATTTAACATTTTATATCAATAAATATAATGTTTTACTCCTCTCCCTGAGTTTTGTTAACATGTTGTCTTTTTGTATTAAACATTTTCAGCATAGTTTAACTAACAATAATATGAGGGTGACATTGTGGCTTAGTGGTTAGCACTGCTGCCTCACATCACAGAGACTGGGTTGGATTCCAACTCTGGGCGTCGGACTATGTGAAGTTTGTACATTTCCTCCCTGTCTGCGTAGGTTTTCTTTGGGTGCTTCGGTTTCCTCTCACAGTCCACAGAGGTGGAAGTTAGGCAGATTGGCCATGCTAAATTGCCCATAGTGTCCAGGGCTGGTGCAGGCTAGGTAGTTGAACCATGGCAAATGCAGGATTGCAGGGATAGGGTAGAAGGGTGGGGTTGGGTTAGATGCTCTTTGGAGGGTAAGTGTGGACTCGATGGGCCAAATGGCTTTCACACTGTAGGTGTTCAATGATTCTACTAAGTCAACCAGCACTAGATCACAGGATGAAATGGAGGACGAATATTTCAAAGAGATCTTTGCCATATTTATTTCCAATTCCTCAAACCACATCTTGCTCTCCTAAGTGCACACCAAATGTTAACAGTTGGCTGATGTGCCTAGCAGACAAAAACATACTGAATGCTCTATCACAGCTCTGCTTTTAACGAATCTAACAATCAACTTTACAGCCTCATTATTTGGATAGCCGCCATGCAATTCTAAATGCCTAAATTAAAATTAATGGGAAGGAAAGATGTAAAATGCATTTAACAAAAAAGCCAACTTCACTACTTCAGTACAACAAACATTTGGAGACAATCTCAGTCATTTCCACTGCAGCATTCTTCCCAACAAATCATGTTTATCAATTTAAGCATATCTGACTACATGCAAATGTATGCATTAGGTGACATAATAGGTCATCCAGCCCTTCGAGCTTGCTCTGCCATTCACTAAGATCATAACCAATCTGACTGCAATCTCAGATCTGCACTTCCTCATACCCCTAATAACATTTCACTTCTATGCTTAATGAAAATCTACCTACCTCTGCCTTAGAAATATTCAAGGATTCTGCTTTCACAACTTTTCAGGAAGACTGCCAAAGTCTTAAAACACTTTGAGAGAATAATAATTGCATCATCTTTGTTTTAATTGGGAGACCCCGATTCTTAACCAATGATATCTAGTTCTAGAATCCACTATCAGAGATTTTTACATTCTCCCTCTCTGCATCACCCTGTTAGGATTCCTCAGGATCTATATTTGTCAATCAAGTTACTTCTTACTTTTCTAAACTCCAATAGATATCAGCCTACTGTTTCCTCATAAAACAACCCTCCCATTCCACTCTCAGATCATAATCTACATTGAGGACATGTGTTAGATAATGGGGTTATGCCAGAAGCATATAAATACTGTGTTGTTATGTACTAAAATCACTCTTCCATTTTCACTTGGTATCTACAAGTACATGGTTGTCTTATCCCTCAACATGTCCTGAATTAAATCAACAGAGGAGCTGATTCCCCTTCACTGGGTTCGCTGATTTGACATGGTTTGTACATGTGCCAATTCAGACCTTCCCAACTTTGTTTTATATTGATGTTGGACCTCAATGCCTGGCTGCTCTAATTCACCTGGGCAATCTCCCCAGGGCAACCAAGTGACACAGAAAAACATTGGTCCAGGGTACTGGCAAACTCAAAACAATACTCACATTTCATAACCGTATGTTTCCACTGTTTCATTAATAAACATAAGATAAAGCATTTGTTTGGTTCTTCCTTAAAAATACTGGACAATACAAGAACTGCTACTTTGTGAGTAAAATGTAAATTAATCTATTATCTTAATCTGAATGAGAAAAATGCTAAAGTTTTGCTAATGAGATTGCTTGTATCTGATCAATTTGGTTACAATTGCTCACTAATCAAAGAATATTTCCACACATCCAATTCATGCTTGCATCTTTCAGATTTTTTTGCATACAAATGTATATTTCTTTGTATCAGGGCTGAATACCATATGTATTGGCTTCTATATTCCAACACCCTTCATGTTGAAACTTAATTTCTGATTTAAACTCCCCCACAAATGTAACACTAAGGCTTTATTACATTATTAATGATCACTAACATTATGCCATTTTTCCTTGTGCACAGTGTTTCTGTGCAGTCTTACAAAATTCCTCTAAAATTGGCAGCTCAGTGTTTTGTAAATTTCCACTTTGTTTTCACCAGGCTCTTAATGATCTTATTCAACCCTATGGACAGTTCACCTTACAGCTGTCTAACTAGTCCTCCAGTATTCAAACCAAGCCATTTTCAGGAAATGTTGCAACTCCTCCTCTAAAACAGTAACTGGAGTTTATTCATAAAGCAGTAAAATATCCACAATTCTAAACTTTTTTCTATAAGAATTATTCTGGCAGCTAATGTAGGATTGTGAAAATATTGCTCCAACTTATAAATTTTAGGTGTGTACAAAGGATTCAAATTGAAATGAATAACTGTTTACTAATTGTTATCTATCTTTACTAAACATTGCTGATAAATAAGCTGCAATCTGGAGTGATTTGCAGACATAACTTCTGCAATTTTGCAGAAATCAGACCCACATCACTATGCAAAAAAAACCATTTCTTCCCTTAATGCTCTCATAACGGTGTTGGAAAATGTTGGCAAGATCCCCTCTCACCCCTCTTTCAGACGTGTTGGTGTTTAGCACAATAATATTCCAGGACTGGAGAGATGCCCAAGTCATCAGGAGGTATAGTTTTGATAAGTGTGTCATGCAGGGAAACTCAGTCAGTTAGCCAACCATGTCATGCTGCATGTCTTAGGTGACAGATGCTCTCAAGCGAGCACCTCTCCGTATCTGGATTCCTGGGTCACAGCAGGAGTAACAGCAAGCCAACTATGATTTCAATTAAATGGCAGGCTTTACAACTGTCTAGAGCCCTATTGATTGTACATATGTGACTCTCAGATCACCATCTATAATGAGGACATGTGTCAGAAAATGGTGTTATGCCAGAAATATACAGATGCTGTGTGTTGTTGTGTATTAAAATCACTCTTCCTGTCTCGCTTGGTAGCTGAGAGTACATGACCCTCTTGTCCCTCAGCTTGTCATGAATAAAGGTACCAGGCAGATGATTCTTTTCCACTGGGCTTGGCTGATTTGACATGGCTTGTATTTGTGCCAATTCAGGTCTTCTCAACTTTACTAGATATCTATATTGGGTCTCTTTTCCTAGCTGCCCACATTGTCTTGGACAATCAAACAGATACAGCCAAAGTATTGGTCAAAGATGCTGGCAAATCCAAAAGCCTATTTGATAAATGTATGTTTGTAAAATGTAACATAGATAAAACATTGGTTTGGTATCTACCTTTAAAATTCAGAACAGTGTGAGAATTGCTAATTTTTGACTAAAAATACAAACAGTATTAACATATTACCTCACATTGAATGGAAAAGAAGTGCACTAACATTTTGTTTCTGAGGAATTTGGTTACCTTGCGAACTGCATCTCCCTATGAATTTAAGTCAGCCTTTTGATTTTAGTATTGTTACCCCACCCACTTCACAGAAGGATCAATGCCAAAATGAGGGTTAAACCTGACAAAAACCTGGAAACGTCAATGTTGGCATACTGCGGTTCTGATGTGACACAGGCGGCAGCTTTCTTCATTTGGCACAGGGTATGCTTCATCTTCTCTCCGTAGCAACAGGCAGCATCGATGCAGAGCGCACCTTCAGTCGCCTAGATCACACAGAGATGGCTGAATGAAGATCCGTCAGGGAGGAGGCACTGAGAGTGGAGCTAGTGATGTATGACAGCTGCTTTTGGCACGGAACGGTTTACAGACAGTCATGTTCATTATTACAAATATTTAATTTTCAGCTTCCACTTTGCTGATTTGACGCCAAGTTTTTAGATTAGGTTACCTGCAGTATGGAAACAGGCCTTTCAGCCCAACAAGTCCATACTGACCACCCAGACCCATTCCCCTACCCTATATTTACCTCTGACTAATGCACCTAACAGTATGGGCAATTTATCGTGGCCAATTCACCTGACCCGCACATCTTTGGATTGTGGGAGGAAACCGGAGCACCCAGAGGAAACACACACAGACACAGGGAGAATATGCAAACTCCACCCGAGGCAGTAAGCGAACCCAGGCCCCTGGTGCTATGAGGCAGCAGTGCTAATCACTGAGCCACCGTGCCGCCCATAACTTTGGAATTTTACCTTCACTCTGCACTGAAGCAAGCAGAACAAATTGCTTTTAACAACTGTTTCAGCTAGATTCAGAAGACCCAACAATGAAATATTCCTAAATGTTACTCTAAAGACAAAAACAAAACACTGTTTCTTAATTGAGGGACACTGTTAGTTCTCACTGGAAGCTGCCCTTCAAATTAGTCAGCATATATTGAGGGGGATGAGGCAATATTCAAAGATATATGGTATTGCTGAGCCAAGCAACACCCAATGCAGCCAAGGGAATGTGCTTTCCACTTTTAACAACCCTACTGAGAGATGTCTACAATGGACTTGGATGCACTGCCGACCCAGACAGTGATCTTCTGAGTTTATGCTCCCTATTTCTTAAATACTCTTAAAAATGCCCTTCTTAGAACTACCCTTACCTTAACTGCTCCTGTGCTTGGCTCCCTTTGCCAACATCCTTACTATTACAGAAGTAACTACTTATTCAAGAATCAGAATCATTCCAATGCAATTCTCTTATCAGAATGAATCAAGCTTAATCCACACATGTAGCTGGCGGCCACTATGAACACTACCTGACTGCTAAGCCAATTTAATCTCAACCACATGGCAGGCGAGATTCTGTACTTTGTCTGACTCAAACTCCAGTGATAAGAAATTCATATTTTGGCACTTTGTATGATGAAGAAGTGTTGTTCCTCCAGGGCTAAACTAAAGCTGTCAACAAATCCATTTTGCTGTTCACCTTCTTGCAATTTTTTTTTGCTGTCAAATTTCATCAGGTGTCCCTGGGATAATACATTTCTTCAGGAAGAAAACCATTAAATGTCACACTTCGATGCTGCCGTCTCAATGTTTATAATAATATGATACATAAGGATACAAACACAAAGAAGACAAGTTTTCTAAATATGCCATACAATAACACTTCACAATTTTTATTGCTTTTTTTTTAACTTTACTACGTTTTTTTTCTCCAGAATTCCAACTTACAGAGAAAGTAAGAAGTCCAATTCTACAATCAGGGTATAATAAGGGAGCAATACTCAAAGCAGCTGCTGGCAGCACTAGACAGACTGTTCCAATTTCTTAATTGGTTATTAATATTGGTATTGGTCACATACCCAGAAGTAGCTCACCAGCCACAAGGGCAATGGGGAGGAAGGAAGCAATAGGTGGCAACAGGCCAGGAATTTTAACATGAAAACTTCCTACTGGCTTCAGATTCAGCTGAGTACTTTATTAAAAGTCCTACATTTTTGGCTGCAGGATCCGAAAAAATCAGTTGTAGTTCCACCTTTAGATCTGGTAATCCCAAACACACTGTATTCAGTGTCACCAGTTTCTGTTTCGGTCTGAAAACATGGGTGTTAGCCCCCTTTGATAGCAAGGCCAAGTCGACTACACCTAATCAAAAATGGCAACAGGTATGTTTCCATAGCGACTGGCTGCACGCTTTTGACCTTCCATGTCAGATCTCTTTGCTCCTCTTTTTCATCCAGAAACAAGGCACATTGAGAGTCAATTTAATCCCATTTAATATTTAAATGCATTCACAATTTGATTGTGATTGTGTTACAAAGCTTTTAAAGGTGTTGTCACGTTTACAAACAGTTTATGCACCAGTGTTGAGGATAAAGTGGCCCTCTCCACTGTCTGAAGAGTCAGGCTTAACCCCTTCCCTGGTAGCCGTGGAAAGCATGGCTGCTCTTTATGTGGGCAGTTAACTGTCTGCAGTTTTGCATTCCACTCTCTGGGAGAAAAATCTTGTCCCTAAAAGATGCTGACCAAACAGAGGGTCAGTGGCACCACAGCAAGTAGTCACCAGTACTGGGACTGCGGCAGACTTCATGGGAAGTTGGAAATTGCTTGAAGCTAAACTGCCGAGTTCCAATGAGGTTGAGGAGTCGCCTATTGTGAAGGCAAGTGGAGGGCCCTCAGTGGGTGGTCTGTCATGTTTTACTGGGCAATTTCCTCACTGAACCCACTGCTAACAGATTATGACAGCAGTAGGAGGAGGTCAGCCATTAATTAACCAATTAAGGGCCTCAACTAGCCTCAGCAAATGCATCCGATGCCATTAACAGTGAAAATAAGGCACCCTCACCATCCCACCCAGTTTCATACTCCCATCCCTGTTTGTTGTCCAACTCCCATAGGGCCCATCTGAAAGAACTGTCAGCAATAGTTACACACAGTACAATATAAACTGCAAAAGCAAGGACTGCTTTGTTTTAGTTCTTGAGAACAAGTTTCCTTTTAGCGTACATTATCAGTCTTCCAATAACATTAAAAATCATTACTTTTCTTACCGTCATAACCTTTGGGAGATGCATCCCTAGTCTGAACTTTGGGAGCAATAGCTCGTTTTCCAAAAGCTTGGTTGTCATAATTGTTATATTCAAAAGTAGTCTTAGAGTATTTCTCCAGTTCCTTTGCCAAGTTGGACCGAGGTGTGGTGGTGGAGACATTGTGTCTGTAGCCGTACTGTGGTATCTCGAGCTGCTTAACAAAACACATAGGCCTAAAATGAAAGAGATATGCACATTATGTTTCTTATATAGTTGCTAAAGAGTTTAAACTTTGTTCATAAGACATTTGCAGAATAAATTCTTAGGGAAAATCTTCCATTTCAGGGTTGCCAGTGTGTATCTGGCCCCAGTGGGAGCATATATGGGAAAATGACAAATCTGTAGCCTGAGCCTTACTGTCTATAAGTCATGTTCTTCTTGCTGGTCAGGAACCTCGGTGCAGAAAATTCACTCTATAGTCTTCACACTTCCTCAACAAGTTATAAATAGCAAAAGAGCTGAGCCTGTAATTTTGATTATGCATGTTTTAATGGCACAACATTATTCCAACTGAAATGGCTTTAATAATGGAAGAGAATTCAAACTTGCAATACAACTTCCAGCCATTAATAATTTTCTTTTAATGGTGAAAAATCTCATCTGTAATAGATCCATTAATGGCTCAGCACAGATCAGTGCTGCACAGCCAGGCTTTAAATTATGTAAGGCAAGAAAGGGCCATGCTTCAGCTAGCGATCTTTCAGACATTAACAGTGCTCACAATGGTGCTTTATAAGCACAAGAATTTCACCCAGTATTCTAGAATTAGGGACGATTAAAATCTACTGTGTTGTCACTCCTGATCCTCCCATATTCCCTACCACAACTCCTGCCTACTGGAAGATTCTTGTGTGCTGAGCTCAATTGTGATCATCAGCAGTGTATCACTATTTGCTAACACAGGCCACATCTGAGGATTGTCAACGCTCACAGAAACATGATCCAACAGCATCCAATGGGTTGAGAAGTAACAGGGAGAAAAACTTTTTTTGAAAAAAGTACACAATTTACTTTCACAAATGCTTGTAAAACCAAACCTCAAGAGTATTAATCTCTGGATTATTACTTGAGCCAAATGGCAATTAAAAGTTGGTGCATTAGGTTACTAATCCGAATATCTGAATCAGAAACTGATGCGGGAAAACTGAGTTTTTCTTTGAGAGGCACTGACAATGGCAGTGGAACAAGGTGGGATGGTCTGTATTCGAACTGTGCTGGGTTCATTCCTCTAGCAAAGCATACAAGTAGACAGTGTTCAAACTGAACAATGGGATTGAAAGATCAAGTGCAGACAGATGTAGCAAATCAAGGGGTAGAGTCAAGATAGTGCTAAAAATAGTCACGTAGGGAATGAAGGTCAGACAATGGCAGGAAGGGACAGAGAGGTTACACCAACAGTCAAGATGAGATGTTACAAAAAATAACAAAAAGACAACACAAAAGACTTTGTATTTGAATGCCTGCAGAATTCATAACAAAATGAAGAAATTGATAGCATATACCGAAGTTTAAATATTCACTCTGATAGCCATTATAGAGATGACTGCATGATAATAAGGATGGTGTGCTGAACTTGGAGAGGTTTATGACAGTCGAGAAAAAGAGGAAGCTAGGTGAACCTGCAGAGTTAGCACTGTTAATCAAGGATGATTTCCGAGATCAGACAATAGAATTAGTTTGGTTGCAGAAAAGGAATAGTAGGCAAAATAAGTTGCGAGTCAAGGTGGGCTACAGCTTGCCTCAAAGTGACCACAATTTAGGACACAGAAAGAAAAATTGGGTGTTTGTGATAAAGGATGGCAATAAGTATGGTTCATTTAATCTGCAAAATGAGCTGGAGAATTTAGATTGGCAATGATAATCTGGATGGTTTTGAAATGTGTTTAGACCATCACGTTTTGGAGCCAACAAGAGAACAGGTTACACTTGACTTGATATTGTGTATTATGACAGGATTAATTAGTGACCTCAAAATAAAGGCACTCTAAGTAGCAGCGGTTGCATATGATTATACCTTACATTCAATTTGAAAGGGAGAATAGTAGGTGTAAGAGTAGTATTTTAAAATTAATTAAGGGTACCTATTTGAGCATGAAAGCTGAGCTGCTGAAGTGAACTGGGATATTAGACAGGGGGATAAATCAATATAGAAGCAGTGACTGACATTTAACAGGATATTTCCTAATTCTCAGAATATGTATACTCCTACAACAAAGAAACATTCTAACTGGTGGACCCATCATCTGCTGTTAAATAAAGAAGTTAAGAAAATCATTAAACCTAATAGAAAAGCATACAACTGCAGAAAGCTGTGCAGCCACTCAGATAATTGGCCAGAGTATAAAGAACAGTAAAAAATACCTAGGAGATTAATCAGAAGAAAGAACTGAGTATGAGAGAAAGCAAGGGAGAAATGCAAAAATGGATGGTGAGAATTTCTACAAGTATTTAAAAAGAAAAAATAAGTAAGGTTATTGCTAATCTTCCACAGATAGAATACTGGAAATCAATAGAAGATAATAAGAAAATGACAGGTGAAATGAACAAATAATTTGTATTTGTCTTCATTACTGAGGATCTGAAAACATTCTGATAATAGTTGTACAGCAGGGAAGGAGAGAAGAACTTGGTGAAATTATTATCACTAACGTTGTGGCGATTAGCGTGGTGATTAGCAAACTGATGGAGCTACAGGCTGACATGTCTCTGGTGTTTTGATGTAATTTATTCGAAGGTGGCTAAGGTGGCAGTACATGCATTGGTATTAATTTTCCAAATTTTTATAAATGCCGGCAAGATTTCATTTGACTGGAATGTTACAAATATAGTATGCCTGTTCAAGAAGGGAGGAAGGCAGAAAATAAAAAAGTAGAAGTCAGTTAGTTTGATCTCTATCATGGAGGAGATAGTAGAATTGACCATTAAGTATATTATTGCTAGAAAATGCAATTAGTAAAATGCAAGGTAATTAGGAGCAGTCAGGATGTGCTTAAGTATAAGAGTATTACATGTACAAGTTATTAAGAGTATTGTGAAGGAATAACATACACCATAAATAAGGAGAGTCTGCAGATGTAATGTATCTACATTTCCAGAAGCCCAGTGGTTCAGTGTTAGCATGGCTGCCTCGCAGCGGTAGAGATCTGGGTTCAATCCCAGCCTCAGGCGAGTGTGTGTGGAGTTTGCACATTCTCCCTGTGTCTGTGTGGGCTTCCTCCCACAACCCAAAGATGTGCAAGTTAGCTAAGCTGGTTATGCTAAATTGCCCATAGTGTTCAGAGATGAGTAAGTTAGGTACATTAATCAGGGGTAAATGTAGAGTAATAGAATAGGGAAATGACTCTGAGTGGATTATTCTTTGGAGGGTTGGTGTGAAATTGTTGGGCCAAATGGCCTGTTTCCATACTGTAGGGATTCTATGATGATCTGACAAGGAGCCACATCAATGGTTATGGCAAGTCTATTAAATATTACTATACAAAGTAGCAGCTCATGTTGTAGGGGGTAACATATTAATCGAGAGTGGGTGCTGGAAAATCACAACAGGTCAGGCAGCATCTGAGGAGCAGGAGAATCATTAAGGGCTTATGCCCATAATGTTGATTCTCCTGTTCCTCGGATGCTGCCTGACCTGCTGCGCTTTTCCAGCACCCCACTCTCAAGTCTGATCTCCAGCATCTGCAGTCCTCACTTTCTCCCGAGGATAACATATTAGCATGGATTGGAGATGTATACTGACTGGCAAAAACCAGAGAGTATGCAAAGATTGATCTTTTTCTGATTGGCATGATGTGATGAGTGGAGTTCCTCAGGGGTCTGCGCTGGGGTATCAGCTTTCAACAATTCATATCAATGACTTAGACGAGGGGAGTGAAGGCACGGTGACTAAATTTGTAGATACTACAAAGACAAATAGGAAAGAATGCTGCGTAAACGACATATGAAGGATGCAAACAGATAGAGTTAGATTGAGAAAGTGAGAAACTATGCGGCAGATGGGGTGTAATTTGTGTGGCTCCAGAACTATGAGCTTTGTAAAAATGAGTATTTGTCATCTTCGGACCAAGGTGAGAACTTTGTTTCTGTCAGAGGTTTGTGTGACTTTTGAAAGTCTCTACTTCAGAGAACAGTGAATATTCTCAAGGTAGAGGTAGACAGACTCTTGTTAGGCAAGGAATAAGAGGTTATCAGAAATAAATGGAAAATGTAGAATTCAAAACACAAACAGACCGGCCGTAATCATGTTATTGACAGAGGGGTCAAATAGCCTGAGTGTCCATTTTCAAACATGCATAACAAGTAAAAACAAAAAAACCCAAATTAAATAATGATTTGGTGAGAAATTGGTGGCCATCAAAGTAAGGCAATTTTAATAGTGTGTATCAGCCTGGGTGCCCAGCGTCAGCATCAGATAATGGGTCTGGTGAGGTTTGGTGGTGCTTTTCCTCTGTTGTCCTTCAATTTTAGATGAGCAACCCATCCTTCAACATTGTAACAATTTCCTATGTTGTAAATCCTAAGTGAGTTCCAATTTAATACCAATTAATGCCATTCTTTTGCAATGGCCTTATAGGCATTAAGGCACAGGAGATTGATTTAACATAGGGTGCTGAAATGTTAGTGCACAGAGAAACTATCACCACTACTGTTCTGAACTTGATCACTGGTCCCAAAAGCAAAAGACCAATGTACAGGTCAGTGCAATACCCAATGCCCAATGCTCTTGTTTTGTCCACCAGAACATGTTGAAGTTATCTCAGAGGCCAAAAGGAACCAAACTTGAAAAGATGGTGAGGAAATTAACTTTAATATCCCTGAGTGATCAGCTTCATTAAGGGGAGGTCAATCCTGACAAATCTGTTAGAATTCTTTTGAGAAAGTAACAAGCAATTTAGGTTAAGGAGAGCCAGTCCATATGGTTTATTTGGATTTTCAGAGGGCCTTTCAAATGGTGCCACATAGGAGGTTGTGGAATGAGAAAACAGACCGTAGTGTTAGGGATAATGGCATGGATAGAAGATTGGCTGACTGGCAGAAGATGGAGAGTGGGATAAAGAGGTCTTTTTCAGAGGGTAGCCGGTGACTAGTGGAGCTCTGCAGGGGTAAGCATTGGAACCACAACTATTCACGTCATCAATTAACAATCTGGATGAACGAACTGAAGGCATTGTTGCTAAGTTTGCAGATGACACAAATATGGTAGAGCGACAGGTGGTATTGATGAGGTGGAGAGACTGCAGAAGGACGTGGACAGGCTAGGAAAGTGGGCAAAGAAGAGGCAGATGGAATACCATATGGGAAAATGTGACGTTTTGTACTTTGATTAGAAGAATAGAAGCATGGACTATTTTCTGAAAGGGAAAGGCTTCAGAAATCTGAAGCACAAAGGGACTAAGGAGTCCCAGTTCAGGATTCTCTTAAATTAACATATAGGTTCAGTTGGCAGTTAGGAAGGCAAATTCAATGCTAGCATTCATTTCAAGAGAGTTAGAATACAAGAGCAGAGATGTACTGCTGAAGCAGTAAAAAGCTCTGGCCAGACTGTATTTGGAATATTATGAGCAGTTTTGGGATCCACATCGAAATAAGTGTGTGGTGACCTTTGAGGGGTGCAAAGAAGGTTTACAAGAAGGACCCCAGGGATCAAGGGCTTGTCATATGAGGAGCAGTTGAGGACTCTGTGCCTGTGCAAGATGGAGTTTAGAAGGTTGAGGGAGGATCTGATTGAAACTTACAGAACACTGAGAGGCCTGGATAGAGTGGATGTGGACATGGTGTTTTCACTAGTAGGAGAGACTAAGGCCCGAGAGCTGAAGGGACAGCCCTTAACAACTGAGATGAGAAGGAATTTCTTCAGCCAGAGGGTGATGAATCCATGGAACTCATTGCCGCAGAAGGTTGTGGCAATCATATCACCAAATGTATTTAAGACAGTGATAGGTAATTTTTTTGATTTTTAATTGAATCTAAGATTATGGGAGAAGGCAGGAGAATGGTGTTGAGAAACGCATCAGCCATGATTGAATGGTGGAGTAGGTTTGATGGCCAAACGGCCTAATTCTGCTTCTACATCTTATGGTCCTATGCTATTACACAAAATGCATGTTAATGTTGAGTGAAAATGTCCATGTAATATAAGACTGCAACAAATTTACAGTATAAAAATATTGTTTGATCATTAACTTGAACGGCAAAATTACAAATCATATTACAAGTTTAAACATGGAATTTAGAGGGAGACCAAAACTAGGTATTATTGTTTAAGACAGGATCTCCCTTTCAGGATAGGTGAGGGCGATAAGTCTATGGATTCCCACAAATGGTGGTAAATCTATGGATTCCTCTTTCCCATGAGATAATGGAGGATGGCTCTTTCAACTTATTTAAGGCTGAGTGAGACAGATTTTTGTTTGACAGGGGAGTCAAAGTTTATAGAGTGCACATTGGAAAATGATATGACAGTCACATTATCATAATCATGGTCATACTGAATGTTGGAACAGAATCGAAGGATCAATCGGCCTATTCGTGGTCCTAATTCCTACGTTGATAATGTCTAAACTCATTGACACAGATCTTCACTCAGTGATAAGGATAGAATTATAGAATCTTTACAATTTGGCGCCAGGCCATTCAGTCCATCGAATCCACACTGAGCCTTCGAAGAGCATCCTACCCAGACCCACCCCTATCCCTGTAACCCTGCATTTCCCATGGCTACTCCATCTAGCCTGCACATCCCCAGACACTATGGGCAATTTTGCATTGCAAATCCCCCTGTCTTGCACACCTTGAGCCACTGTATTGCCTTAACCTTTTCATAATCTCAACTTCAGTTCAGAGACTAACAGTCCTCCCAAATATCGCCCCTCTCTCCATTCAAAAGGACAAAAAGATACAGAGAAATAACTTGCATCAGCTCCTCACCCACAGAGATCTTCATGATCCCCCAAATTGTCATTTTTTTTGTGTGCAGAGGAATTTTGTATGGGGCATCTCCAACTTCAGAACAGTGATGACATCTGGAGAAAAGCCCAGACTGAAAACGCCTTCCAAAATAAACACACTGACCCTGACTTAACATTTCATCAAGGAGTTTTCAATCTTCCAGGAGCATGTGAACAACCCTCAATAGAATACTGTTTGGGGCCACCAGATAGACAAGTAGCACTTTGAGTCAGTCACAATTGCAGAAACCCTGCCCAAACCATAGCACCTATAATATGGTAATCACTTATGCCTGACTCAAGGTTGAGGGTAGAATCCTGAGGTGATATTTGATCTCCAGCAGGGCATTTTACTTGTTAGTAATTTGATATTAAAACTGCAATTACAGTTTTGCCCTTAAAACCATACAAAAGAAAAAGATAACAATTATAACAGCACTACATGATAAAATTCAGTTGGCTTAACTTTCACTTATGAATAATTATTCTGACAACAAAGATGTTTCTACTATTTGATGGCCTCATCCTAATATAATAAGCAATGGACTCATAATGCAGCTCAACAACATTTAATCTTGGGGACACAGGATGAAGGAGGGGGAAAGAAATGAGGTTTCATTTTGGAGTCATAAACAGGCCTCTGATTGTACAAAAGACAATTTATCCAATTAATTCTTTCTGTGGACTTTTTGACTGAAACACAGGCACACAGAGGTGAAACGCAATTGGCACACCAATGTATCCCATTAAAATTGCTATCACGAAAAGAGGTGAACAACATCTTTATAAGGAAAAAGAAAACTCTAATATGATTCCTTCAGAATGGGCCAGGTCTGGCATTGGTATGATCTGAGGCCACTTAACTCTATCTCCCCAAGTAAAGATCAGCATCTTTATATTTGTCTCTATACTAATGTTGGGAAAATTAAATCAAGAAATGGGGAGTCCTAAAATTTTACCTTTGCTGTTAACCTTATTAAATGATGTAGTGGATACAACTAAACATTTGGTGGTAAAATCAGAACAGTTAGTTACCTAATTATAGGGAATACTGTCAGTAACTAAATATATTCAGTTGTTTAGATTACATTATGGAGAGCATCAAAGTTTTTTTTCATTCTATCACTGGCTATGGGCACGCTGAGCAATGTTTATTCTTCATCCATCATTGTCCTTGAATTTAATGGCTCAGTCAGCCATTTCAGAGCTGTGGGTCTGGGATCGCATGGAGAACAGACCAGGATTCCTTCTCTACAGAACATCATTGAACCAGAAAGGTCTTTGTGACAATCAATGACAGATTCGTTGTCACTATTACTGAGACTAGCTTAATATTCCAAATTTAGCAATCTGTTGCCATGGTGAGATGTGAACTCACATCCCTGAGAGCACTTGCCTGGGCATCTAGATTACTAGTCCAGTGACATTACCACTTTAACACTGTCTCAGTAAAGATTCATTCATCCTTTGATCCAGAACAAATCTTCAGATTAGAAAAACATGGAAGACTGTGATAAACATTCATGCTCACGTAATATATTAATTTTTTTACTCAATACTGCACAGTTGGGAGAAAAGTCACAGAGTAGAACCTCAGATAAGCAAAGTTCAATACTTAAATAATCCACAATACTAATTTATTTTATCCCTTTAAAGTCAGCAATCTTTATTTTAAATGTACTAACATTCAGCAGAGTCCAAGACTGCTAAGGGTTTGCATTCGAACTTTGGCACATCCTCTCAAGTCAAATCCTTAATGTGTTAATATATATTTATCAAGCCTATAGATATAGACATTTAGAATTTTTGTCAGTCGTGAACTATCTCTGCTGGCAGGCAAGGGCGAAGTATATTCAGAAATTCATGGAATTAACATAAATTAATTCAGCTTTCGTTTTTATCTGTAAGTTCTAAATTTCTCTTGGATTTAGTTATATTTCGTAGAGGTCAATTTTTTAAAAATAAATTCAAACTTCCAGTTGATTGCAGAAAAGATGACAAGTCAAAACATCACATTTAAAATTTTTACAAAAGCACCACTATTTTCTTTTTGCAGGTAACTTCTACTTTATAATAGAGAGGAACAGTCCCCTTTTATACTTAGCCCACATCATACTCTCCATGGATTTACAAACTTGCTAGAAAACAGCCCAAGGTGCTTACCAACTTTTAAAAGATTCCTGTATCTCTGGTTTGCCAAGCTGTAACTTGAATTAATCATCTCCATGCAGTTTTAGGAAAAATTCTTAGATTTAGCAACTGCAGTACAACCTGTTCCAAGTAATGGCTCTCCACCACAGCCACACTAGGGAGAATCTCCCAGAATCCTGCGATGTCCGCAGAATATGACTCTTTGACAGGAATCCAGCTCCCTCTCAGTCTGGCTGTGATAGGGTGCAAAGCCAAGTGGCTTTTCTTTTGAATAATGAGACAGGCTGTTTTTTTCTTGGTTTGTAGAGAAGCCTGTATCCTGATCTCAAAAGTGGCTTCTTCTTCCCTCCTCTCCATAGAAAAGTACAACATATTGACACCATATTTGAAAGTGCATATGCGTTAACCCTGATCCTAACTCTCTTTCAAACTACAAGTGAATTGATAGTTTACAGCATAATTGTTCACAACCTCGTGCCTTCAATACCTTTCTGATACTTTGGCTGATAGCTCTGAATTTATGAGTAAACTCGAAGAGCAGAAGCCTGGCCCAGCAAAATCATCTAAGAGTTTCTCTGAGTTCTAACACTCAAACCAGCAGAAAATTGTCAAACTGTCATCAGAACATTTCACATAAGCCCTCTCAATCATCTTAAATTTAATGTTACAATCTTGTGTAAAATAACATGCATTTTCCAATTGCAACACGATAAGTAACTATAATGCAAGTTAACCATCAAATTTGACACCATGTTGTTTTGCTTGTCCCCTTATTTCAGGAGCAACAAGGCTAACCCAGTTTGTTGGCTGAACCAAATCATATGGCCCCATTCAATGTTGCCACCAGAGACTAAGCACGTAACAACAATTCTGCACTCCAAGTAAATGAGTCTTGCTGCAGTTGGAGACAGGAGCCTCAAAACTTCAGGAGCAAAAGGGAATAAAGGCCCCTGCTGAGAGGTGAATTTGATGCAGACTTCAGTGCAACAAATCCTCATGTCTTTTACTGACCTGCTCAAAACTCTAACTAATGTGGGGTCCATGGGTGTTTGGCACCCACAGCATTTTCTGATGCAGAGCTATCTCCCACATAGCCCACCTGTTTGGCATTTTGCACCTCTAAAGCTCCACTTTCATGCAACACTATGTATGCCTATATGAAACACGCCAGGACCTAAGCCTGGAGGATATGCACCGTGTGTGACTTTCGATGACAACTTTTGAATTATAAAATTAATAAGGAGCTCTAACAGCACAGTGGGTGTGTATTTACATAACATGGACAGCAGTGATTCAAGAAAGTGGCTCATTACCAGTTTCTCAAGGGCAATTAAAGACAGAAAATAAATGCAGGCCTAGCCAGTGACACCCACATCCTGAGAATGATTTTTTTTAAAAAATGAAGTGTGTGAATGCCTACTGTCAATGATTGGCATTTAAAAAGCTATAGAAAGAATTTCTAAAACACTAAGAGAAAGAGTTACTCTGACTTTCTGACTCACATTTTCTTGGATTATAGCTGTCAACCATGGCATCAGTAAATCTATTTTAAAACATAAGACTCATAACACATTTCAGTACATGCCGCAGCAAGATTCATTTTGCAATAGCTGGAAATGGCAACAGAGAAAGGAAGAGCCCTGGGAAGATCAACAGCCATAACATAAGGACCATCAATCAGATTGCCTCTTGCCAATATCTGAATTACCTCAAATTGCATGAAGAAGCTACATCTCACCAGGGATGTAGTTTATGAATTATATAATTTCCCGAATTCTGACAAAGACCATTACAGAGTATCAATATTGGTCGCCTGCACTAGATAAAGATAAAACTACCACAGTCCTTATGCATTATAGGCTGCTGTTTCATTAAAGAGGTAGTTAGTGCTTGTTTAACCTGAAGGTAACTTGCCTCAGGTGAGAGGAAAGGTTAACAAGGAGGGATCTTCATAGTAACCTCAGTCTGTCCAGAAACTGAACCCACACTGTTGACCTCAACTTGCACAAACCAGCTGTCCAGCTAACTGAGTTAACCAAACCACATCATATCAGCATGGAACGGCATCATATTTTACCAGGTAGACAGCTAATACTGTACTAGAGATAACACCTACAACCCTAACATGCTCATGACTGCATGAATTCAAGACATAACCAGCCATAGTACTTTTACCCCAGGAACAGCATTCTCAGTAGTGCAGTGTGACAACAATTAAAGTCATCTGGTCATGCAACTATCTGCAGAAAATCCCATATACTCATTAACAGGAAAGATGATTACTTTCTCAGCTTCCAAGCTGTGACTAGCCATAAGAAAATGTTTATGTAATCAAAGCATGTTTTCTGAGGACTAAGCAGAACAGTATTCTCATGGAACAACTGGCTTCTCTACTTTATCAGAGTGAATTTAGACCTTATACTTGGTCAATCAGAGATATGGCTTATATGGTAAGAAATGGTTATAAAACCACAATACAATTTCCTCACACAAAATAAAAATAATGTATGAAGGTCAATCACTGAAGCAGGAGCATCATAACAAGTGCAGAATTGACCAATGAACTGTTGTGGCAAAATGGCAGTGTCCTTATCTTTAGGTCTGAAGGTGTGAGCCCCATCTTCTCCAGAGTTGAGTCATAACATGGCTGAACAGTTTGATTAAAATACTTACAACTGGCCAATTGTTTGGATTCATCTTAGCTTACTCTACAAAATGTCTCAATGAGAGATACAAGAATAGATGTACAAAATTAATAATCCTGCAAACAGCTGTGTGATAATGAGTCTTTCTATATAGGTTTGGTTAATATCCCTTATGACAATTTCGCTATTTTTGGAAGATTTCTGACCATGCATCTCCTCAAATCTTTCACTTGCTATATTTTTATTTTGTAAAATATAGTTTATAAATAGACTGTGGATTTCTGAAGGAAAAAGTGAGAACTGCAGATGCTGGAGGTCAGAGTCAAAAAGTGTGGAGCTAGAAAAGCACAGCCGGTCAGGCAGCAAACACCCGAGGAGCAGCAAAAGCCCTTCATCAGGAAGGAAGGGGTGGGGGGGGGCCTGCGAGAGAAATAAGAGGGGGGGGGGTAGGGCTGGGGGAAGGTAGCTGGGAATGCAATAGGAAGATGAAGATGAGTGGGCCCAAGTGGGCTGAGAGATAACCACATGGCATCAATGTCGATTTCACTAGTTTCCTCATCTCCCCTCCCTCAACCTTATCCCAGATCCACCCCTCCAACTCAGCGCCATCTTCTTGAACTGTCCCATCTATCTGCTCCACCCTTTTCCCTGACCGATCACCATTACCCACCCCCCCCATCTTCATCTCCCTATTGCCTTCCATGCTACCTTCCTCCCAGTCCTAGCCCCACCCACCTCCTATTATCTTTCAGCCCCCTTGGGCTCCATACCTCCTCTCCACCCCACATTCCTGATGAAGGGCTTGTTCCTGAAATGTTGACTCTCCCGCTCCTCAGATGCTGCCTGACTTGCTGTGCTTTTTCAGCGCCACACCTTTTGACTGCGGATGTTTGAAAGAGTCGATCATACCTAATTAACTTAGTTGGATTACGAATGGAGGTCACTAGCACAGTTTGGTAAGACAGTATCGATGGATATTGTCTGAATGAACTTCCAGAGGACATTTGATACATCCCCCATGAAAAATGAGAGCATGTCAAACTTGAGGCCTCTTTGTGACAATAGGTCAGTTGAGAAGCAAGAGACAGAGAGTTGGAAAAAGCCGATGAATTCTGATTGGTGAGATGCGGCAAGTAGATTTTTTACTAAAGCAGTGACTTATTGATGGAAAACAGGGCTCAAAATTTATGTGCCCTGATTTTTGACTACAATTTATAGTTCATGGTACGCCTGTTCAAATCAATATAGGTGAGATATAAAGCTCATCTATGACTTCAGCTGAATGATTTTTGGGATAGTTCCTGCATCTTCAAATCTATTTTCTCCTTAACACTGCCAATGGCCTCTGGAGATTGCAGGAAGCCCAGACACTGTTGAATACCATGTGTTACAGGAAACCTGCTCTTCCTTCATGGTGGGCTGTCGATTAAAGGGAAACTGCATGACAAAGATTACAGTATTGAAAATGAACACCAGGGCAGCCAGAGTGATTGTGAAATCATAAGAAATAGGAGAATACAGCTATTGGCTCATCAAGTCTGTGCCATCTTTCAGTTTGATCATGGCTGATCCGATAGCCTTAACTCAATTTCCTGCTTGCTCCCTCATCACCCTTCACCCCTTTGCAGATCAAAAATCTCAATAATCCAGACTGAAAGCTGTGGTGTTGGAGTCATTGCGAATGCTGTTATCTCCAACTCAGTCTCACACAACCACCATCATTGCCAGACTCATAAGCAACTTCAATGGTCTTCAGATACTCAACTGTAACAGGCCTGGCCTCCAAACAGTGCTAACCAACCAGTAACATTATTCTGTCTCTTTTTGCAGGACAATGTAGCAAGGAGAAGAGTTGCACTGGAGAGGGCAAAGGTGTCTCACTACCACCTACTCAGGGATAAGTAGGGTTTAATAAAACCCCAGTTCTGCTGATGGCCAACTTCATGATCATGGCTAGAAGCAGCATGGCATTAAACTGATGAGAAAAATAGAAGTCAACCAGGCGACTGTCCTTAATACCCTGCAATATAGCTCTGGGACATTTTCATGAACAACATTGGAAGTCCACCATGAAAACAGGATGGGAGGACACGCTAATAAGCGATGAAATCCTTCACTCAACTGGGCTCAACAGCATGGAGACCATCATTTAGGCCATGTCGCCTGTATAATTGACCATAGGCACCCTGAGCCAATCCTCAGTGGGAACAAATGACATCAGAGTGATCAACCAAATGTTGTAACAAAACCTGAAACATAAGTCCTATCAAGTTCAGCATTGCAGATATCACACCATGGGCTGAAACTATATTACAATATTGGTTTCTCCAAAAAGGTTGGGAAATAATTTGATGCAGAACTTTGTTATTTTTTTCTCCAAAAGCTGCTGGAAGATAAAAGAAAGATGGCTACAAACTCCCAATGAACCAATTACTCAATTATGGTTGACCAGGCAGGTAATAGAGATGTTGCATGAGTGACAAATTCAATCAATAGACAAACATCCTGCTCGATTCCTGGTGAAGTGGATATACTGCTGTGTGTGTGTCTGTGTGTGTGTGCTGTCACAAAGCTAGTCCCTTTTTTTTCTCGAAAAGATATTCCTTGGCTCAAGGATACGCTGTTCTTGATTTTTATCAGAGGGGTAATAAACCGGGCCGAACTCTGATCAGTCTGGTTTGGAACAGAGATGAAAAGGATTTAGTGAGGCCTTTTGTTTAATGTAGACAGATAAGACTTCAGGCCAAAGTGGTCATGTTTTAGAAGTGATCTGTATAAAGAAAGGGGAGAGGTCAGCTCTCTAGTTCAGCTGAGCAGTTTAGTTCAGTCTTGAACTGGTTGGAAGTTCAACAAGGAGCTGTGTGGAAACTCTCTCTCTCTCTTCTGCCCTTCAACTTTAACCTGTAAGCACGTGCTCCATTTTTATACTGTTTTTTAAAGGGAGTTTGCTTATTGTGACTGTTGTGCATATTCGGAACAGCATAATTAAGATAAGCTTAGTTCTTTAGGGGTTCTTTATTCTGTCGTTTGTGTTTCATTGTGTAATTTTGTGAATAAATTTTTGTCTGTTTTAAAATCTAATAGTCAACCTAGCTAACATAATCCAGGTAATTTTCACTGTACACTTACCAAAATAACCTGCAAAGTTATGATCTAAGCTGCCTGCTTCAGAACGTTTTGAGTGGTCTGTGTGTTATTTTGTTTTAATCATAGGAAACTAATACCAGAAAGCTACAGAGCAACCAATGTGGCAGCAGGTGAAGATCTAGACCCCCTTGGGGGGGCCTCTCGGTCTCGGGATCTGTCAAAAGAATCACTAGGAGTACGGTCTGTTTAAAGCAAGGTTACCAGTTTAACAAATTAAGGCAGCCTGGCGCCATTTCTCCACAGAACACAGAAGCTTTTAACCTCTGTGTTGCTGGACAAATTTGCGCCAGGCTGCCTTAATTTATTAAACTGGTAACCTTGCTTTAAACAGACCGTACTCCTCGTGATTCTTTTGACCAATCCCGAAAAATTAAGCATCCAGTTTTCATAGCTGATATCATGAGGATGAGCGTCCTGCACCATCCTAAATCGGATCCCATCCCGGGAATTAGAGTTATGTTAATGAAGCATGTCCCTGACTGCAAGACCAAACCGGCCCAATTTGCTCAATATATCCAGGGGTGATGCAAATTTAAATGCAGTGAAATTCTGGGAGCAACCTGAATACAAATGGCTTGTGTTACAATACTAAAATATACCTGTCTGATGGAAGTGACATACAATTAAACAATATCAAGAAGCTCAATTACCTTTGTTTAACCCTATGCTTATGCAATGTTTTCCACCTGGAGTCACTGATAGGATACAGACCAACAGTACAAACCAGTCCAGGAATTTCCAGTCACAAATGAGGTAGCGGTGGTTCTCTATTGGGATGGCCAGAACCGGACGATGCAAGTTACAGGTAAAACCTATTATACCCAGCACCTTCACGATCCCAAATGCTGAATGCCAGCCCTGATAGAGCTGATTAGAACCAGGATACTCACTGGGGGCAGAACACACCTCATGTGTCCACCTAACGATCACTGCTGGACAACCATTTCCTGAGGGAATCCTGAAAATGGGGACAGGCAGGCCCCAGCTTTTCACCTTTGAGACTGGCAACAAGACTGCAAAATCCCCCAGGGACAAATGCGTGGCCTTGCTTTAACTGCTGAAATGTGGCCAATGGGGAGTAAATGTGTCTTTGAAGTTACTGCTGAGCTGACATTGGGAATCAACATGCGTTCATCCTATTAAAAGGAAAATCTACTAATATACATTGACTCTTCATTGTGCTTTTATTATGACCCTTGTGGGCCCATTGAAGATTTTTAACCTCCAAGGGGGCAGCAATATAGTCATGCTATTTTGTCCAATCAATTTGGCAATTATCAAAATGTTCAGCTCATGCTGATGAAACTGATACTGTCTCTAAAGTAGTGGGCTAGTGTATGCAGCTGCCAAGCAGGCAGCCTTACACACCAAACCTCTGGTCCCATTGGGTCCCCAGCAAAGCCTGGTTAGACACAGTATAAGGACAGGTATGCTAAACTTGGGTAAAGTGCAGAAATCATGGGAGAAGCCCCTGCTGAACAGCACAAATTATGACCCCAAATTGGGTACTCCCTCAATACTCAAACCAGAATATGGGTGAGCCCTACTAGATTAATTTGTGGTACTTCTTTGCTGCTGCCTATTTTAATTGATTATGTGTATATTGTATATGCTTATATACAAGGAGGAAATAGTTTATACTTTATTACAATGGATTTTTCATAATATGAATCATAAGACAGTGATTTAGTATTTGAACTAACCTTGAACTGCTAGCATGAGATGGTGATTTATGTAAATTAAGAACCCTTTCCCAGGAATGTTATTGGATTAACTTGTTGTCAATCATGTCACCATATTACTGTTGATTGGACTTTTCTTGTAATTAAGAACCCTTTCCCAGGAAATATCATTGGATTAACCTGCTGTAAATCATGTCACCTTATTATATGCGATTGGTCTTTTCTTGTAATTAAGGCTGCATGACCTCTGAAAAAAAAACATATAAATAATGTGTAATTTTTTATGTAATTGCGTCATTTCTCCAAGGAACACAGAAGCTTTTAACCTCTGTGTTGCTGGATAAATCTGCACCAGGCTGCCTTAAATTATTAAACTGGTAACCTTGCTTTCAACAGACCATACTCCTCATGATTCTTTTGACCCCGAGATCGAGAGGACCTGCAATGGGGTCGACATCTTCACAGGGAGATGGAGTTTGGAATCAATAACAAGAAATATTGGAAACAAGTATGCAGAAGAAGCTGTCATACAAATAATCCTGTTCAGCAGCCACACAGTGTTCGCACGAAAGCTGTCCTATGCTTCGTGATTACCCTTGTCAAGCACAGACAGCCTAATTATAAATTACAGTGCAAGTCACAGGATACATCCTTAAAAGAGATATGCTGTTGAAGCTTCTCATCTTAAACTCATCAGGACAGATGCAAGAATGCCAAATTTCCAAAGGGAACACTATTTCATGCAACATGGGAACAGGATGTTGATTGGCTGGTAAGAATTGATTGATGGATCGAGGAGTACTTATAGAGAACACACCAGAAAACTATTATACAACATTATTATGTTTAATTTAAAAAAAAACCTGGACAACAGCTCAAACCTATGCAGTTTCCAGCAAGTATAAGTGAGTGACATTGTGACTGCAATTGTTAAATTGGTTCTTTGTGCAATTCCTATAATGAAATTTGGCATTCTTGAGTGTGTCTTGTTAAGTGCAGGATGAAAAGCTTCAAAAGCATGTCTCTTTTTCAGCAAGACTCAAGTTCAGTACTTTGAAGGAGCAATCTTCATAGGGATTTAAAGTATCCAAACTGCAATATAGTTTGTAAAACAAAACATGATCTCTATCAGTATCTATCAACATCTCTATCAACATATGAAGCATATGTCAGGTATAGACAGGATAGATCGAGTGAATCCTTAGAAGAGTATAAAGGAAGGAAGAGTATACTTAAAAGGGAAATCAGGAGGGCAAAAAGGGGACATGTGATAGCTTTGGCAAATAGAATTAAGGAGAATCCAAATACATTAAGGACAAAAGGGTAACAAGGAAGAGAACAGAGTCCCTCAAAGATCAGCAAGATGGCCTTTGTGTGAAGCCGCAGAAAATAGTGGAGATACTAAATGAATATTTTGCATCAGTATTTACTGTGGAAAAGGATATGGAAGATACAGATTGAAGGGAAATAGATGGTGACATCTTGCAAAATGTTCATATTACAGAGGAGGAAGTGCATAAAAGTGAATAAATCCCCAGGACCTGATCAGGTGTACCTGAGAACTCTGTGAGAAGCTAGAGAAGTGATTGCTGGGCCTCTTGCTGAGATATTTGTATCATCGATAGTCACAGGTGAGGTGCCGGAAGACTGGAGGTTGGCTAATGTGGCGCCATTGTTTAAGAAGGGTGGTAAGGACAAGCCAAGGAACTATTGACCAGTGAGCTTGACCTTGGTCATGGGCTAGTTGTTGGAGGGAATCCTGAGGGACAGGATGTACATGTATTTGGAAAAGCAAGGACTGATTAAGTATAGTCAACATGGCTTTGTGCATGGGAAATCATGTCTCACAAACTTGATTGAGTTTTTTGAGGAAGTAACAAAGAGGATTGATGAGGGCAGAGTGGTAGCTGTGATCGATATGGACTTCAGTAAGGAGTTCGACAAGGTTTCCCATGGGAGACTGATTAGCAAGGTTAGGTCTCACAGAATACAGGGATATAGAACTGGCTCAAAGGTAGAAGACAGAGGATAGTGGTGGAGGGTTGTTTTTCAGACTGGAGACCTGTGACCAGTGGAGTGCCACAAGGATCGGCGCTGAGTCCTCTACTTTTTGTCACTTACATAAATGTTTTGGATGCGAGCATAAGAGGTACAGTTAGTAAGTTTGCAGATGACACCAAAATTGGAGGTGTAGTGGACAGCGAAGAGGGTTACCTCAGATTACAACAGGACATTGACCAGATGGGTCAATAGGCTGAGAAATGGCAGATGGAGTTTAATTCAGATAAATGTAAGGTGCTGCATTTTGGGAAAGGAAATTTTAGCAGGACTTATACACTTAATGGTAAGTCCTAGGGAGTGTTGCTGAACAAAGAGACTTTGGAGTGCATGTTCATAGCTCCTTGAAAGTGGAGTCGCAGGTAGATAGGATAGTGAAGAAGGCCTCTGGTATGCTTTCCTTTATTGGTCAGAGTATCGAGTATAGAAGTTGGGAGGTCATGTTGCGGCCGTACAGGATATCGGTTAGGCCACTTTTGGAATATTGCGTGCAATTCTGGTCTCCTTCCTATTGGAAAGATGTTGTGAAACTTGAAAGGGTTCAGAAAAGATTAACAAGGATGTTGCCAGGGTTGGAGGATTTGAGCTATGGGGTGAGGCTAAACAGGCTAGGGCTGTTTTCTCTGGAGTGTCAGAGGCTGAGGGGTGACCTTATAGAGGTTTACAAAATCATGAGGGGCATGGATAGAGTAAATAGGCAAAGTCTTTTCCCTGGGGTCGGGGAGTCCAGAACTAGAGGGCATAGGTTTAAGTGAGAGGGGGAAGATATAAAAGAGACCTATGGGGCAACTTTTTCACACAGAGGGTGGTACGTATATGGAATGAGCTGCCAAAGGAAATGGTGGAGGCTGGTACAATTGCAACATTTAAGAGGCATTTGGATGGGTATATGAATAGGAAGGGTTTGGAGAGATAGGGGCTGGGTGCTAGCAGGTGGGACTAGATTGGTTTGGGATATCTGGTCGGCATGGACGGATTGCACTGAAGGGTCTGTTTCCATGCTGTACATCGCTATGACTCTCTGACTTTATCTCTCTTGTAAATTATCACATGACAACAATAAGTACAGGGGGAAAATATCTTTCATTTAAATATCATGCTTATCATCCTCAAACAGTCTGCAATCCATCTGTACCATTTTAGACAATTATTGAATCGAAGTGCTTCTCAGATTGGGCACAGCATTCCAACAGAGCTTTGCTACATGGTGCACTGGGACTTAATGCCAAACATGATGGACTGTGGCTTCAACTGGCAGAATTCAATCTTGGCTACAGGAGTCCGCCCCACTGGTTGCAGAACTGGCAGGAGGTCCATAATGCCTCTATTGGAGAAGGCCCAACTGAATTCGGTGCTAATGTTAGGTTTCCCCTAGGATTTGGGGCCCTGAAGGCTTCAATTCTTCCCATTCAGAGGCCAGCAGCTCTGCTATGCCATGAGAGTGGTGGCAGCTCCCAGTAAAGCACCCAAGGAGAGGTGGATGGATCACTATCATGCCGAGGTCACTGGGTGAGGGATGCTGTCAGTGATCTGGGATGGTTTTTAGCAGGAATTCCTTTCCTTCTAAATTCTGGGGCCCACAATTGGGCGTGGAGTATCTTAGAATTAAGAACATCTCTACCTGGGGAGAGCGAGGGAAATATGGGATGGTGCAGTGGCTCAGTAGTTAGCACTGTTGCCCCACAGCATCAGGAGGTCAGGCAGCATCTCAGGAATAGAGAATTCGACGTTTCGAGCATAAGCCCTTCATCAGGAATGAGAGAGAGTAGCCAAGCAGGCTAAGATAAAAGGTAGGGAGGAGGGACTTGGGGGAGGGGCGATGGAGGTGGGATAGGTGGAAGGAGGTCAAGGTGAGGGTGATAGGCCGGAGTGGGGTGGGGGCGGAGAGGTCAGGAAGAAGATTGCAGGTTAGGAGGGCGGTGCTGAGTTGAGGGAACCGACTGAGACAAGGTGGGGGGAGGGGAAATGAGGAAACTGGAGAAATCTGAATTCATACCTTGTGGTTGAAGGGTTCCCAGGCGGAAGATGAGGCGCTCCTCCTCCAGCCGTCATGTTGTTATTTTCTGCCGGTGGAGGAGTCCAAGGACCTGCATGTCCTTGGTGGAGTGGGAGGGAGAGTTAAAGTGTTGAGCCACGGGGTGGTTGGGTTGGTTGGTCCGGGCATCCCTGAGGTGTTCTTAGCCATGGTAAATGCAGGGTTGTGGGGAGAGGGTAGGGGTGTGGATCTGGATGGGATACTCTTCGGAGGGATGGTGTGAAGTTGATGGACTGACTGGCCTGTTTCTACACTGAAGGATTCTATTTCCCTGCTGAGAAAAAAATCTGGGTCTACTCATCAGTCTCCCTGCATTGGAGAGTCCTACATCTGATGCTGTTTGAAAAGCAGTGGTGAGAGAATATGGTTATTAATTGGCTATTACTTGCCCCATTAATGGGGCAAATCAACAAGGAGAAAGTGAGGACTGCAGATGCTGGAGACCAGAGTCGAGAGTATGGTGCTGGAAAAGCACAGCTGATCAGGCAGCATCCGAGGAGCAGGAGTTTTGGGCATAAGCCCACCCAGTGAAAAAGCTGTGCCCATACCATTCTGCCACAAACTTGATAAGTTGGAGGGGCAAGGAGCTAACTATCAGGCATTGTCCTGCCTGTTCAAATGCTTCGTCCATGCCTCCAAAGTTACCTCTGAAGCAAGCATTAAATTCCAGTTGAAAGGTGTGCTCTTCTCCCTCCACTTACAAATCAAGAATCTTTCAAAAGGAGGGAACAGTCCCAAACAGAATGTGAACTTTAAAGTACAACCTCTTTCGCCCTTCTAAAGAAGACAACTAGACAACTTTGCAAGAACATGGAGGGCACAAGAAAAGATGAAGGTATTCACAATGCGATATAAGTAGCACAGGATAGCGTGGATCCTGTTGCCTTTTGAAATGGTGATACCGTTGGTTGTCACCTTTCTGGTCATTTAAAGGCTGTGGTTTCCAGTCTGCAATATTGAAGGCCAGGAGATGACAAGATGTCATGGTGTTCTGAGGCACCAAGTCATCCTTGTCTTTAAGAAGGAAGTGAGCTTGGGTCAGTAAGACCTGAACAAAGCCCAAGGGAAGGGTAATGAGGAGGACTTTGGGCAGTACAACAGCTCAGTGACATTGAGTAATGACTGTCGACTAGAAGGAAAGGAGCTTTAAAAGCTGATCATGCTGACCTATACATTATATAATGGTTTCACAGATCTGGGGGCAAGACATTGGTGAAATTGTTAGATGTAAAGTGAAAAAAAGGGAAGTACATGAGTTACATATGATACTGCAGCTAGTGGTACCAACCCCATGCTGGCACAGCTGGTGGTACCAACCCCATACTGCAGGTTGGAAGCTAGCATCCTCAAAACAGATGGCACAGCTCACCAACTGGCTTCCTGAAGCCTGATTGGCCTCTTCCCTATGGTTAATGCCTTTGTAAAAGGGCTGGGGCCTATAAGTATGGCTGATGATATCACAGCAGGTGCAACTGATCCAGATGTTCTGTCTTCTCTCTTTTATGTTTCTTTTTATACCCTCAAAGCATAAAGCAATGAATTCAAAATGATTTCAAACCAGGCCTCAGTAGTCAACTAATAGTAAATTACCAAAGGGCACAGCCTATAGTGTAACTTCCAGTTGGATATAATTATGCTTGCATTAGTGGTAGAGACACGATACTGATTGGAAACATCTTAAAGTATGATCTTATTCGGCAGTTTTTTTTAATATATTGGTAACTATGTTTCAGCTACTATTTCTATGAAAAAAATCCTCTGTGTTTCAACTCAGAAAACACAGGATAATTATTTATGATATTCTAGTTAAAAGAAAGACTGTAAATTCTAAATAAATAAAGAAAATTCCAAAGCAGTTTTGAATATATTTTATTTCCTCTTTATTTGGGATTTTATGTAACTTTATTTTCACACATTACTATAACAGTCAGAAAATCTCATCAGTGAGAAATCCATCCAGTCACTGGTGAAACAAGCATTCTAAAGGTCTTCATTAACAAGCTTCATCCGTATTTAATAAGGCTCCTGATCAAAAGATGTGGTAGTGATTAACACTTTCAATTGGATATGGCATTGCGTGCAATAGAGGTACAAACACAGACACTGATCAGAGACATTTTAAAGGATGTTCTGGCTCTGCAGCCAAAATTTCAGCACTTTTAAAAATATATTAGTAGCAATGTTTCAGCTATGAATAAAATGCCTCTGAATTTCTACTGAATCAATTGTTGGGATAGAACAATCAAGTTAGCTTGGTCATTTTCTAATATTCTGAAGCCATTATGCTGGCAGAGTATATCAGATTAGAGTTTTGGCAAAATACAGGAATTTTATACATTTTTCTCAACATGCTGAACAGATTTTTGTATGTGTCTGTCCACAACTACACTAGGAGTAGGCATTTTGAATGCATTTTCAGCTGCTTTGGATTTCCTAGCCCCAAGCACCCAAGTCCTGCCAGCAGTAGCAATATCACCTACTGCAAAATACACCTACATAACTGCATCAGAGATATCCTTAACCTTTGGCTCATTAGCAGACTGACTTTTCACTCTGAAAAGAATATGTGTGCAAGACTTCATATCATCTGTGGAAGGATGTTTCTGCAGAAGGCTTGGTGCCAGTCATATTGATTCATTGCACTGTTCCAAGGTCAATAGAAGTAATGACACTTCACCTACTGGATTGTCCTTCTCAGCCTGACTTAGGTTTTTTTTAACCCTTGATATGTGTGTACAGATGTGAGACACAAAATGAAAGACAACAGGTGTATGAATCTTTATTCATTTTCCACCACCAGGAAGAGAGGAAACACCAGGGTGGCCAGTGACAAGCAGTGCCCTTCACATCAAAGGACAATGCTGCGTGATCAAATAAAGTTAGGGGGGAAGGCAGGGATTAAATCAAAATAGAGATGGAGGGGGAAATAAAGCACTGCACTCCCTGAGGTGCCTACCTCTCCCTGAAAACCTCGAGGATGTTGGTAGACACCACGTACTCCTTCTTCCGGGACACCCGGACTCAAACATAACCACAGAAGACGGGCAGGTAATCGGCCATATTGACTCGCTCAGCATGACTTATATCAGTTAAGAACCTATTTTGTTAATTGTGGAGTGACTTAGCATCATCACCTCTTATGAGCTGTGCTTGACAATTTGATTGAACATCAATTATAACACACTGTTACCACAGAAATCAACGTGAAATTGTGTTTTTTCAGATTGGTCTCTACAGAAAAACAAAAAGTTTTCTTCCCTCACACATTTACAATGTATTATAAATAATTACTCCACCTTCTTGATAAGTGTTTTTTGATCAAGGATTACTCATGGTTCCTACGGAACAGCAATTGAGCCAATTATTGGAGTAGAACAATTAAGTTAGCTTGGTCATGTTCTATCATTTTGAATATGTTGTCAGAATGTACTAGAATAATGGTAAAACATGAGAATTTTACACATTTTCTCAACATTCTGAATAGATTTTTGTATGCATTAATTTTTAAAATGCACTGATGGCTCATGTTGTAAAATTAGTTTGAATAATATTGGTGAACATTACTGACACACATTTCTGCTCTTAAATTATGTGGATTACTTTTCATTATGTTGAATAGATACTGGAATCAACAGCAGAACATTATTGCTGGATGTACGAAATTTTGCAAATGCTTACGTTCAAGTTATTTTCTTTGTCAATGAATTGACAGAAGAACAAAAGGTAAAGAAAATGGCATGGAACAAGGTTTTAAAAAATTGAAAGTTATTCTGAGATGAATGAAAACATACTATGGTAGAAGTTGCCAATTTCCACACTAAATGGGAAACTCATTTCTCTCTTCCTTGTTTCTAAGGGTTACACCACAGATGTCCATTGGGTTGGTACCTGCTAATAGACAAAGTACTGTTTACCATTACCTTCCACAGGACAGCTAATTATGAAACTCTGCTCTGACTGCCTGTTTTCAGATGTATTGGAAAGATTTGCAGGCTGACAATTAATGGGTTTGGCTGAGTCCTGAATGTAATACTCATGATCAACAAATCATGGCATGGAACTTGAACCCAGAGCTTTGGCCCAAATGGAAAACTAAATTATTTTAATTATTAAGGTCTGAAGTACAGATAATATATTCATCTCTGGCAACTTCTTGTTCATTTGTGATAGATGTGCATTACTGGCAAGACCAACATTTATTGCCCATCGCTAATTGTTCTTGAAAAGGTAATAGTGAGCCAATATCTTGAACAACTGCAGCACTTTTCTCTGCATGAGGTGGGGTGTCGCTGGCTGGGCCAACATTTATTGGTCACCTCTAGTTGCCCTTGAGAAAGTCGTGGGCAGCTGTCTTCTTGAACTATTGCAGTACACTCGTTATAGGTAGGCCTATAAAGCTTCTTGAGTGTTGTTGGAGTTGCACTCATCCAAGCTTATAGGGAGTATTCCATCACACTCCTGAATTGTGCCTTGTAGGTGTTTTATAGACTTCAGGGAGTCTATGGTGAGCTACTCATCACAGAATTCTCAGCCTCTGACTGTCTCTTATAACCACATTATTTATATAGCTAGCTTAGTTTCTGCTCAATGGTAACCTGAGAATGTAGATAGTGGGGGATTCACCTTACCATTGATGTCAATAGATAATGGTTAGATTCTCTCTTGTTGGAAAGTCATTGCCTGACATGAATATTACTTGCCACTTGTCAGCCCAAGTCTGAAAATTGTCTCGGTCCTGTTGCATTCAGGACTATATTGGGCTGCTTCAGTATCTGAGGAGTCATGAAGGGTATTGAATATCATGCAATCATTGGCAAACACCCCACTTCTGACCTGATGACAAAGGGAAGGTCATTAATAAAGCAGCTGAAGACAGTTGGGCATAGAACACTCCCTTGAGGAACTCTTGCAGAGGTATGCTGGAACTGAGATGACTGACCTCCAACACCACAACCATCTTCCAACGTGCCAGGTATGACTCCAGCCAGTGGAATGTCCCCCTGATTCCCACTGATTTCAGTTTCGTGAGGGCTCTTTGATACTACACACATTCAAGTGCAGCCTTGATGTCATGAATTGTCACTCTCAACTCAGGGCAGCATGGTGGCACAGTGGTTAGCACTGCTGCCTCACAGCACCAGAGACATGGGTTCAACTCCTGCCTCAGGCAACTGTCTGTGTGGAGTTTGCACATTCTCCCCGTGTCTGCGTAGGTTTCCTCCGGGTGCTTCGGTTTATCCCACAGTCCAAAAATGTGCAGGTTAGGTGAATTGGCCATGCTAAATTGCCCATAGTGTTAGGTGAAGGAGTAAATGTAGGGGAGTGAGTCTGGGTGGGTTACTCTTTGGAGGGTCGGTGTGGACTTGTTAGGCTGAAGGGCCTATTTCCACACTGTAAGTAATCTAATCTAATCAAAAACTCATCTTTGGAATTCAGGCTCACAAACAATTCCCTGTACTTTAGACTGGATGCCTGCCCATGTCCAAGGCTTTGGACTGATATCATAGACTTCTCTTAACTTACTGGGTCAGGAGCCCCCTCGCTGAAGGGTGCCTCCTGGTCTTGAGTGGGAACTATTGCCCTTATACTTGCAGACATGATTGTTTGCTTGCAGCACATCCAGTGTGTTTGCCACATAAGCTCCTGACACATGCTGTACGGGTGAGATTGATGTTGCAATGTGCTGTACAACAACATATTCACCCTCTTGACTGATGACTGCTGGCAAGCACAACAAGCTGCCTGGCTTTGTGCTCGTGCTAAACTGCAATGCAATGCCGCAGTACTGTGAGCCTTGAAGCTCTGCCTGAGGGAACAAAGTGTAAGCAGGCAAGGTGAGGTTTCTGTGAGCATCCAAATAGGCACAAACAATTAAGAAAGGAATTGAGAAGGCCTTGAGATGTTGCCAGTCCCATCTGTGAGATAGGTACCTGTCCCTGCATGTTAGATGTCCTTGTAGCTGGACTCTAATGAGAGGTGCCTGTGCATACTGATGTGTAGCAGTGAAATGCAGAAGTGCATTGTAAGTGGATCAGAAATCTTGTGTGTTGAATGCCAGTATCCATGAGTGTGAAGTTTGTGTGGTGCAGTCCGTGGAATGTTCACTGAGATATTGGTGACCGGCATCTGACATGACAATGAGAGCAGCAACCAGCGAGCCTGACACCCATTCTGACTTCCAAGTGGGTAATTCTCAGAGACTAGTTTCTATTCAGCAGGTGGTAGAAAGGGAGCCTGCACACTAATGAGGTGCGATTCTGTCATAATGAGAGTGGTAATGAGGCATCTTTCGACTAGTAGCCCATATCGTTCAGAGCATGGGAAGATTTCATCCAAGACCTATCTTTCTGGCCTCAGAGTTATCAGCACACAATCAGATTTACAACATGTAGACTGCTATCAACAATTGACAACAGTGCATTCTTATGTTGTCAAACCACACTTCCCACATACACAGACACCTACCCAATCCCTGGAGTATTCCAAGGACCCAGCAAGACTGTCGCTTCCAAACTCCAGCAGAAATGCAATCTTAAGATTGAGAAGTGATTTAAGAAATGGCTGCATGTGACTTAATGGCATAAAAGTCTCAATCAGTGAGGCCACTGCAGCATGGTGAACCAAGGGAAACTTGCTCCAATTAATAGCTAAATTTCTCAGCATGATCCGAGACACAGCGATTGTAATATATATTGAGCTGCAACAAAAATCCGTTGAATCTTTCAGTACTACCATGCCATGTCTGTTTTTTATGTTACAAGAGCTAGCGTAAGTGTTGTCTTGTCAGGTAGAATTACCCCATTGAAAGTAAAAAGCATTTAGTAGCAGCTACACCAGATCTTGATGGCAGAACAGATCATGGGTAACTTGACCTGCTCAGAAAATCCCAAGAGTTAACTAGTTTAAAGATTGCAATTTGTGTTGTAGTGAAAGAAAATAGGCACAGCATGTGTCTAAAACATTTCTTCGCAGATGAGAGAAGTAAGACAGCTGGCGTGAAAGTAATGAACTGTATTCCTATAGACAATAGACTCCTACATGGTTTTACAGAGTACGGGTTTAGAATAGTTAAGCAGGGTTACCACAGATTCAGAAGTATAGTGGCATAGTGAGAGGTGATGGGTCTACGGTCTGGCAGAGTTGTGTTACATCGGCTAATTTTCCACCAGTTTTCAGACAAACAGAACAGTGCATATGCCTAAGGTTTCACCTTACTCTGTGACCACAAATATGTGGTATTAGCAAAGGTATAAAGGTTATTATATGCCAGCGGAATACAGCAGCTGGAACTAAACACAAAAGCTGAAAGCATCAAGGTTTCTACCGAATGGTTTGACTTTGTATGAATAATGCAGAAATTTATCACATACCTGTTTCCTATAGTTTATTAATATAAGATAGAAACTAAATTTAAAGGAACCACAAGCTGCTGAAACTACATGCTCAGACCTACCCCCCACAAAAAAATACAGGAGAATCTAAAATCTTTTGCAAGCCAGCCGCACCTGTAACCACATTCTGACTCTAGTGCAGGAGCTTATTTCCAGGCCCTTCTTTCTCACACTTCTCACTAAAATTTCTTGCATCTGTGCATGTTGCAACAGCAGCTTGATCTCACTCAGAGTTGGCTTTCCCACAGCCAAATCCTATGTTATCATATATCAGCTGCGATCTTCCTCTGCCCTCGGTTTTAAGGTAGCATGATTGTAAATTAAGCAAAGTAAGAAAACTGTGAGGGCCAAACAGAAACACAGACTCAGTCAAAAGAAAAATTAAGAAGATACTAAGAGACAGAAAAAGGAGAGATTTATGGAGATATTGAGAGACATGTAAAGGGGAAACTTATGGGAAGAGCCATTGTTGAAGAATAATTAAAATTACCAGAAACAGTGACACATACCAACATAAGATTCTGACAGCCAGACACAGAGCTCCTAGCTGCAGGACCTTATTAACATTTTATACAAACATCTTCTGCCAGTTTGTCAGCCAAATGGACAGTCTTGCTATTAGGTAAGAGGAAGCACCAATGGCAGGAAGCTGCAGTTCTTGGCCTGCAACTTGTTGGGCATGGGGTCCATGACTGGCAAATCAGGAGAAGTTGGCAATCAGAATTCGGGAGGAATCTGAGAGAGCATTCCTGGGCTACAAGGACTGCTGAAAGGGGAATTTACCTTCTAGAGCCAGCAGTTCCTCTTCCACCAAGGAAATTTCAGCTTGGGCTCCCAAAAGCCTGATTTAAATGTGAACACGCAGCCTATCCATGGCAGGATATGCTGATGTCCTGACATGTCCAATAGTGGGCATTAGTATGATGAGTTGGCACACATGTTGGTATTTTCTAAACTCCTCTGAATCAAGTGTATACACACGTAATTTCTACACCAGACAAGCATTGTTCACGAATTTGGTAAAGACTAGAGTGCAGATACCCAGTGTCCTCACCTAAAATAGACATCAGTTTCATTGCAAGTACACCTTGAAGTTGTCTTGTAGAAACTGGGTTGGCCCAAACATAATTAGGCGAAAGTGAGGACTGCAGATGTTGGAGATCAGAGTCAAGATTAGAGTGGTGCTGGAAAGGCAGGTCAGGCAGCATCCTGTTGAAGGGCTTTTGCCTGAAACGTCAATTTTCCTGCTTCTCAGATGCTGCCTGACCTGCTGTGCTTTTCAAGCACCACTCTAATCTTGACTCCAAACATAGTTAGCACAGGAGTCCAGGTTAGTCATGGCTATGTGGGACCCAAACAACTGTCCATAATTGAATACTGGAAGCCACTACCAAAAAGATATCTTTTAAAATATGTGAGCATTGACTAGGGCAGTTGGGAAATCACTGCAATCATCCATATGGCTCCATCCCAGTTGTACACACGGTCTACTTCACTGAAGATTAGTCCTGTGCTTAGTCAGTACCATACTTTCCGAACTCTAACTCAGATCCACTAAAACCCCCCTTCATTTGTATTTAAAATTAGTTAATATTGCTTTCTTAAACTGTGGTTCTTTTATCAACCAAGATGACAATTTCTGATCATTTTGGCATAGTAGAATGGAACTTGTATCTCAATACACTTATTTTACAGTAAACAAATGAAGGTGACAGCAGTGAAGTGAACAAAATCTTTCAAATTTGTTGTAACCCACTAGCATCCACATTGTTCTTGAATTATAATGCGAAAAAGGTATTCCTTAGATTGTACAAGTAATGTTAGGTGACTGAAAGGGAGCATTTAATCATGAAAGTAATGAAGTAATAATCGGGTAACTATGGACAAATTAGGCCGAGGTCAGGTGAGGAGAAACATTTAGAAGCCACAATTCATGATCAACTTAATCAGTATGTAGAAATAAATGGGTTAATCAAGGTCAGCCTGCAAGGATTTGTTATCGCTAAATCACATTTGACAAGTTGAATACAGTCTTTTTTTTTATCAACAAGTAACTAATTCAAATCATAAAGACAGCGGTGGTAAGTTTTGTAATTTTTCAGAAAGCAGTTCATAAATTGCGTGTGGGAGGTTTATATGTAAATTCTTGTATCCTGCAAAACTCTCAAAAAATAATGGTGTAGAGAGGAGTTACCAGAATGGGAGCAGGAATGAAAAACTATTGCTAAGAGCAGTGACTTGGGTTACTAGGAATCGAGACGATAATGATGGTTTTTATTTATGAAGGGTTATAATAGAACTGCCAGGAAAAGACTGTTTCCTCTGGCTGAGGAGTCAGCTATGAGGAGTCATCAATCTAAAACCGTCATAGATGCTAAGGAAAAAGTGGCTAAGGCCTATGCACCTTTGAAGTGAAGAATAGATAAACATTTGAAATGGAGCTGGGGGGAGCGAACAGGGCGATGGATTTAGTTTTAGATTGCTTGTGTAAAGTGGTACTTTGCACATTGCAAAGGCACATATGGCTGTCTGCATTCTGAATTTGGTTTGGTAAAACTCCAGAACCAACATCACTGTTGGATTGGATGCCAAGTGAGGTAGGCCATTCAGCACCATCATGAGGAAACATTTCTTCACTAAAATGGTTGTTAATCTGTGGGATTCACTGCCACCGAAGGCTGTGGGGGCTAAATCATTGAATGTATGCAAGGAAGATTTTTTTTAGATAAAGGGGTATCGAGATAAAGCAGACACACGGCAATCAGATAGAGGATCAACCATGACTGAGCAGATTCAGAGAGCCAAATAGCCTACTCCTGCCCCTAGTTTCTAAGTTCCCAAGATGAGCAAATTCAGTTCTGAAGTTCTTGATTGCTAAGGAATAGAACAAGAGGATACAGACGAAGATATTGTGTGCCAGAACAATTTCTGAACTGAAAATCTCAAACTTGAGATTTTATCAGAATACACAGACATCTAAATGACAGGAACATTCCAAGTTAAATTATTTTAAAATTGGAAGAAAATTAATTCTTCAAATACATTTTATTACACATATCAATTTTATTGCGACTAAGTTGGGGCAATACTGCATGGTAGTGGGATATAAGCTGCTATAGGTTATTACATTGTTTAATTGAATTATGGAAGAGTACCAACTGTGACCAAACATCACACTATATGTCAGGTCACTTTCTGTGTGCTTTTATTTGTTCAAATGTGATTTAATAATGGAGATTTTTCCAACCCAGTTTTAAGGCAGCCTGCGCTGCTAACCAGGCCAAGTGCCCTTCAAATGAGAGTTGCAAATTTATTGACAACAAATTAAATATTAAACATTGACTCCATAAGATCCTGGAGAGAATTGTTAGAGATTCTAAGTAGTAGAATACAATTTTCAGGATTTAACTTTTAACCTGTTTAATATATTTAATGGTACACTTTTAAAATAGGTTAATATTTTTTCTCTTGAGAAAAATATGCAGGTGCGTGTATACTTGATTCCACAATGAAAGACTGGGACTTTATGTGACAACACTGATGCTCAACAAGCACAGCAAATTAGTACAAGGATTGTGAAGGTTTGTAGCTCAGGTTGAGGTTTAGGGTGTAGGTTTGCTCACTGAACTGTAGGTTTGATATCCAGACGTTTCATTACCTGGCGAGGTAACATCATCGGTGGCGACCTCCAAGTGAAGCGAAACTGTTGTCTCCTGCTTTCTATTTATATGTTTGTCCTGGATGGGGTTCCTGGGGTTTGTGGTGATGTCATTTCCTGTTCGTTTTCTGAGGGGTTGATAGATGGTATCTAGATCTATGTGTTTGTTTATGGCGTTGTGGTTGGAGTGCCAGGCCTCTAGTAATTCTCTGGCATGTCTTTGCTTAGCCTGTCCCAGCATAGATGTGTTGTCCCAGTCGAAATGGTGATTTTTGTCATCTGTGTATAGGGCTACGAGGGAGAGAGGGTCGACCCTACAGCTCAGCGAGCAAACCTACACTCTAAACAGCAAATTAGTTAAACAGTACTACCATTTTGCTGTAAATCCAGCTGCTACAGACTACCATCATTTTTATGACTGAAATCCATATGGATTCCTGAGTTGCACTCTTCATCTTTTTCAGACTAGAGTTCAAGTTGAGCTTGGATTAAGGTGAAGAGAGTTATTTTGGATGTTTGCATGTTAATGTCCTTTAATGGCTTTAAGGGGATGGTTTTATATCACTCAAAAGCTAATCATTGACACAGAATTAAAATCAGGCCCATTAACTCCATTTTCCTCTCTATAATTCTGCCTAACCTGCTGAGTGTTTCCAGTATTGCCCATTTTACTCTTAATTAACTTGCTCCTCACTTTGGGTGGATGGGTTTCATGTTCAGCATGATTCCTGGCCATTTCATTTCTTGGGTATTGCTTAAATATGTCCCCATTATCACTGACCTGACACTGAGGAAGATATTACAACCAACACTAGGAAACTAAGAGAAACACTCCTTGTGTAAGATTAGGAACACCACAAGATTGTGACAGTGAAGACACAGCAGTCACTTGATTTGATATAGCATCAGCTCATATCTTACAAGATAGTCATAATGTGGAGGTGCCGGTGTTGGACTGGGGTGGACAAAGTTAAAAATCGCACAACACCAGGTTATAGTTCAACCGATTTATTTGGAAGTACTAGCTTTTGAAGTGCTGTTTCTTCATCAGGTGGTTGTGGAGCAGAATCATACGATACAGAATTTAGAGCAATAGGATTGCAGTATCATGAAATGAAACATTAAACAAATTTAGCTTAAGTTTTTCATCTTTTAGAATGATCATGTTAGTTTTGGTTCCTTCATACATAAATCTGAGAACTTTTTAAAAGTTTCATTCTCAAGATAGCTTTAACAATAGGTGCCATCTCAGCTCAGACAATGCATTGAAGGTGTGAGGTTAAAGTTTGTCAGGTTCCCAATTTTGGTCAGATTGATTCTATTTCTAAAGTGGGATTTATGAAATCTTACCTGGATGTGTGCAGTTTTTGAGGAAAATAAAATGTAATTCTGCAAATACAAATTCACCCCACCAACTTATGTGTATGTGCGTGCAAGAGAGGCCGAGTGAGTGTGTGCATGTGGGTGTGTGTGGGGGGGTCTGAGTGTCTGTGAAAGAGTGTGTATATGTGTATGTGTGTGAGTGTGATGGGGTATAAGTCTGTGAGAGGGTGCGTGTGTGAGTGTGAGTGTACGGGGTGTATTTGTGAGCAAATGAGAGAGAACTTGTGTATGAGAGAGGGTCTGCGTGAGTGTGTGGGTCTGTAGGAGTGTGTGTGTGAGAGAGAGTATATAGTGCACTGGGGTCACTTGTCATGTGACATGAACCCAAGGTCCCGTTGAGGCCATCCCCATGAGTACCGAACTTGGCTATCAGCCTCTGCTCAGCCACTTTCCGTTGTTGCCTGTCCCAAAGTCTGCCTTCACAATTACAAAGGAGAACTTTGGGACAGGCAACAACAGAAAGTGGCTGAGCAGAGGCTGATAGCCAAGTTCGGTACTCATGGGGATGGCCTCAACCGGGACCTTGGGTTCGTGTCACACGACAAGTGACCCCACTGCATTATACTCTCTCTCTCGCACACACACTCCTACAGACCTACACATTCACGCAGACCCTCTCTCATACACAAGCTCTCTCCCATGTGCCCACACATACACCCACATACTCACACCCACACACGCACCTTCTCACACATATACACATACACACACTCTCTCACAGACACTCACACGCTCCACCCCCACACACACACCCACATGCACACACTCACTTGGTCTCCCCTGCACGCGCACACATATAAGTTTGTGGGGTGAATTTATACTTGCAGAATTACATTTTATTTTGCTCAAAAACTGCATTCTTTCCATGCAAGATTCTGTAAATCCCACCTTAAAAATAAATCAGTCTGACCTAATGGGAATACAGACAGACTTTAAACTCACATATTCAATGTATTGTCTGAGCTAAGGTGACACCTATTGTTAAAGCTATCTTGAGAATGTAACTTTAAAAAAGTTCTCAGATTTATGTATGAAAGAACCAAAACTAACATGATCCTTCTAAAGGATGAAAAACTTAATCTAAATTTGTTTAATGTTACATTCCATGATACTGCAATCCTGTTGCTAAAAATCTGTGTCTTATGACTCTGCTCCACAACCACCTGATGAAGGAGCAGCACTTCAAAAGCTAGTGCTTCCAAATAAATCTGTTAGACTATAACCTGGTGTTGTGCGATTTTTAACTTACAAGTTAGGTTAGAGATGAGATATGTTCTAGGAGAAAGTGAGGACTGCAGATGCTGGAGATCAGAGCTGAAAATGTGTTGCTGGAAAAGCGCAGCAGGTCAGGCAGCATCCAAGGAGCCCTGAGGAAGGGCTCATGCCCGAAACGTCAATTCTCCTGCTCCTTGGATGCTGCCTGACCTGCTGCGCTTTTCCAGCAACACATTTTCAGCTAGAGATGAGATATGCTTTGATAAGAAACAAGTGGCTCAGAACTAGGGGAGGGAGGAAGTAGATCACAGATGACATCTTTAAAGGGGGAAATGCCACACGCTGTTTGTGTTGTGTAAGACTCAAAGGAGTACATCAATGGTTTTACTGAAGAATAGTGAAGGATGTGCACATTGTAATGCTGGGTGCTAGAAATCTTGCACTCAATTTCAAGGAGTGTGGAAAAGCCAAGCATCAATTTGGCGCAGGGCTTTGGACAGGGCCATGAAAAGGTGATAAACGTTACACAATTTTGGATACAACCATGTAGGATTCTGGTGATCAATACTGAATCTTTCATTGCATTGCAAGCAGCAAACACTCTGAGTGCTGCAATGTAAGCATAAGACTGCTGCCATGCAAAGTCAGACAGCTGCCAGCACAGCTCTGGAGTATGAGGCTTGCCAGGTGTCAAAACAATCTATTATCCTCCAACAAATTACTGGGATTGTTGGAGAACAATCTCCCGGGAATACCAGTGGGACATGGAGTGCATGCAACTGCTACTCTGCCACTTTCCATGCTGTACCCTGCTTGTCATCCATCCAGTATTGCTGCTACTCATGTAGAAGGTGCAGTCCACTGTCCAGGCACTGCTGTGCTGGAAGGACATCCTCCAGGATTCTCCACAGCCTCTGCCATTGAAAAATTGCAACCTTCCACCAATCATTCTGTAGCCACTGCACAGAAACACCTGAATAGGAAAAGGTACATGGAATTGGGTCATTAATAGCGATTAGTTTACCTTTATAGTAATATGGCAGAATTTAGTTGATAAGTTCAGTTTGCAATGTTTAGTTTGTGGTTGTTTTTAATTTTTGTGGCCATGTGTGAGCCTTTCTCCTCTTCCTTTTCTACAGCAGCTCAACCTGTTCTTTATGACCTCTGTTCATTTTCCATACCATGGTCACTCCAAAGATGAACGCCTACCTGTAAAACCTTGAACTGTATTTTACAACTTCCCCTAAAACCCAAGGACTTGCCTTTCTTGTGTCTCCCATTCTTCTTCTTCTGCAGCCCTGACAGTGCCCACTGCTGACATCTGGCATTGCGGCCAATCAGATTGGCCAGTAGCTCCCGAATTCCCGACTTCTCCCAGTGAGGGGCGCAAGCCCCACTGTTAACCAATTCAGCCCATCCACAGTATGTCACAGCTGCAGTAAGGGTAGGGGGAGGAGATTTGGCAGGGAAATAGTCTGTACGCCCGACCACTCCCCACCCAAACCCCAAGATTTGAAATCAGCTAAATACCCTTTGGTTCCCTACAGTGTTTTGCAACTTGAAGACAAATGTTGAAAGCACAAAACACTTGTAAAAACGCAGCCAGAAGAAATCAACCTGCAACTAATCTGTCAAAGATTATACAATGCCAGTAACAGAGGGGTCTTTTTCAATGCTGAGCACATGATGAACTTTCCGAGGTTTAATGAGGATTTTGACACTGACACTGCCCCCTATGTGTCTGTGTGTGGGATGTACTCAGGAAATGACTGCCAAAAAAGCCAATTTTTTCACACTGTGCCTTCCATGTACACTTTGCAGATTTCAGCACAAAATTTAATCTGACATTTCAGTGCAGCACTGAGGGAATGCTGCAAGCTAGACTGCAATTTGAACAAGATATGCAATTACCCTCTCAGCTGGAGGCAAAAAATTCACTCTTGTAAAAGGGGATAGGAAGTTCTCTTTTGAGTTCTGGTCAATACTTATACCTCAGCCAACATCGTTAGAAACAAATTATCTGATCATTACCACATTACAAGCACCTAGCTTGTACAAGTTGGCTGCAATTTTCACTATAATGCAATGGTGACTATACATCAAAAGTATTTCATGTAAAGTAAACTAGAGGGCATAGGTTTAAGGTGAGGGGGAAAGATATAAAAGGGACGTAAGGAGCAACCTTTTCATGCAGAGGGTGGTGTATGTATGGAATGAGCTGCCAAGGGAAGTGGTGGAGGTTGGTATTTAATAGGCATCTGGATGGTTATATGAAAGGGAAAGGTTGAGAGGGATATGGGCCAAATGCTTGCAAATGGGACTCAACTTATACAGGATATCTGGACAAGTTAGACCAAAGAGTCTGTTTCCATGCTGGACATCTCTATGACTCTATTCTGCAAATCAAGTTAAAAATGCTTTCCCTGACCAACCCATTGGCTGCAGAAAAATACAGTGCTGAATAAATGTGTTATATTCATCACAGTTAAATATTGAAAAGGGACAAGGATGATGTCCAACTATTTCCACTTTGGAGGAATAGCAAACATTCTTTTCTATTTTCAACCTTCAGCTCCTAGACATGTCAACCGTACCTGATCCACACTATGGAAACAAGAGCGGAACATTACTTGTTAAACTGCAATTTAGTAAGAAACTTACTGTACAATCAGAAAAATGATACACATTGAAAAGCTACTCAGGACTTGTACAATCAGAAAATTTATAAATCATTTCCATTTAGCAGGTTTAACACTGTGGCTAACTAAATATGAATCTGCAGCATTATATTGATCAGAAATTGAGACTAATTGCCAGTGTCAGAAGGATGTGAGATGTTGCAAATGTAAATAACATACCAGAGCAGCAACCTAATTCATTTCCCACATAAAATTATACTTCACAATACTTCTCAAGTAAGTGCCAAATGTGAAAGTTGACTCATTCCATAGACGTGGCATTGATACAAACAAAAGAGATCAAGAAACTGGACCATAACAAAGTCTCATTATAGATCGTGCTCACATGGAATGCACCCGATGGTATGAAACTGTGATTACTACCCAAGCAACAAGAGCAGGACTCAACAGCAATCTCAGGGGATTAAAAGATGTTGAATCTTATCCCAGTCTTCAAGTTAGTTAAGAAGTTAGTCCTGGAAGTTGTTGAGTTACTAGCCTAATTCCTTTAGTATGATAAACTTAAATATCTATATTTTTGGTATCAGCCGATCCTTCCAAACCATAAATGACACTGCATAGATACTAACACATATACAGTTACATGAAAACCTATTGACAAGGAAACCTGTGCATTTCTGCTTCTTCAGTAAATTAGGCATCAGATTGTTTAAATTTCATTAATCGTCATTTTGCTTTTCATCAGTTTTAGATATGTTTATTGCAAAGTTAATGAAAAATGACACAAGCAGCAAAATTACTCAAGTCAATCTAAAACTAATGGAGAAGAATTTGAAGAAACATGAGCTATTTGAAAAAGGATAAGCAGGTTGCACACAAGGGAATGATGGTTTATTTAAAATGAAGTTTCACGGGTGCAACGTAAGCTCCTATCACCAGCCAAAATAAAACCAATCATTAATTGATCATCCATTTTCCACTCTGCCTGATGTCGCTTTTCAATTCCTTTAAATTCAAATCTCCAGAGCAAAATTTGATCCCAAAAGTTGTTGACCTGTGGCCAAGATGCACTGTCTCTGAGCTGCGGCCAATATCGAGAATCATTACAAGAACCCCTCAGAAAGCTAGAGCAGATTTAAAAATTGAATGAGCTGCAAATACATTTTTTTAAATTCAAAACTGACTTTTCTTGCTTGAAAGAAGGCAATGATTAATTTATGACATTGTGCAGTAAATGTGAACCCAGTTCACACTGGGGTAGACAAAAATGATGCTGGCACCATAAAGTAGACAGAAATTACAAGGGACTATGAAGTTCCTGAATAATAACCTGGGATTATAAGGGTGTTTGGCATGGTGAGAAAATGTAGGTGAATCAAAGGTAATTATCTAGAAAGTGAGGCCATACTTCATTAACCACAGCAAACTCCCTCAAATCATTAGAGAGCTTCATCGACTTAGTCTCATAGTTTCCATAAAGCAGTATTATTATAAATGTAGCTTCAATTTAACATTGTTGCAAAGCTAATGATAGTTTAATTCTGGAGAAGGGACAAAATGAAATTGTGCCACACACTCTTGTGAAGGTGGATGGCCCTAGTGAGTACTCTTCAAAATTCTACAGAAGGTTTTATGACACTTCCTTCCCATCTTGATCATTCAGTTATTTTCAGAAGCAATGTTACCTAGCTTATTGCTCCCTAGAGCGACAAGCTCCAGTGCTCTTTATCTGCCACAATAATACATTTCCTTGATCTGGAATTATTAAAGTGAGGCACGCAATGCATTGCCCCTGTTGATAATTTGATTCAAGCCTAAACAAGGTATATTGGAGAATTATTTTCTTTATTAAATACATTGGCAAGGAGCAGCAACCAGAGTACAATTTGATCACGTTCCCATGATAGTAAGTGTACTTTCCAAATAGGCCCTACTGGCACAGGTATTAATGAGAGAAGAATTGCTTTCTCAGTCAGCTATCTATACTCTTCGTGTGTGTGTGCAGAAGAGTGATAGCAAAATAAGTTTCAGAGAGAATAAAAGAGAAAGCAAAAGCAAAAAATGCTGAAGAGTGGAAGGTGCTGTCAGTCTGTTGTTCACATTAATTAGTTCATTTAGAAGATGACTCATTATCTCTACTTTTTCTTGCCGACAGTGAGTAAAGTTCAGTGCTAAGAGGTTATATGAGAGAAAGTTCCAATTTCTGGCTCATTAAAGACAAACACACAATGAGAGAAAAAAACATGTACAAATAAGAAAGAAAGAAAAACAGAAAGCTTGTGTGTAAAATGGGACACTATCTACGTGCACACTGGAAAATCTATTAAATTAACTCAGTCTTATATATTTTAAGTTCTAGGGCACTGCCTCCTCAGGTTAGTATTGGCAGCAATCGTGGAAAGAGGCAATCAGTAGAAAGGGCAGGCAATCATGACAGAAAGATGACAAACACAATCACAAACTGGTTGCTCATAGTCTTTGTGCCTGCTGTGGAGACTGGAGAGCACGTTTTCCCCTCCTGGCCCCGCATGCATGGAACCTTATTCCAGAGAAGGTGGCAGAAGTGGAGTATTGGAATATTTTTAAGGCAGAAGTGGATGGATTCAAGGAAATCAAGGAAGTGTAAGGTAATTGCGGGTAGGTGGGAAGGTAAAATTAAGGTTACAATCAGATCAGCCATGATCTTATGAAATGACAGAGTATCTCAAGGGACCAAGAGCATCTCTTGTCCATAACTCATAGGTTCATTGAGGTGAGGCCTTTTCATTTTCTTTTCACATTTTTTACTGGCAGACTCCAAGTTCCCTTAATGGATTACTTTCTGAGATACTTGCAGGTCTCGCTGCAGACAGGCCTGTATCTGATGTACTTGAACAAAGTAGTACAATTTCTGAATGTGGAAAAGGAGACCCTTTATTTGCATATGTTAGGAATCTTATATCTGTTGCAGTTATAAGCCCCATAGTTAAGAGGCATAGGATGCATTTCCCAATATTTGGAGGAGTGGGTTGTCTTGTGTGGGATAGAACAGGCAAACATCCATTGGGAGTTTAGAGGTATAATAGGTGACTTGATTGAAAGATCCTGAGGCATCTTTACAAAGTGTATGTGTAAAAGATGCTCTCTCTTATGGGACAATCTGTAACTATTTAAAACATCGCTATTTAAAAATGAAATGCTGATAACTTTCCAAGGTCTGATCATGTACATCCCAGGATACTTGGGAAAGTGGCCTGAAAAATAGTGGATGCACTGGTGGTCACTTTTCAAGATTCTATAGACTCAGGCACACTTTGTATGGATTGGAGGTTAGTAATTTTTGAGAAGATTTGTTGCTCAGGTTGAGGTTCCGAATGTAGGTTTGCTCACTGAGCTGGAAGGTTCGTTTTCAGACATTTTGTCACCATTCTGGGTAACATCATCAGCAAGCCTCTGGATGAAGCACTGGTGGTATGGCCAGCTTTCTATTTATGTGTTTTAGTTTCCTTGGTTTGGTGATGCCATTTCCTGTGGTGATGTCATTTCCTATGGTGACATCATTTACTGTTCTTTTTCTCAGGCAGTGGTAAATGGGATCCAAGTCAATGTATTTGTTGAAAGAGTTCCGGTTGGAATGTCATGCTTCCAGGAATTCTCGTGCGTGTCTCTGTTTGGCTTCTTCTAGGATGGATGTGTTGTCCCAGTCAAAGTGGTGCCCTTCCTCAATCTGTATTTAAGGATACTAGTGAGAGTGGGTCATGTCATTTTGTGGCTACTTTTTGTTCATGTATCCTGAAGGCTAGTTTTCTGCTTGTTTGTCCAAAGAATTGTTTGTTACTGTTCTTGCAAGGTATTTTGTTACAAAATATTATTACAAAATGTTCTAGCCATGGGGGCAGGTGGGGCAAAAAAGATTTACCAGCCTTATACCTGGGATGACTGGACTGATGTATGAAGAGAGACTGAATTAGATAGGACTATGTTTACTTGTGTTCACAAGAATGAGGAGGAAATCTCATAGTAACCTTTGAAGTTCTAACAAGAATAAACATGGTAAATGCAGCAAGATTGTTCCCTGGGGAGTCCAGAAAGAGATCCTCCAAGTATGCGTGGGTTTCCATCTGGTGCTCCAGTTTCCTCCCACAATCCAAAGATGTAAAGTTTATGTGGATTGGTCACACTAAATTGTCCCATAATACCCAGGCCAGGTGGGTTAACCATAGCAGGGATAGGGAGGGGGCTGGGTCTGGATGGGATGCTCTTCAGAGGGTTGGTGCAGACTCGATGGGCTGAATGATCTTCTTCTGCAGCAACTCTATGATACAGGGTAGAGCATGTAGAACTGAGGGACAGAGAAATATCTTCACCGAGAGAATGGTCAGTTGATGAAAACTGTTGAGGCCAATGCATTGAATGTATTCACAACAGAGTTAGATATAGTTCTTCGGGCTGAAGAAATCTGAAGGCTTGGGGAGAAAATGGGATCAGTTTACGGAGTTGGATGATTAGCTATGATCATACCATGTGGTACAGCAGGCTGAAAGGTCTATTCTGCTCCAACTTGCCCTGCTTCTAATTAAGGTTTTCCATTTCAGTCAGGTATGAGAATTGTTTTTCTTACAGAGAGTTGTGAGTCTATGAAATGGTAATGCGTCTAACATTTACTCTAAGCATGGCTATCTACTCAAGAGTTGCACCACTTCTGCACCAAAAAACTTGGCAATTTTAGGCACTTTGTTATAAGAGATCACTGTCAAGTGCTAATTTATTCCAAGATTTAATTACCCTTAATTACCTTAATGCCGATTGCCTAATTGTTATACCAAGGCCAGATTTTACAAAATGGAGGTTTTTCTGTGGCATTTTAGGCTTTATTCATAACTAGTAAATTAATAGCAGAAGTGCATCCACCGATGCCTTGGTCTCCTTTGTCTGCCATCACTAATCGAAAATATTGTTCCTTTTTGAAAGCTTCTCTCCTTGAAGAATAAAAGCTTAGAACAGGAAATCCCTGATCAGTTGAAGGATCTCTCCTTCAGCTGAGGAAAATGTTAAGAGCCACTTGAAAACGCCACTGTAGAAACAATGCAGCACTGAATCTCTTCAGTCAAGTATGATTGTAGGCCTAAAAGCTTTTTGCAGTAATAGAATAAAGATAATCTCCAAAATATGCACCATTTTTCAGGAAATTATTCTTAGTCCGTTGTTGTTACTCAATGGGTAAGTTTTGCAACATTAAGACTTGCAACAAAAGATCGGGGAAAAAGACTGAAATTACTTTGGCCCTTTTCCTGCCCGCTGTTCTATGAACATTACTTCCACTGAGATTTGTAAAGTACACAGGTATGTTCACTTTGCTGAAATATACACGAGATCATTAGTGGACGGAACATTGTTGAAATACTTCAAATTCCCCCTGTTTCCTGCCAAAGCTAAAAATGCTGTTTGCTCATCTGATTAATATAAAATGGGCAGTGCCGGACAGCCTTATTTTGACCTTCAGTTGGTTGAGTATTTTTTTGCTTTCCTCTTCATAAGTGACCTTTTGATTGTTGCAACCAAAAATTTAAGACTTGGGAATTCTCCTCTGTCTGGTTGTTTGAAGGAAAAACAGAAACATGTTTGTCGAAGAGCAGCCAGTTTTGATGACACTAGAGATGGATGTGTCACATCCAAACGTTCTCAACGTGGCAATGTTCAAGGTTCAGACAGAGGTAAACTGCTGGTGACCAAGAAGATCTGCTTTCGCAGGCTGTGTTTCAATTAGGAAAGAATGAGGGAGTTATAGCATACCCTCAAAGCAGAAGCCTACACATGGCTGTAAAGGATGACTCTTCCAGTCAAGGTGAACATGCCCATAGGTCCTCTCAAACCAAACCTGAGGATGCAAGACAAGTCAGTCTGTCAATGGTGTACCCATGCAGATGTTATGTTGATCATCCTTTTTTCCTCATTGTACATCGCAATCAGCATGAGATGATATTGTACTTTTCAACAAGTCAATATTCCTAAAATGTCAGATATTACTGACACTTCTGTTCAAACAGTTAGCTGACTCTCTACAACAATGCTTTGACCTTTTTTTAATCATCTGCACAGAATAATGCAAGTAAAGTTGAACTTTCCTGCCAATGGAATCCAGCAATACAGCGCAAGGGTCTAAGCGAGAATCGTTTTAACCATTTGTAGAAAATTAATTTATCAAGTTGTTGTTAATAGCAGAATGTTGCAATGTGAATTCTTTTTGAAGCCAGCATCCCAATGATGAATGGCCTAACTGTGGCATGTTTTTTCTGAGGGCTAAAACATATTTCCAGCTTAGGTTGTGTTCGTCTGTACAGATTAAATGTGCAATGGAGACTCTTCTGTACTGTTGTTGATAAATCACCTCTTTAGCTTCAAAAAAGACAAGTCTCCTTTCTTCCATTTACGGTAGGATCATCTTCACTGTTTCATTCATGAAACTTAGTACTCAGCAGCACTATTCCCTAATGCATCAAAGCTTCTGTCCCTACAATTTATTGCTGGATCAACAAAAATATTAGGTTAAGTAGCAGCTGCATTACTTTAAGAGCTGCCACTGTACAAAAAGTTCAACATTAACAAATTCCCAGCATCAGGCTTCACCTAGTATAAGATTTGTCAATGAACTATTTATTAAACTAATTAATTGTTAGGTTAGCCTTTTCCAAAAAATATGCTACTTCAAGGCTTGCAATGACCTGGTAAAAAATGGGTAAGCAAAGAGTGAAAAATAAGACCCACCAACTTGCTGGAAAATCACCTGCGACATTTGACCTGTCTCCCCTTTTCTGATTTACATCTTCTGTAGATCCACCCATTGAAAGTAGCTACTAAAAAAAATCAGCAGCATTTTCAGTTGTGGGCAACAAAACTCTTAAAAAGGCCTAATTTTCTTTAATTCAAGATTTGATTTCAAAGTTTCTTTGTTACAGGTTCTCATGCTGGAAGACAAAGACCAACATGGGATGCTAGGAACACTAATTGACACTTCAGCAACACTGGCTACTGATTTCCAGTCAATGACACTTATTTTTAATATTCATTCACAGTTCAGAGGGTGTTGCCCCATTTATTTTCCATCCTTAATTGCCCAGAGGGTAGTTAAGAATCATTCACATTGCTGTGGGTATTAGTGTACCAGATGAGTTTTGCCAACAATCGGCAATGGATTCATGGTCATCATTAGATCCATGATTCCAGTTTAAAAAAAAATTGATACCAAATTCCACCATCTGCCATGGTGGGACTCTAACTCAGTTTCCCAGATCATTACTTGGGTCTCTGCATTAACAGCTGAAAATGTGTTGTTGGTTAAAGCACAGCAGGTTAGGCAGCATCCAAGGAATAGGAAATTCGACGTTTCGGGCCTAAGCCCTGATGAAGGGCTTATGCCCGAAACGTCGAATTTCCTATTCCTTGGATGCTGCCTAACCTGCTGTGCTTTAACCAGCAACACATTTTCAGCTGTGATCTCCAGCATCTGCAGACCTCATTTTTTACTCTCTGCATTAACAGTCCAGTGATAATACCACAAGGCCATTGCCTCCTAGAAGTTTGATTTGTTGACACCAATTGCCCATCTGTGCTCAATGCCTTTGCGTGTGTTGCCATTTTCAGCAAGAAGAAAAAGTTACGAGCAGAAATTTTGTATGAAATACCTGTCTCTACGTCATAATTTTTGTAAGTTGTGCACAGCTTAACTAATTATAAGGAACTGGATTTTTTGCGAAGATGGAGTGATTCCTGGTTGCATTGCTGATCCTCCAAAATTTTGTTTGCCTCAGATATAGGTGGTGGCTAGTGCACATCATGAGTCCAATCCCTGAACTCTTAACTTGGCTGACTCCATTGCAGAGATAGACATCTCCCAGCTCCTGAAATGTTTCAGGGCGGCACGGTGGCACAGTGGTTAGCACTGCTGCCTCACAGCGCCTGAGACCCGGGTTCAATTCCTGACTCAGGAGACTGACTGTGTGGAGTTTGCACGTTCTCCCCGTGTCTACGTGGGTTTCCTCCGGGTGCTCTGGTTTCCTCCCACAGTCACAAAGCTGTGTGGGTCAGGTGAATTGGTCATGCTAAATTGCCCGTAGTGTTAGGTAGGGGGTAAATGTAGGGGTATGGGTGGGTTGCGCTTCGGCGGGTCGGTGTGGACTTGTTGGGCCGAAGGGCCTGTTTCCACACTGTAAATAATCTAATCAAAAAATCAGGAGATAATGAGCTCCTGTGAAAATAGCAGCATGTTAGTCACCTTTTAATGGGCGGCACGGTGGCACAGTGGTTAGCACTGCTGCCTCACAGCACCTGAGACCCGGGTTCAATTCCCGACTCAGGCGACAGACTGTGTGGAGTTTGCACGTTCTCCCCGTGTCTGCATGGGTTTCCTCCGGGTGCTCCGGTTTCCTCCCACAGTCCAAAGATGTGCGGATCAGGTGAATTGGCCATGCTAAATTGCTCATAGTGTTAGGTGAGGGGTAAATGTATGGGTGGGTTGCACTTCGGCGGGTCGGTGTGGACTTGTTGGGCCGAAGGGCCTGTTTCCATACTGTAAGTAATCTAATCTAAACTGACCCTGTTCTCAAAGACTCCGGGTACACGTCTCTCTGAGGGGCTGTGAACGAGAGCTTAGGTGAGGGAACCTTTTTGAAAGGTATATTCAAAGGTCTTAGCCATGCTCTGCCACACCAATTGCTACACCTCCACACACATTTCCACAGCCCTTCATACCTTCCATACCAATCTATGACCTTCACCCCATCTCCATGGCTCCTCATAGCTTCAATGCGACTCCCAATAACCCCTCAAAAATGCATCATGAGATTTTACTGAGAGCCTAGGTGTCCAGTAGTCTGTTAAAACAACCAGACCCAAGGGAAAATCATGCTCTATTGACTGCCCTTTCTCTTATTTCATCAATTGCACAAGATAAATTAGTGTCAAATACTTGTAATTTCTGTTATTGATAATTTAATGCCTAGATAATTAATATTTTCACAGAGCTATGGGAGGAGCAGTTTCTTAAATAAAGTTTGAATGCATTATTGTCTTTTTAAAGCTTTTCCACATGCACCATTTCTTCTACAGGGTTCATTGCTACTGTACAGAGCACTTTCTGGGTGAGTAGGCAGGGAAGTGCGTGAACTGGCATGGATGGTGTGAGAGGACTTTGGGACGGTGGATGGATAGAGATGCATGATTGGTAAGGATTGAGAGTCGTTGCGAAGTTAGAAGGTGTGAGGAGAGAGTCCTCAAGTACTTAATATTAAATCAAACAACTGGGAGTACTGAGATGGCCTTTTAACGAGACCTCTCAGCACTTGAGAGCTCTGAACACTATCCAGAGGGCTGCTGGCCTGACTCCCATTCTCCAAGCTATACTTAACTTCCTCCCACCATGGAATGAAAATCCTGTCTTTGCAGGCACCTTGTCCCATGTCAGGTACATCGAGCTTAGAAACCTCCTGACTCCTGGTCCCTATTCCTTGAATGAAATTCCAATTCAAAGTCTCAGCATTATCCACAGAATGTTTGTGTTAACTGATATTGTTATGTTTCTTAATAGTAGGTGATTAATGATACCATGCTTGAAATGTATTTCTTTCACAGATTTATTTGCTATTTTTGACCTTTCTATTGAAAATTATAATAGGTTCATGGATCAATTAGACTTGTGTTTCCTAAAGTACTATGTACCACACTTGAAACTTAATTTTGATTATTAGAAAATGTCTTATAAATATGGTGCTGCATATGAGCAGTCATGGTGAGCCTCATTTCACATCTTGAATCACTTCTTCATTCTAAAGCATTCATGGGGATATTTCTTCCAGTTTTACTAAGTATAAGATGCTCAAATTGATGGATTTCCATTTCTTGCTTGCACACCACATAGTGAACTGCCCTATATTCTCAAACCAGCAATTATCGCTTTGATATTGTTCATCATGATTTAAATTTTCACCTACTGCGTTCCTCTTTGTTACTCACAGATTGTGTGCTCCACATCTGGATTACCCTGCAGTCAGCCGCTTTTACTGGTTCAATGCCTGGTCAGTTAGCAGAGCAGTGTGACTGCAAACATATTTAGTTTTGCCACTCAGTTGTACATCAGTTTGAAAGCATTCAAGCTTAAAGAATACACAAAGTAAAACTTTATGTTTCTATCAGAGCAGAAAAAAGGGCAAAAACGTTTAAATCTTTTAACTATTATTCCTGCTGTAAGAGGTAATTACCCTCTTTTATATTTAACAATGAACAGAGACTATTAAAGCATATAAACAAAAGTTTTCCAACTAGCAAGCATGTATTTATCAAAAGTGCCAAAGACATTGCACCTCAATTTTTTCCACTTTACCCTGTCAAAACTCTGGGTGTTGCATCACATGTCAAAGCATTCTGCACAATAGTAATTATTGATATTGGAACCTGTGTGTCAACAACTAAATATCAATGAATTCCCACTGACCCTTACCAACTAAATCAGACCTCACGTCACTCAGGCACATTTCCTATTTCAGCGACATAAAACATGCAGGGAACCTGATCTACCAGCAACAAAACAAGAATTCTCAGAGGCATTTTCTCCAACATTCCATCCACTACAATTAAATATCTGCAATTTCCTGATACTCCAAGGCAGTGGAAGAAGATCTTTTTGCAGGCTGTGTAGAATCAGCCTTGTAATGTAGGCCAATAATGGAATTTGTGTTGAAGATTTATGAAAGAGAGGACACTGAATGGGATAGTATCACAGAATGAATGAGAAAAAGTGTCAACACAATAATAAATACTGCAATGAAAAAAATGCATAACAGCCAACAAAAGAATATCGGACCCTGAACCAGGAAATAGACTGCACGTACAAAAGAAAACCGTTCATGTTGGAAAGATGTTATGAGAAGAATATTTCAGGACTCTGTTCAAGGATTTTTATTTTCGTTTATCATCAGAAAAGATTGGCAGAACAAAGAAATAGAAAGACAGGCTAATGGAGTGCTATCCTTTTACCCAAGGAACAATTGAACATAAAGTAATAATGCTTTAGTTAACCAGAGCACTGGTGAGACCACATCTCGAATATTGTGTGCAGTTTTGGTCTCCTTATGTAAGGGAGGTTGTAAATGTTCTGGAGAGAGTTCAGAGGAGGTTTACCTGATCGATAACCAGAATGAATGGGTTGTCTTATGAAGATACATTGGACAGGCTGGACTTGTTTCCACTTCGGAGAAGGTTAAGAGATTTTTTTTTCAGAGGGTTGTACAACTTTGGAACTTTCTGCATCAGAAAGCAGTGGAGGTTGGTCACTGAATACTTTTAAGCCAGAGTTGGATAGATTCTTGTTAAGCAGGGGAATCAATTGTAATTGGACATAGGTAAGAATGTGGAATTCAAGCACAAGCAGATCAGCCGTGAACTTCTTGAATTGTGGAGGAGGTTCAAAAGGCCTACTCAAGAACACTAAATGGTCTATGGAATCCTTTCTTTTTATAGAATCCCTACAGTGTTGAAACAGGTCCTTCAGTCCAGCAAGTCCACACTGACCCTCTAAAGAGTATCCCATCCAGACCCATTCCTCTACTACACTACAGTTACCTCTGACCAATGCACCTAAACTACACATCCCTGATCTTATGGGCAATTTAGCATGGCCAATTCACCTAATCTGCACATCTTTGGATTAGGGGGGAAACTGGAGCACCCAGAGGAGACCCACGCAGACACTGGGAGAATGTGCAAACTCCACACAGACAGTCGCATGAAGCTGGAATCAAACCTGGGTTCCTGGCGCTGTGAGGCAACAGTGTTAACCACTGAGCCATCGTGCTGCTCTTTACTTCTGTTCTTACTTTATATGTGCATACCATTGCTGAGTCCTCAGTCATGAACATCCTATGGTTAACCATTTGCCAGAAACTAAACAGAAGCAGCCATCTTAATATTATCATTAAAGAAAAATAGATATTGCTGGAGAAACCCAGCTCATCTGGCAGCATTTGTGGAGAAAGAAATAAAGGTAACATTTTGCTTCCATATCTCTTCTTTGGAATTGCTCTCAGGGACTCAGAGCGTCAAGTCCTTCTCTCAGATGCTGCCAGGCCCACTGAATTTCTCCAGCACTTTCTGTTTTTATGACAGCTCTCCAGCGTCATGCTTTTATTTGAGACGCTAATAGACAACAAAAGCAGGTTGGAGGCTTTGAATTCTGCAGCAAGTAACTCCAATCTTGGCACTGCCTGTCCATCATCTACAAGACACAAGTCTGGAGTGTGTTGGAAGACTTGCCATGTGCCTTGGTAATTGTGACGCCAACAACACTCAAGAAGCTCTACATCACTCAAGACAGAGCAGGCTGCTTGACTCGCATCGTATCCGCCAACATCAACAAGCCGCATCCTTCACCATCAATTCACAGTGGCAGTATCATGGACCATCCATAAGATGTAGTGCAGCAATTCAGCCAAGCTTTTGAACAACAATCTCTAACAGCTAGAAGAACAAGGGCAGCAATGCATGAGACAATCACCATCTGAATATTGCCCTCCAAGCCATGCACCATCCTAACTTGTAACTATATTGCCACTCATTGACTGCCTGGAACTCTCTTCTTAACAGCACTGCAGTTGTACCAACATTCTAAGGGCTGCAATAATTCAAAAAAGTACCTCACTACCACCTTGTCCAGGGCAATTTGGTACGCGCAATAAATGATCCCTAACCAGTCACATCCGTATCTCATGAAAAAAAAGACAATTTATCATTCCTTTTCAACAGCTGAGGTGGTTGCCTAATACCTGATATCTGATTGATCAGTCATGTTGCTAGCTTTAACATTACAGCTATTGTAATACCAATCAAATAAACAAATCATTTAAGCAGAAACATCTTGAGCTGGGGTTTCTGAATGATAGTTGGCAGGATGGTCACAGCAGTCCCTCAGCTATTTAATGTTCCGAGGAGCAATTATTGGTTGGAGGAGGGTCTTCTTCTTCTTACTTGGGAGGAGGTCTACCTCAGAGAGCTACAGTAGCTCTGTAGTTCCAAAAGGGGCCTGAACTTGGACTGCGAGCAGTCCCCAAGATCTAGACTGAGCACGGGCAGGTGGAGTGGATAATGGGGATCTTTGACTGGGAGGGTGGAGAAGCACGGGTGCTGATAAGAGGAGGATGGAGACCTGAAAGAAGAGGTTGGGTAGGGTGGAGTGTGCATCCTTCAGAGCAACAATTGGTTGTGGTTCCCTGATATGACCGGAGCAGGGTCAACTGGCAGGACTCCTTCCATGATGTCCCCTACGAGCATCAATTTTAAGGACAAATTAAGAGCAAAGTGAGCTTTGCCCACCCCACATAAAATTGCAAATAGGTGGAGGTGGGCAGGCAGTTGGAAGGCAAAACATGAAATGTCTGGACCCCTTCCTAGGCTACTTGCACAGAAGCATAAATTCTGCCGTTTGTAAAGAAAGGTAATTGATCAAACAATTATAAAGACTTAGAGTTGAACAGCACGGAAACAGACCTTTCAGTCCAACTTATTCATGCTGACCTGCTATCCTAAATTAATCTTTTCCCATTTGCCAGCACTTGGCCCATATCCATCTAAACCCTTCCTATTCATATACCCATTCAGAAGTTTTTTCCATGTTGTAATTGTACCAGCCTCCACCACTTCTCTGGCAGCTCATTCCATAGATGCACCACCCTCTTAGGTTGAAAAAATTTCCCCTTAGGTCCCTTTTAAATCTTACCCCTCTCACCTTAAATCTATGCCCTATAGTTCTGGACTCCCCCACCCCAGAGAAAAGACCTTGTCTATTTACCCTATCTGGCAATAAGCTGATCTTAAAACAGCACTGACCTAAGCCTTTCCTTTTACTGGAAATCCCCAGGAATATCCACATTAACTTGAATAAGTATCTAAAGCAGTCAGTTGCCTGCGACACTACTGTTAATAACAGCACTGACTCTGACACCAAATCTGCATGAAAGCAAGAAAATGCGGCACACATTAATGCAGCCAACTTGGTATCATTCTTTTCGCAATAGCATCTAAAGGCAAAATTTATTCTCAGAGAATTAAATGAGTAACAATTCTTTTTGGAAAAACCTTTTGTTCCTTTCTCCCTTTCAGAGAAAGATGGAGTTATGTTCATTGGAGAAGCTAAAAAGAGTAGGTGGCAACTGGATCAACCACTGAACCAGAGTTATTTGAACAACGGAGCAGCAAAATACACAGCAGTGTTTACATTCAGCATGAAGATTGCTGCAATTGTTACAGAAACGAATAAGGAGTGCAGGTTACACTGCAGATTGAAGACCCACCTCACCATGGATCATCAAGGGCTTACACAGTTCACTGTACTGTGTTTATCATTAGTGTATGCAGCTATCCAGCACGAAGCTCAAGAACATTACAAACAGATGAGCAATAAATTGTTGAAAAGCGCAGATGTGTTGCTCAGCTGTATTTTCCATGACTTATTCTCAGGAGGTCAACAGCATCAACATTTGAATATATAAATAAATCATTACAGATGCAAACGAAGCCGGAATTAACTAAAAAAGAAATTAAATATAACTTTCAACAGAAACAGCACAATCAGACAATGCATTTAATTTTGAAGGCTTGAATTGTAATTTATTCTGAATTGGTGATTTCAAATTTCAGAAATTTATCACAGACATTATGAGCAAATACTTGTAAACCCTGGCCATGACCATGTTTGTGAACACAAAGTGAATGCTGTGCTTAATTCTGAAATCAATGCTTCACTCACCAGAATGGACTGTGCATTTGGACACCATTTGACTTGTTCAGTGGCTGTTAAGCCACAAGAGGAATGTAACAGACTGTGTTGGCTGTGGGCCCTCACTTGGCCAGCTTTTTTGTGAGTAAAGCTCATGAAATCCATTGCAATAAATTTATCCAAATGCAAAATTATATAACTAACAATTTGACTTACTTTGGTAAAATTTTAAAAAATGCCTAGCAAAATTGACAGCCTAGTTTTTAAAAGTGGGAAATATGCATCTTTGAGGTCCTCATTTCAGTGTGTCACTGTGGGGAGATGACATCAAAAGGAATCATTGCTGCATTGATTAATTATTCTTCAAAAAGTACCTAAATGAATGTCTGGTTGAGAATAGGCTTTGCAGTTTGGTGCTTCCACATAGATTGAAAGGTCAAATGCTTCACAAATTATCTGTCCACTGCTGAGATAGTCTGCTTACTTGGAGGGATGAAGGGCTTTTGCCCTAAACATCAATTTTCCTGCTCCTCGGATGCTGCCTGACCTGCTGTGCTTTTCCAGCACCCCACTCTAATCTAGACTCTGCTTACCCGGAGCACTTAGTCAAGTTTTATGGAAAGATGTTTTCTCATTCTTTTTCTGGAATGGAAGTGAAATTTTCTTCCCCACACCCACCCAACCCGAAAGACCCAATTTATGAAATTAATGCTGCTCTTCACAGTTGAATGATTCAGTTAACTTCAGAATTTTGAACTGCATGAATCAGAGTAAAATAGCTTTTCGAATGGCCTGGATACAAGGCCCACTGTGCCGACTGAGATACCTTTGAATCTATAATCTTCACATCTTTCGATATCACGCTGATCCAATGTAAAATAGAAGTTCTAAGCACCTTTCTTCTTTGCATATTATAATATAAAGCACACAACCAACAAAGAACCCTACTGTCATCTTACGTTCTATGGCACATTCTGCGAGAAAATTCAAGGCAATTTACTGCCACTATCTCAGGTCTTTTGTTTTAAAAATTTAAATAGTGCTTCATAGTTCTGTTTTTTTTCTGATTGATAGTCACCAAACACATTAGCAAAACATTCAACAGTAATACCATCCAATTCACCTTAATAGTTGGTTGGTAAGATTAATGTTCATTAATTTCTTCAGAAAATCTAAAATAGTAAAGAACACTGCAAGCAATGCCTAAAAGCAGTTCCACATTTCAATGATTGATATAACTGATAATTTTGAAAGTGAATCACATTTTGGGGGGGAAATACTATATTCTCTAAACGTAACAATGTCACAAATGTGTCTCTGAAGATTTCCTCTAGTTCTTGTATGTAGAAAAACCATAAACATCTTTATCAACATTTTTGTAGCTGCTCTGAAAATAATAATCAGAAGAAATTTTCAAGACTATATTAACAATACCAATATTCACAGTGACTTCTGCAATCCCTTACTGATGCAGATATTCCAGAACCAAATATGAATCAGTTCAACACAAAGCATTTATCAGTAAAGGTTGGAAAAGACCCAAGACAGGAAGATAAATTTATTTGGAATGAGTGCTCAACTTTGTTACATCAATGTAGCATATAGCTTGAATGGAAACATAACTCAAAAAACATTGTCAGAATTCAGCAAACAAATCTCTCTTACCTTAGTACACGATCAGAACCCTGGTTAGATTTTGTTGCTTCGTTGTTATGATGCTTTTCTTGAGCTTTAGCCAGCTTCTCTGCAGCAGCAATGGGACATCCAGAGAGACTGAGGGAACAGAGTAACAATTAAACACTCTTGCAGCCACAGGAATGATAGTACAAGACTAGCAGTTGGAAATTGGAAGCATACGGCTAATTTCTTCTTAACTCTAACAAATATCAGGAAACATGCAAGGCAAGTGATTAAACATGTAGCACAATGTTATGTGTACACTTCAGTCTATATAAATACTAAAAGTGCATGTGAAAAGAACCTTGTAGATTTACTTCTAAACTTTTTTTCCTATAGTTCACCAATTTTCTTCTTGCCAAAATGCTTCATATTTTAGTTTAGCACTGTTGTTTCCAGTGCACAGTAAAGAGTTTCTTGTGGTCCTTGGTAAAGTTCTTAACTTTATGTTGTGAAAAATAAGTCTGATATTACTTTGAATGTAAATATATTTTTCCATCATTCATAAAATTGAAAATAATGTTTATAGAAGACTGGCAGTCATGGTAGAAAAAAATCAATATAGAAAGAGGTGTGAAAATGAAATGGTAAGGTTTGATAAAGTATGTTTGCAGCTAGAGTGAGTTAGTGGTGCTTAGATTCCCTACATTGTGGAAACAGGCCCTTTGGCCCAACAAGTCCACACTGACCCTCCGAAGACCAACCCACCCAGACCCATTCCATTACATTCACCTTTTAGTTTTATTTCTGACTAGATAGCTGTGGATACTATTCAGAATGTTAGTGCTCACTATGTTGATGGAAAATATAATTTTCTACTTTCCATTTCATGTCCAACCACTAAAAACGTGCTTGTTGAAATGATTTTCAGCTGTATGAAAAATAACATGTTGGGCCTGGTAGGTTAGGCTTCAGAGGCAGAAAGATAAGAATGGATCAGCATTGTGGAATTTTATTAGATTCCAGATCAGCATGGTCGGTAAAGAATGTACAGTAGTGATTCAAGAGGACAGCTCATAACCACATTCTTAAGTATAACTTGGGATGAACAGTACATGCTGGCATAGCCAGCAAAATCCACATTCTATGGATGAATTAAAAATGAACTTCTACAGGGAAACTGATCAATTCTCATTCCATTTTTAAAACAGTCTAGGTGAATAGTTGCAAAATTTGGCAAAAATAATGGACTTGTTTGAAGTTTGTCAATTAATCTCCTCGGGGAAGGGTGGGGTATTTATTTCCACTCAGAAAAAGTGTAACAGTCTGTATATCTGTTCAGATAAAGTATGGAAACAATTTATTTCAGTACTGACGTCAAGGGTGGTGAGAATATAGCTCTGTTGAAAAGTATTAAAATTGACAAAATACTATCCAGAGATTCCTAGAAACATCCATTATCTCGTTAAAACAAACTAAACATGGCTAAACATAGGTTTGTGCTACTTAGATAAATGATTATTGGCGGTCCTCATAATGGGAGGAGCAGGAAATGTCATGAAGCTAATTTTTGAATCTAAGCATATTGCCCACCCAGGATATTTCAACTGATATGACAGTACAGTAAAATCTTTGCTTACCTTCGATGAGAATTCCTGTTGCTATTTACATGGCCTCGCCCAGTGCAGCCTGGTGTAGGACACTTAAGCACATTTTCATGCATGGCAAGAACTTGACAGAAAAAAGAGTGGAAGCTATTAGTAAAGAATGAATACAGGCGGGCAAACAGGCAAGAAAGGGAATAAGTTCAGATCTCCAATTCAATTTGGTTATACATGATTGTAATAGAGGCAAGACCACATTTAGGTTTCCAAAAAATATTTTATTTAAAATAATAGCATCAAGCCGAAAAAAATTCAGAAAGACAGTTATCTGAAGTTATGCATTATCAAAGATGGCTAAGTCAGCTTAGACTGATGCAATTTTCTTGATGCCACACTGCAGATAATTCATAGTGGAGCTTTAACACATATACAAGAATTAAAATGCAAAGTACAAGTTGTTATTTGCAAAAGGTGAAATAAAATAATTATATAGTGAGATCAAATCAGAAGGAATTATGGTCTATATCATTATTAAGGTGACTACTAATAAGCATCTTATAGACAGGTAATGCCTTATAGCTATGTATGATTGCCTTCTTCAATCTTTCAATTCATACACAAGACCTGGATAAACCCAGAGAATATAATAAGAATCAATGCACTTCAAGATAATTTAAACATTTTGGGTGTCATTATCAGAGTGACGATCTCTCACCATGTTAACCTGTAGCTCTGTTGTAGGGGAAGCTAAAAATTTACAGTGCTCAGCAACAATAAAATGAATCCAAACATTTTCGAACGATGGTAAAAGATTGTTAAACATTCAGTTAGCCAAGCACATGGAGGATGCCTTTTAATTGAATGATAAAGAAGATCTGATAAAATAAACACTCCAGTATTTATGAATGAATTTTCCTGACACTTCCACGGTTGCTTGAGCAGAAATCCCTGGAGGAATGGTATAACTGGCTGGTTCAAAGTTCTAGGAAAGGATTGGGCAACTCAAGTGCAAATTCTACTCTATTATTTTGCAAACCTTTTTCCTCAGCCTTTCTAATTTTGCTCCTGATGCAGGATACAGTTCAGTGAGCACGGATGCCTTGTAGCAGCACACCCAAGTTTCAATTCCTCATGATTGAACCCATACAGTGAATGTTATGCCACCTGTTAGTGAACGCTGTAGTATTTCAACTGTAATCCGTCAAATCAATGCAGATCACAAACCAATTCTAGGACTTCCAAGGTCAAATTCCAAGCTTATACAACATTCATAATTAAATCACTATAAAAGCATTATTTTTCTCCATTATTCATGCCTAGTATCATAGATCAGAACATCAGCTCTAGGCTGGTGAATAACTTGCAGTGGCAAGTGGACCTGATCCAGTTCGGTGTTAGTGAAGAGAAAGTTCTTCTCTCAGAGGGTAGGTAGTAAATGTGTGCATTTCTTCATCACAGTGAACTTTCAAAGTTGGATGATTAAGTATATTCAAAGCTGAAAATGTTTTCAAACATTAAGGAAATCAAGGGTTATGATGAAAAGGCAAGAAAGTGGATTGGAGGATTATCAGATCAGCCATGTTTGCATTGAATGTGTGAGCAGACTCGATGGTTTGAATGGTCTACTTCTGCTCCTACATCTTATAGTTTTCTGATCATATCGATATAGGTAGAACTAGGAAAGAATTCCCGTTGAGAGAGAATGCATTGCCAATGTTGTAAACAACGGCCTATTTAAGAATGAATCAGTACATGCTGCAATGACAATATGTAGTAGCTGATGCTCATTGGAGCATCATTTAAGGATTCGTCTTTACCCCCTTCCTTCTCCATTTTGATTTAGCCCCACCCCCTTATCTTTTCATCACCTTTGATGGTTTGCATCACCCTTAATGGGCTTCCCATGTAAGTCATTTAATTGGAAACATGGATGATTAACTGGAAGTGGTTAATAGATGGAAAGGAAAAACATGTTTAGTTGTGTGTAAGGGCACTTCTGGATCTGAACAAAGGGCTCTTATTTATCCCGTTCCAACTCCATTTTGATTTAGCTCCCTTTCGTTCTCCATACTTCTTCTGACCTTTGATAGTTTCAATCATCCTTAAAATGGGCTTTGCATGTGAATTACAGGTTGTTTTGCTGTAATGTGCATTTTATTAATGCGAATTTGCTATAACACGATTGACGAATTAGGGACACTGTTTCTAAAGCGAGCATTACTTATAACATGATTCCAGCACCATTAGTTTAAATGATGCTGCTATTATGCAATTTTCTTCTAACACAGGACTGCCTGAGAATGGGAACTACTGCGTTATAGCAGAACCGACTGTACTCAACTGAATTACTGCAGGTGATTAACTCGTGGTGGTTAACAGATTTACACAGGTGATTTGGTGATGAGGAAAGAAAGATGATGGGATAAAACATTAAGTTTTGTGTAAGAGCATTTCTGGATACCAAAAAAGCTCATATTTACTACATACAACTCCAGTTAAATTCATTTCCCTCCCCCATATTTCTTATTGTTGCAGTGTTCTGTTGATTTTTTTTAAGTTGAAACATAGTTGATATGGCTGTGGTAAAAAAAACATCCTGAGGTGTGTAACAGCACCTCAGAAGCAAAAAAATTGTATTTAGTTTTCACTGGAGAGCGATACAGACACAATGGCCTTTCTGTGCACTATAATAATTCTGACTCCTGGCTGGATTTCCCCAAAAAAGGAAGCTGGTTTGGAATGTGAGAGAACAGACTGGAGTTTGTACTGAACTATCAAATGCAAATAAATAATTGTGGAAGGTAGACTGTGGCTTCCTGCTTCAGTAAATGGATGAATAGTTATATTACATGAATGGTTATGACTAAATTAAAAATCTGAACTCCAAGAGTAATCATCTCTGCATTATTACCTGAGCCTGAAGCAAATAAATATAATTAAACTAAATTAGGAGATAAATGTATGGCACAAAGATTGATGAGTGTTGTAGAGTCATAGAGTTGTACAGCATGGAAACAGATCCTTTGGTGCAACTCATCTGTGCTGACCAGGTATTCTAAATTAATCTACTCCCATTTGCCAGTATGTAGCTTATATCCCTCTAAACCCTTGCTATTCATGTTCCCATCCAGATGCCTTTTAAATGTTGCAATTGTACCAGCCTCCACCACTTCCTCTGACAGGTCATTCCATACATGCATCATCCACTTAGTTAAAAATCACACAATACCAGGTTATAGTCCAACAGGTTTAATTGGAAGCACACTAGCTTTCGGAGCGACGCTCCTTCATCAGGTGATTGTGGAGGGCTCGATCGTAACACAAAAATTCTGTGTTACGATCGAGCCCTCCACAATCACCTGATGAAGGTGCGTCGCTCCGAAAGCTAGTGTGCTTCCAATTAAACCTGTTGGACTATAACCTGGTGTTGTGTGATTTTTAACTTTGTACACCCAGTCCAACACCAGCATCTCCAAATCATGACCACCCACTTAGGTTGCCCCCTAGGTCCCTTTTAATTTTTTCCCATCTCACCGTAAACCTATGCCCTCTAGTTCTCTCCCACCCAAGGAAAAAGACCTTATCTATTTACCATATCCACGCCCCTCATGATTTTATAAGGTCATCCCTCAGCCTCCGATGCTCCAGGGAAAACAGCCCCACCTATTCAGCCTCTCACTATAGCTCATACCTCCAACCTTGGCAACATCCTTGTAAATCTTTTCTAAACCCTTTCACGTTTCACTTCTTTCCTACAGCAGGGAGGCCAGAATTGAATACAGTATTCCAAACTGACTTAACCAACATCTTGTATAGCTGCAACATGACCTCCCTACTTTTATATTCAGTGCTCTGACCAGCAAAGGCAAGTGTAGCAAATGCCTTCTCCTGGTGAAATAGGGGCACTGGCAGAAGCATTGAGGAAGGTGTAACAGTAGGTGATCATCCGCTGAGATCAGATTAGTCTGATCTGGTTCATCATATAACTGGTGATAGAGATGACACTAAACTAAATAATGTGGGCAAGGGTAAAATATGGTAAACCAAAGAGTTGAGAAAAGGCAAGAGAGAAAGGTATTAACATGGAAATTGATAAACAGACCATGAGAAAAAGGAATAGGGGACACAAATCTAAGACTAAATCAACAGATAAAGCTAGAGGTTACATAGTAATGAAAGGATAAAACTAAAGGCTCTGTATTTGAACTTGTATCACATTTGAAAAAAAAACAGATGAACTGATAGCACAAATTGAAATATATTGCCATGATATAATAATTATTACCATTTCTGAGACTTGACTACATGATAACAGATTGGGACCTCAATATAGAAGAGCTCATGACATTTAAGAAGTACAGAGTGTACAGGAAGTACAGGAAAAGATGTTGGGTATTAGTCACTTTATTAGCTCAATAAAAAGTGATGTTCTGAATTCAGCAAACCAGGATGCAGAAGCATTTCGGATAGAGATGAAAAATAATGAAAACAAGAAGTGGGACTGGAGGACAGAGCCCAAATAGCAATGGCGTGGTATGATGTAAGGTAAAGGAAGAAATAAAAGCAACTTGTCAGAAAGGGACATCAATAATCATGGGAGAGTTTAATCTTGATATAGACCGGAAAAATCAGATGGACAAAGATAGCTTAAGTGAGGGAAAAGTTATTAGTTTTGGAAAATAGCAAATATAACTTCTTTATTTAAAAAGGGAGGGAAACCGGGAACAGGAAACTTGAGGCTGGTTAACTGAATATCTCGTATAAAGATATTAGAAGCTATTATTAAAGACTTTAAAACAGGGCATAAGTTACACGTGCTGTGGATAAACGGGAACTGATAGAAAAACTTAACTTAAATTTCCAGAAGGCATATAGAAGATGACATATCAAAGAAACATAAAAATCAGCAGCTATAGGCCATTCAGCCCTTCGAACCTGCTCTGCCATTGTGAATGATTATCCAACACAATATTCTGGTCCCACTTTCTCCCCAGACTCTATGATCCCTTTAGCCCTCGAACTATACCTAACTATTTCTAGAAACACTCAATGTTTTGACCTCAATAGCTTCCTGTGGCAAAGGTAATCAAAGGTAATTGCAGAAGTTAGAAGTTCATGGTGGGAGTGGGGGGGGATGTTGGGGGTAACACAGTTACATGGCTAGAAGATTGTTTGATTGACAGGAAACAGATAGTAAACATGGCTAATTATAGTGGGTGGTGTACCACGAAAATTAGTGCTAAGGCTTTAACATTTTACAATTTGTATAAATGAGACAGATGAAGGGACCAAGCATTGTTTGCTAAATTTGTTGATGATGTAAAGGTGGGAAGGAAAGTAAGTAATGAAGAGGAAATAAGGAAGCAAAACAGGGTCATTTTTCACTCATTCATGGGATTTGGCATCACTCCCTGAGCCAGAATTTATTGCCCATCCTTAATTGCCCTTAAGAAGGTAATGGTCCACTACATGTTTGAAGTATTAGCACCCACATAATCAACCAAATGTACAGTTACAGAATTTAGTGAATGACTCATAATTTTATCCAAAAGGTTTTATTTTGATATTAACCACATTTTTTCAATATTAACTTAAAGATCCCCAAATGCAATTTGAGACATCTTAAGATTTACAAGAGCCCATGGCAAATTGAAATAATAATATAATCAATACCAGATTACTTTAAAATAAAAAAACATAATTTATCTATGATAACTGGAATTGGAACACTGCTTTGAAAGTAATTAAGAGCGTAGGTTTACACTAATGGTGCATAATATGACACATGGTTAATTTGCCAGAAGACAGGGTTTGTGAGTTCTTTCTTGGGACACCAGGTCAATGATCTTACTCAGACACTTTACTAGCAATGGAAGTTTACTGTATGAGTAATAGAGTCATTGAGATGTACAGCACTTTGGTCCAACTCATCCATGCCAACTATATATCCCAACTCAATCTTGTCCCACCTGCCAGCACCTTGCACATATCCCTCCAAACTCTTCCTATTCATATAGCCATCCAAATGCCTTTGAAATGTTGCAATTGTACTAGCCTCCATCACTTCCTCTGGCAGCTCATTCCATAAACGTACCACCCTCTAAATGAAAATGTTGTCCCTTAGGTCTCTTTTATATCTTTCCCCTCTCACCCTAAACTCATGCCCTCTAGTTCTGGACTCCCCCACCCCAGGGAAAAGACTTTGTCTATTTATCCTATCCAAGCCCCTCGTAAACTAAATCACACAGTTAACAATAGGTGCAATGCAAATCATAAAGGGCTGCAGTTATTAAAGTTATTAATGCCCAGTTATCGGACAATGTTATCTATAATATATTTGAATTGTATTAAAAACTTATGAGTAAGACAATCCAAACAGTGAATTTCCTTCCTGAGATGGTTTCTGAGCCAGCTAGTTCTAATTGGTTGTACTGTGGTATCCAACTGACTCATCCCAAATGAGCAGTGTCCAGTGATCTAGGTGTAAAGAAAGCATCTTTAATGTGTTGTCATCTTTAGGTTTAAAATGTCCTCTATTAATATAGAAAACTTACTTCCCTTTTTCCTCACAGTGGTTATCACTAGATTTACCATCAAAAGGAATTTTGTACCTTGCTCAGTTTTAAACCTATGGTCTACCCTAATCCAACATCACCTCTTTGGGAGGCCATTGTAGTTACAAGATAAATGAATGGTTCAGTACAACCATCCACAAAAAGCAAGATAAATTCAATCAGCCACACTAGCCTACTCTTGAGTTCAGCAAAACAATGGAGATTGTCATAAAAGTGCTATCTGATATTTAATCAGTAGTAACCATCTTGCTGATGCACAGTTTGGGTTTTGCTATGGGTGCTCAGCACAAGACCTCACTACAACCTTGGCCCCAATATGAAAATAAGAAGGCAATGACGATCTTTGACATCAATGCATCCAGCCTGGTATACTGGAACACAAGGTAAACTGAAGTCAATGGGAACTAGGAGGAAACTTCTGCACTGGTTAGAGTCACACTTAGTACAATGGAAGATGGTTATGGTGTTATAGCCTTAAGTCATTGCTGCAGGAATTTCTCAGGGTAGCATCCAAGGACAATCTTCTTCACCTCTTTAAACATGAGTTCAGAAAAAGGGATGTTCATTTATAATTGAACAATGTTTAGTAGTTTTTGCACCTCCTCAGATATTAAAGTAGACTGTGTCTCTATGTATGCGGCACCCAAAATCTGAATGAGATTCAGATTTGGGTTGATAAGTGACAAGTAATATTTATGTCACTGGAGCAGCAGATGATGATTAGCTCAACTCCCAACTTCCCAATACCACCTACCAACTCTAAGGCACTAGCTAGGCAATGTGTTTGCCTGGCGGAATTCAGGAACATTCAGGAGACTTGACAGAATCCAGAACAAAGCAGCCCACTTGAATGGGGGTATCCCATTTGCCACCTTAAACATTCACTCTGTCCACTACAAATGCACACTATGTACCATCCACCAAATGCACTGCAATATCTTGCAAAAGTTCCTACAAAAGCATTTTCCACATTCATAACCACCACCATAGAGAAGAACAAGGTCAGCTAATGGATGGGAACTCCACCATCTCCATGTTCCGCAGACCATCCTGACTTGGAACTGTATTGCCATTCCATCATTATAACTAAGTCAAAGACCAAGGACATCCTTCCTTAAGCACACACCAGATGCGCAGTGAGGGTTCAAGAACTTAGCTCATTGCCACCTTCTCAAGGGAAGTTAGTGACAGGCAATAATTGTCAACCTTGTTATTGATACTCACATCCCATGAGTGAATACATTAACAAGAGACAAAACTAGATCGCTGCTTATGACAAGCCTCAAAGTGCAGCATACGAAAACTATTTCTGAATTCTTGCTTACAGAGCTCCATCCCCATTGTGAGAGCTTCAGATATGGAGAAAGCGGCTCACAATTGAAGTCACGGCACTATTTGATGTTTTTCTGGATTTATCATACGCACTGCCTTCAGAAGATCTCCTACAACACCAGGTGACATTTTCTGCTGGTAGATTCAGGAAAAACAGATACTGTGACAGTACCATCATACTTCCAAAATAGTTAAGAATCACACAACACCAGGTGTGATTTTAAAGCCAAACAGGTTTATTTGGAAGTACAAGCTTGTGCAGCACTGGTCCTTTGTCAGGTAGATAGCTGGTAACATCACGAGCTACCTGATGAAGAAGCAGTGCTCTGAAGACTTGTATTTCCAAATAAATCTGTTGGACTATAACCTGGTGTGGTGTGATTTTTAATTTCAGCCACCCCAATCCAACACCGGCACCTCCAAATCATGACTTGAGAAATAAACACGGCAGATATTGGAAACGTTATCAAAAGCATAGAACATTGTTATTTCTGGTTTGTTACCCTTGCCACATACTAGTGAGGCAGGGAATAGGGAGAGAGAGGAGTTGAACATGTGGCTACAGGGATGATGCTGGAGGGAGGGTTTTAGATTCCTGGATAATTGGGGCTCTTCTTGCAGTAGGTGGGACCTCTACAAACAGGATGGTCTTCACCTGAACCAGAGGGGTACCAAAAAACCAATATCCTGGGGGGTGGGGGAATACTTTTCGGGAGGGTTTAAACTAATTCAGTAGGGGGATGGGAACCTAAATTGTAGTTCTAGTACAGGAGATTTAGAGAAGTGAGATCAGAAATAAGGTTTCAAGGTCACAAAAGCGCACTGGCAAGCAAGAAGTTGGTTTGAAGTGTGTCTACTTCAATGCCAGGACCATTCAGAATAAGTTGGGTGAACTTGCAGCATGGGTTGGTACCTGAGACTTTGATGTTGTGGCTATTTTGGAGACATGGGTAGAGCAGGGATAGGAATGGTTGTTGCAGGTTCTGGGACTTAGATGATTCTGTAAGAACAGAGAAGATGGTAAAGGCAGCAGGGGGGGCGAGCTTGGCATTGCTAATCAAGGTCAGTATTACGGTGGCAGAAAGGATGTTTGAGGACTCGTCCACTGAGGTAGTGTGGGCTGAAGGTAGAAGCAGGAAAGGAGAAGTCACCCTGTTGGGAGTTTTCTATCTGCCTCCGAATAGTTCCAGAGATGTAGAGGAAAGAATAGCAAAGATGATTCTCGATAGGAGCGAGACTGAGAGGGTAGGTGTTATGGGTAATTTTAACTTTCCAAATATTGATTGGGAATACTATAGTTCAAGTACTTTAGATGGGTCAGTTTTTGACCAATGTGTGCAGGAGGGTTTCTTGACACAGTATGTAGACAGGCCAACAGGGGTCGAGGCAACATTGGATTTGGTACTGGGTAATGAATCCGGACAGGTGTTATATTGGAGGTAGGTGAGCACTTTGTTCATGGTGATGACAATTCAGTCATGTTTACTTCAATGATGGAAAGAGCTAGGTATATATTGCAGCACAAGAGTTAAAGCTGGGGTAAAGGCAATTATGATGCAATTAGGCAAGATTTAGGATGTATAGGATGGAGAAGGAAACTGCAGAGGACGGGCACAATTGAAATGTGGAGCTTATTCAAGGAACAGCTACTGTGGGTGCTTGATAAGTATGTACCTGTCAGGCAGGGAGGAAGTTGTCGAGCGAGGGAGCCTTGGTTTACTAATGAAGTTGAAGCTCTTGTTAAGAAGAAGAAGAAGGCTTATGTGAGGATGAGATGTAAATCTCAGTTAGGGAGATTTAGAGTTACAAGGTAGCCAGGAAAGACCTAAAGAGAAAGCTAAACAGAGCTAGGAGGAGACATGAGAAGTTCTTGGTGCATAGGATCAAGGAAAACCCTAGACCTTTCTATAGGTATATCAGGAATAAAAGAATGACTAGAGTAAGATTAGGGCCAATCAAGATAGTACAGGGAAGTTGTGCATGTAGTCAGAGGAGATAGGGGAAACACTAAATGAATATTTTTTGTCAGTATTCAAAAAGACAATGTTCTTGAGAAGAACACTGAGATACAGACTACTAGACTAGATGGGATTAAGATTCACAGGGAGGAGGTGTTAGCAATTCTGGAAAATGTGAAAATAGATAAGTCCCCTTTGCTGGTTGGGATTTATCCCAGGATACTCTGGGAAGCCAGGGAAGAGATTGCAGAGCCTTTGGTTTTGATCTTGATGCTGTCATTGTCCACGGGTATAGTGCTGGAAGACTGGAGGATAGTAAATGTTGTTCCCTTGTTCAAGAAAGGGAGTAGAGACAACCCTGGTAATTATTGACCAGTAAGCCTTACTTTGAGTGTGGGTAAAGTGTTGGAAAACATTATAAGAGATTGGATTTATAATCATCTAGAAAGGATTAAATTGATTAGGGATAGTCAACACATATTAGTGATGGGTAGGTCATACCTAACTAACCTTATTGAGTTCTATGACAAAGTGACAAAACAGGTGGATAAGGGTTAAGTGGTTGATGTAGTGTATATGGATTTCAGTAAGGTGTTTGATAAGGTTCCCCACAGTAGGCTATTGCACAAAATACAGAGGCATGGGATTGAGTGTGATTTAGCAGTTTGGATGAGAAATTGGCTAGCTGGAAGAAGACAGAGGGTGGTGGTTAATGGGAAATGTTCATCCTGAAGTTCAGTTACGACAGGTTCTGCTTGTGGCCACTGCTGAGTGTCAGTTTTATAAATGACCTGGATGAGAGCGTAGCAGGATGGTTTAGGAAATTTGCAGATGACACTAAGGTCGGTGGAGTTGTGGATAGTGCCAAAGGATGGTGCAGGTTACAGAGGCACATAGATGAGCTGCAGAACTGGGCTGAGAGGTAGCAAATGGAGTTTAATGCAGAAAAGTGTGAGGTGATTTACTCTGGAAGGAGTAACAGGAATACTGAGTACTGGGTTAATGGTAAGATTCTTGGTAATGTAGATGAACAGAGCGATCTTGGTGTCCACGCACATAGAACCCTAAAAGTTGCCACCCAGGTTGATAGGGTTGTTAAGAAGGCATACGATGTGTTAGCTTTTATTAGTAGATGAACTGAATTTCGGAGCCATGAAGTCATGCTCCAGCTGTACAAAACTCTGGTGTGGTCGCACTTGGAGAATTGCATACCATTCTCATCACCGCATTACAGGAAGGATGTGGAAGCTTTGGAAATGGTTCAGAGGAGATTTACCAGGATCTTGCCTGGTATGGAGGGAAGGTCTTCTGAGGAAAGGCTGAGGGACTTGAGGCTGTTTTGTTCAGAGAGAAGAAGGTTGGGAAGTGACTTAATTGCGACATATAAGATAATCAGAGGGTTAGATTGGGTGGACAGTAAGAGCCTTTTTCCTCAGATGGCGATTGCTAGCACAAGGGGACATAGCTTTAAATTGAGGGGTGATAGATACAGGAGAGATGACAGAAGTAGTTTCTTTACTCAGAGAGTAGTAGGGGTATGGAACACTCTGCCTGCAATAGTAATAGACTTACCAACTTTAAAGGCATTTAAATGGTCATTGGATGGACATATGGATGAAAAAGAAATAGTGCAGGTTAGATGGGCTTCAGATTAGTTTCACAGCTCGGTGCAACATTGAGGACCAAAGGGTGTGCACTGTGCTGTCATGTTCTATGTTCTGAATGCCTATTACGTCCTCATGCAATATCCAAAAACTGAAATATGGAAAAGATGAAGGTGTACATAGGAAAAGAGAAACTAAATGAACATGTCCAGAATTTTGTCATTAGGACAAGAGACAGACAGATTATTGGTCTTAGTCAGGAAATTAAGAGGCTACAGATGATAAATGGACAACTGGTGTGGAATCTGAAGATCAGTCACAATCATATCGAATGGCTGGGCAGACTCAAGGGGTCATTTGGTTTCATCCTGCTGCTATTTCTTCTGTGTTTGTGTTAATGATTTTTTTTAAGGCTAATTTAAAGAGGTAGCATTTCTGCAATTCTCTTTTGTGATAATCTTATTGGTATGTGACTGACGAAACAAAATAGGTGAATAGTAGTGACCAGCCAAAGTTGGTTTGATTCACCGTCGCTCGGGAAGGTGTGAATCGCCTGCGTGTGCTCTCATTGAGCTACAATCGGTAGCAGTTTCTTTGAAACTCAGAGGATGCTGCAGTCGTGGCCTAGTGAACATTGTAGTGTCCTGAATATCTTTATGCATCATTAAATTTCTAGTTTGTTGGTGGATTGAATTGCCTCCAACATTGTACGTTACCTGCTGTCAGAGATGTGTTTATTTGGTTGACTAGCCAAGGTTAAAGTAATTATTGACCTTGGAATCTTCCATTAACGCTTTAAGCTAAGTCATTTGTACCTATAGATGGGGAACAAAGCTCAACATCACTTACTTTATTAGTGCTGCATTCAATGTAATATCCAATGAATAATGATTACAGCAAAAATAAAGTCAGATGCAAACTAATCAGATTGCTCATTATTAAGTAATAGTTTATGGTTTAATAGGTACTAGTCACCTTGTCAAAATGCTTCTTGAGGAGTCAAAGAGATTTAAGCTAAGAAAGCATTTAGTCAGTCAGTTATTATCTCAGCGATTTGATATTAGTTTTAGAAAACAAAAGTCTTTATATTGAAGTTGCTGTGATCCATGCAAGGGAAAAAAATGCTCTTTGTGTGAGGTCCAGTCAGACTTTATAAAGCTTGTTTATCATAGATATGCACCTCAGGCACAAAGGAAATCTTCACCACAGAGAAGAATACTGCATGGATTTTATTCGGTGCATTTTCTGTATATATCCCTCTATCTTAAGATCAAACATGGTGGTTTTCACGGAATTATTTCATAGTGTTTAGAATGTTTATGAGCTCTCAAGTACTGAAGCTATCTCTATCTCTATACAGCAAGATCTAGTTGAAGTCCAGGTGTGAGGTGATCAGTGTCAATGACAAGGTCAAAGACTTGCAATTCTGCAGTGAGTAGCTCACCTCCTGAGCCCCTACCTACAAAGGCATTCACTACCTACAACGTACAAGTTGGGAGTGTAATTTGTTACTATTCAGTCACATTATGTGGCTATCACTGTCTAGGCCAATATTTATTGCCTAGCCAGAATTGCCAAGAGGGCAGTTAAAAGTCAACCACTTTGCTGTGGGTGTGGAGTCACATGGATGCCATATCAGCGAAGAGCATCAGTACTTGAAAAACACAATGAAATACTTTCCACTTGCCTGGTTGAATGCAGCAGCACCCCACTTGTCACCTTGAACATTCACTCCATTCATCCCAATATAATGGTAATATTGTCCACCATACACAAGGTGCACTGCATCAATAAGCCAAATCATCTTTCACAACGACTTCAAAACCTGTGAGCTCTAACATGTAGAAGAACTTGTATGAACATAGAAACTTTAGCATTAGGAGGAGTAGGCAATTTTGCCCCTTGAGCCTGCTCTGCCATTTAATTTAATCATAGATGATTCAATCTCAGTCTCAACTCCACTTTCCTGCCTGCTCTCCAACCCATTACTAATTAAAAATCTGTCTATTCTCTCCTTAAAGTTACTCAATGTTCCAGCATCCACCACTATCAGGGATACTAATTTCCACAGATTCATAACCCTCTGAGAGAAGGAATTTCTCCTCATTTCTGTTTTAAAGCTGTCACCCTTCCTCCTCAAACTGTAACCTCTTGTTCTAGATTACCCCCCCCCCATGAAGAAACATCCTTTCTATGTCTGTTTTGTCAATCGCCTTTAAGAATCTTATACACTTCAATTACATCTCTATTCATTCACCTAAACCCCCAGATAGCATAGGCCTAATCTGCTTACTGTCTTTATAAGAAAAGCCCTTATCTGTGAGATAAATCTAGTGAAACTTCGCTGAATATTTTCCCATACTATATCCCTCCTCAAGTAAGGGGACCAAAATTGTACGCAATACACCAGATAGAGTCTCACAAATGTCATGTAAAGTTGCAGCAACACTCTCCTATGTTTTATGCTCTATTCTTTTAGCAATAATTATCAAAATTCCATTTGTCTTCCTTATTACCTGCCGTATCTGAATACTAATTTTCTATGTTTCCTGTACAAGAAGACCCAGATCCCTCTACACTGACGTTTCTCTCCATTTAGATAAGTTGCCTTTCTATTCCTTCAACCAAAATAGATAGCCCTATCCACGTTCAACCTCATCTGCCAATTTTTTTGCCCATTCACCTAATCTATTCTTATCCCTTTGCAAACTCATTATTTTTTTGTTGCAACTTTCTTTCACATCTGTTGTAGTGATCCCTGCAATTTGGCCCATATCCAAATCATTAATATAGGACTGAAATTTTTGGCACCCCAATAGTTGCATCTTGCCAGTCCATGCATTGGAACTCCATCACTTGTAATCTCCAAAGCCACATGCCAAACTGACTCAGAACTACATCACTCATCCTTCACTGTTGCTTGGATAGAAGCCCTCCCTAACAGCACAGTGAGTGTATCTGTACTCCTTAAGGATTGCTGTGGTTCAAAGGAGCATCTCACCACCACTTTCTCAAGGGCAATTAAGAATGGAAAACAATTGCAACAATACTTAAGGCCAAAGAAATCATAAAAAAAACTTTGCTTTCTTTTGCAAAGAACTACAATCAATTTAAATGTTGGGGTATATATCTGTTGGTTTTTAAAATGCCTTGATCCTGACATTAAAATCACAAGTGTGAATGGCATTGGGTGGGGAAAGAGTTTTTGTAATTTTGCTGTCAATCTAGAAGAACGTGTTGCCTTTAGCTCCTGCCGGGTTTAACGGCAGCGTGCACTTCCCGTTTCTGATTTCTGTTTCCCTTGGCAGCCAGTCAGATTGTCCGGCTGGGTATCTGACAGACAAGCCTTCAGTTGGCCACAAGACAAGAGGGGAAGCAAGAGAGATATTAGCAGGTAAGGAAAGACTCTGATGGGTAGGGTAGTGGAGGGGCATTATAACCATTCTCAGATCTGGAGATACATCAATCAGCATGCAATGGGAAGCTCAGATGCTCTATTCCTGATGAAGGGCTTTTGCTCAAAACGTCAATTTTCCTGTTCCTCAGATGTTGCCTGAACTGCTGTGCTTTTTCAGCACCACTCTAATCTAGCTCAGATGTTAGGGCAAATGAGCAATTGGAAAAGCTCTAATGGGGGGCAGGAATTGAAAGGATCAGCAAAGAATAACGATTGTGAGAGTTAGAGAGAGATTCAGGAGGAACTTGCATGGGGCAATTGAAAATGAGGGTGGGTGGGATAGGATCATAGGCCTTGGAGGTGGGCAAATATAATGGGTGGGGCAATTTAATTACCAGGGAGTGAAGAGATGTGCCAGGTGAAAAATCGCTTGCTCTGCTAGCTTCCATATAGGGGGTGCAAAGCAGCTGTCTCTTCCATATAAGCAGTCCTTGTCTCATTTTAGCTGCCAGATTAACAGTGAAACAGAGAGAAAATCCTTGAGCACAAAGCCTTATTAAAATACTTTAATGAGCAAACCACCTCCTGGGAGCCTGTTGGACATCCAGCTCCACTTCCAGTCAAACCAGAGGTGAAAGACTAGGTTTTGAGACATTTTACATTTTTGTTTCCCAGCCAATACAACCTACTCTTTTCTGGGGCTTAAAAGAGCCTCAGTGGATTGAGCAGATCTCAACACTGTCGACACCATTAGATTAAATTCCTCAAAGGAATGACTGGGGTTAATTCCATCTGTTGACTTAAATACTTAAGAACCAATGCAAATCTCAACAAAGTGTGAGGTAATGTGCTAATAGCTGTTCTCCAGGGTCAGCTATTGGCATAATTATTAGCTACTTCCGATAGAGATTAGGGACAGTACATTGACAGATAGTAATAACAGGAGCAAAAAAAAAAGCATGTGGATGAATTTCTTAAGAATCAAAGACATATGGACAATGAGGGAAAGCGGCAGAAAAGTGGAGTAAAAAATGATACAGACACCAGGAAAGCTCTGGAAGACATTTTGATCCTTTGCTAAGGCAGAAGAAAGAAAGAGAAAAGAAATGCCAGGTTAGCATGGAGGACAAGGAAGCACCAAGTGGCAGGCACAATTCTGCAGGTAAGAGACTGTGGGGCGATCATGGCAGTGTGGCAATATCACTGCATGAGCAATCCACAGCCAAAGCTAATGCCCTTCTGCTCTGTTGAACAGAATCATATGAAGACAGTTTCCCCAAGAGAATGTGTACGGAATGTGAGCAAAGCTGGCTGGCCAACAATTATTGCCCAGCCCTAACTGCCGTTGAGCACATTGTCATGAACTGCCTTCCTGGGGTGTAAGAACAGCCACATTGATGTTAAAATAGAAATTCCAGGATTTTAACACAGCGACAGTGAAGAAGTGGTCATTTAGTCTTTAGCCAGGATGCTATGCGGCTTAGAATGGAACTTGCATTGCTGCCCTTATCCTTCTACATAATAGAAATTGATGGTTTAGAAGGTACTGTTGAATGAGTCGCATGAATTTCTGTAGTGCATCTTGTTGATAGCACACACTATTGCTACTGTGCATTGTTTGTGAAGGGAGTAAGTGTTGAAAATGGTGGTGACATGCCAAACAAGCAGTTTGCTTTGTCCTGAATGGTGTCATGTGTTATTGGAGCTGCATTCAATCGGGCAACTAGTATGTATTCCAGTATTTCATGACTCATGCCTTATAACTGGTGGATAGGCATTGAGGAGTGAGAAGGTGAGTTATTCACTGCAGAATTCCCAGCCTCTGACATGCCAATTGGTAGCCACAGTCTTAATATAGTTGAGTTCTGAAGAAGGGTCACTGAACTCAAAATGTTAACTCTGTTTTCTCTGACGATACCAGACTGCTGAGTTTCTCCAGAAAATTCTGTTTTTATTCTTAAAATGGCCAGTTCAGCTCAGTTTCTGATCAATGGTAACCCATTGATAATAGGAGATTCAGCTATGATAATCCCATTGAGTGTCAAGGCTGGATTCTGTATAGTTGGAGATGGTCATTGCCTGGCAATTGCATAAAACAAATGTTACTTGCCACTTATCAACTCAAGCCAGGACATTGTCTACGTCTTGATGTAAAATAGACACAGGTTGCTTCAATATTTGAAGAGTCACGAATGGTGTTGAACAAAAGTACCCATTTTTTACTTTATGATGGAGGGAAGGCATTAACAAATCAGCTGAAGGTTGAGCCTAAGACTCTACCCTGGAGAACTCATGGAGAGATTGGCATCCAATGACCACAACCATTTTCTTCTGTTAGGTGTGACTCAACAAAAGGTGAGGTTCCCTCTTCTTAATATTAACTGTGGTGTTACTAAGGTTTCTCCATTGCACATTCGATCAACTCTGGCCTTCATGTCAAAAGCAGCCACTCTCACTTCATCTCTGGAGTTTAGCTCTTTTCTCAACACTTAAATCAAGGCTGTAATAAAGTCTGAAGCTGAGTGGCCATGGTAAAGTAAACACTACTAGGTAGCAATGTTGACGACTGTTTCCATCAGTTTGCTGACAGTCAAGAGCAGACTGATAAGGCAGAAATTGGCAGATTAAATTTGTCTGTTTGGTGAAATACCTGGACAATTTTCCACATTGCTGGGTGGATGCTACCAGTGTAGCTGTTGTGGAGTAGTTTGGTTAAGGATCATAGTTAATTTTGGAACATAGTCTTCCTTATTCTTCGACCATTGTGAGAATCTGAAGCCATTACAAAATCCAGTACCTTTAGCCATCATGTGAAGTGAATTGAATTTGTTGAAGACTTGCAACTGGAGTGTCTCAGGAAGGGACAAAATGGATCTTCCACTCAGTACTTATATTGAGGGAAGAGATACATGTGGAACTTCTTTATGAGTAATTTAATTATCTACCACCATTCGTGACAGGACTACAGTTTAAATTTAATCCATTGGTTGTGAGATTGCTTAGCATTGTTTATTGAATGTTATGTATGCTGCTTGTCATACAAACAGTCCTGTGTTACAGCTTTACCAGCTTGATCTCTCTCCTTTTTTAACACTATGCCTGGTGCTGTTCCTGGTAATCCCTACATTACGAATTGAATTAGTTTGCTCCTCTGGCTTGATGGCAATACAGAGCGGGGGATATGGTGGCCCATGATGTTACAGGTTGGAGTTGAATACAATTCTGCTCCTGATTGTGCACAGTGCCACAGGGATGCTCAGTTCTGAACTATTAGCTTTGTTCAAAGTCTATTCCATTTAGTACAGTGGTGAGGCCACAACACACTGGAGGGTCTCCTCAATGTGAAGAGGGGACTTCATCTCCACAAAGAATATGTGGTGGTCATTCCTGCCAACACCATCATGGACAGATACATCTGTGACAGGTAGTTTGGTATGGACAAGGTCAAGTATGTTTTTCCCTTCCGTTGGTTCCCTAATGATCTACAGACCCATATAGTCCATCCTTCAGAATTTGGCCAGCTCAGTACTGATGGTGCTACAGAGCAATCTTAAATGATTAATGTAGACATCTCCCACACAAAGTATATACTATATCCTTGCCATCCTCTGTGCCAATTGTTAGTCAAAATGGAGGAGTTTTGATTCACCAGCTGAGGGAGTGGATAAGGGAAGTGGTAATCAGCAGGGAGTTCCCTTGTTCATGTTTGACCAGATCTCATTTGAGTTCATGGGTCCATAAGTCAAGGGTGAGGTCTCCCACAGCAATTCTCTCTTGACTGCAATTGTCCTGCCAGTGGGACAAAAATGGTTACGGTGGTGGTGGTTTAGAACATAGAACATAGAACAATACAGCACAGAACTGGCCCTTCGGCCCATGATGTTGTGCCGAACATTTGTCCTAGCTTAAGCACCTATCCATGTACCTATCCAATTGCCGCTTAAAGGTCACCAATGATTCTGACTCTGCCACTCCCACAGGCAGCGCATTCCATGCCCCCACCACTCTCTGGATAAAGAACCTACCCCTGACATCCCCCCATACCTTCCACCCTTCACCTTAAATTTATGTCCCCTTGTAACACTCTGTTGTACTCGGGAAAAAGTCTCTGACTGTCTACTCTATCTATTCACCTGATCGTCTTATAAACCTCTATCAAGTCACCCCTCATCCTTTGCCATTCCAATGAGAAAAGGCCTAGCACTCTCAACCTATCCTCGTACGACCTATTCTCCATTCCAGGCAAGAGCCTGGTAAATCTCCTCTGCACCCTCTCCAAAGCTTCCACATCTTTCCTAAAGTGAGGTGACCAGAACTGCACACAGTACTCCAAATGTGGCCATACCAAGGTCCTGTACAGCTGCAACATCACCTCACGACTCTTGAATTCAGTCCCTCTGCTAATGAACACTAATACACCATAGGCCTTCTTACAAGCTCTATCCACCTGATTGGCAACTTTCAGAGAGCTATGGACATAGACCCTAAGATCCCTCTGCTCCTCCACCTTACTAAGAACCCTACTGTTAACCCTGTATTCCGCATTCTTATTTGTCCTTCCAAAATGGACAACCTCACACTTGATAGGGTTGAACTCCATCTGACACTCTTCAGCCCAGCTCTGCATCAAATCTAAGTCTCTTTGCAGCTGACAACAGCCCTCCTCACTATCCACAACTTCTCCAATCTTCGTATCATCTGCAAATTTACTGACCCACCTTTCGACACCCTCTTCCAAGTCATTAATAAAAATTACAAACAGCAGAGGACCCAGAATTGATCCCTGCGGAACTCCACTTGTAACTGGGCTACAGGCTGAATATTTACCATCTACCACCACTCTCTGACTTCGACCGATTAGCCAGTTCTCTATCCAACTGGCCAAATTTCCCACTATCCCAAGCCTCCTGACTTTCCACATAAGCCTACCATGGGGAACCTTATCAAATGCCTTACTAAAATCCATGTACACCATATCCACTGCTCTACCCTCATTCACATGCTTGGTCACCTCCTCAAAGAATTCAATAAGATTTGTAAGGCAAGACCTACACCTCACAAATCCATGCTGGCTGTCCCTAATCAAGCAGTGTCTTTCCAGATACTCATAGATCCTATCCCTCACTACCCTTTCCATTACTTTGCCTACCACTGAAGGAAGACTAACTGGCCTGTAATTCCCTGGGTTATCCCTATTCCCTTTTTTGAAAAGAGGCACAAAATTCGCCACTCTCCAGTCCACTGGTACCACCCCGTTGACAGTGAAGACGAAAAGATCATTGCCAACGGCTCTGCAATTTCCTCTCTTGATTCCCACATAATCCGAGGATATATCCTGTCAGGCCTGGGGGACTTGTCTATCCTCAAGTTTTCCAAAATGCCCAAGACATCTTCCTTCCTAACAAGTATCTCCTCTAGCTTACCAGTCCATTTCATACTCTCCTCTTCAACAATACGGTCCCTCTCATTTGTAAATACTGAAGAAAAGTACTCATTCAAGACCTCTTCCAACTCAAGTAGTCTCCCACTACTATCCGACCTACCCTCGTTCTCGTCATTCTCATGTTTCTCACATACGCATAAAAGGCCTTGGGGTTATCCTTGATCCTACTTGCCAAAGATTTTTCATGCCCTCGCTTAGCTCTCCTATTCCCTTTCTTCAGCTCCCTCCTGTATCCTCCTGGCTATCCTGTATCCCTCCAACGCTCTGTCTGAACTTTGTTTCCTCAACCTTATGTAAGCCTCCTTCTTCCTCTTTACAAGACATTCAACCTCCCTCGTCAACCAAGGTTCCCTCACATGACCATCTCTTTACTGCCTGACAGGTACATACATATCAAGGACATGTCGTATCTGTTCCTTGAAAAAGTTCCACATTTCAACGACATCCTTCCCTGACAGCGTATGCTCCCAACTTATGCTCCTCAGATCTTGTCTTGCAGCATCGTATTTACCCTTCTCCCGATTGTAAAACCTGCCCTGTTGCACGCACCTGTATCTCTCCATGACCAAGGTGAAAGTCACAGAATTGTGGTCACCATCACCAAAATGCTCACCCACTAACAAGTCCATCACTTGTCCCGATTCGTTACCAAGTACCAAATCCAATATGGCCTCCCCTCTGGTCAGACAATCTACATACTGAGTTAGAAAAGCTTCCTGAACACACTGCACAAAGACTGCCCCGTCCAATCTACTTGATCTAAAGAGCTTCCAATCAATATTTGGGAATTGAAATCGCCAATGACTACTACCCTGTGGCTTCTGCACCTTTCCAAAATCTGTTTCCCAATCTGTTTCTCCACATCTCTGCTGCTATTGGGGGGCCTATAGTAAACACCCAACAAGGTGACTGCTCCTTTCCTATTTCTGACTTCAGCCCATACTACCTCCAAAGGCAGATTACCATTTCTAATTAGCAATGCCACACCCCCTCCTTTTTTTACCACCCTTCCTAATCTTACTGAAGCATCTGTAACCAGGAACCTCCAACAATCATTCCTGTCCTTCTTCTATCCACGTTTCCGTGATGGCCACAACATCATAGTCCCAAGTATCGATCCACACCTCAAGTTCACCCACCTTATTTCTGATACTCCTTGCATTGAAGTATACACACTTGAACCCATCTCTGTGTCCGCAAGTATTCCCTGTCAGTGCTACCTTCTCCACAGCCTCCCTACATTCTTGGACATGCTGAAAAATAGCTAACCTACTTGCTGGACTACAAGTCTGGATCCCATCCTCCTGCCAAATTAGTTTAAACCACCCCCCCCCAAAGAGTGCTAGCAAACCTACCTCCCAGAATATTGGTGCCCTTCTGGTTCAGGTGCAACCCGTCCAGCTTGTACAAGTCCCACCTTCCCCAGAATGCAGTTTAATTGTCCAAATACCTGAAACCCTCCCTCCTATACCATCCTTGCAGCCACGTGTTCAACTGCACTCTCTCCCTATTCCTTGCCTCACTGTCATGTGGCACCAGCAATAACCCAGAGATGACAACTCTGTCCGTCCTAGCTTTTAGCTTCCAGCTTCCAGCCTAACTCCCTGAGCTCCTGAATGACCTCCCCACCCCTCTTCCTACCTACCACGACTTCTGGCTGTACACACTCCCCCTTAAGGATTCTGAAGACATGGTCCGAGACTTCTCGGACCCTGGCACCCAGGAGGCAACAAACCATCCAAGAGTCTCGCCCAAGTCCACAGAACTGCCTATCTGTCCCTCTAACTATAGAGTCTCCTATAACTAGCACTCTTCTCGGGCTCTCGGGCATGATGCTCTTGGGGATCATCTGCAAGTTATGATTTCATGAACATAATGCTTGACAAATCAAAGGCATCGTTCTCCCAACTTTGTTACAAGCTTCAGATGTTAGTAAAGAGGACTTCACAGGATAGACGGGGCTACATGTGCTGTTAACATTTCCAGAGCCTTGGCTAATGCTAGGCAGTCCATCCAGTTTCATTTCTTCTTATAGATGTTGTAGTGGTTTGACAAGTTGAGTGGCTTGCTGGAGCATTTCAGAGGGCATTTAAGGATCAACCACAAGGATCTGAAAGCACATTTAAGTCAGACATCCTTCCCTAAAAGCCATTAGTGTATCAGATTGACAACCAACAGTAATTTCATAGCCACTATTTTAAATCCCAGATTTATGGTCTGAGTTACAATTCCACAAGGTGTCATGGTGTATTTGAACCCTATTCTCCAACACATCAGCCTGGGCCTCCAGATTATTAATCCTGTGCCATTACCACTGTGCCACTGCAAGCAGTTATGTTCGGTGGCACCTCGACAGATACATTCCCCTCCAGCCACGCCGTACGTGCTCACTGTGAACAGCTTATCTCGGTCAAATGGTTCTAATCATTTTACCATTCTGCTGAACTCAATTAATAAAGGCACCACTTACAACACATTAATCATGCTGACTATTTTGGACATTTCAATGAACTTTTCCCATTTCATTATCATACTGTACTTATATTTAACTGTCTCTGTGGAACATTCAACATCTGTTTCTTAGGTCTCAGCCAAAATTACTAAAGGTAGAGATTGTTGTTGGTAGGTTTGTAGCAGCAATGAAACAGAAAAATAGAAAATTGTGCATCGGAGACCAATCAGTCCAACAAGTCAGCACTAGCAAAAGAAATGCATGACCTGGCCTAATTTCATTTATCAGTTGTTAGTCCAGAGTACTATAGATTAGAGAATTACACAAATACAGAAGGAGGCCATTCAACGAATCCTGTCTGTGCTGTCTGTCTCAATGAACAGTTCAGCCAGTACCACTTCCTTACCTTTTCCCCACGGCCCTGATAATTTTTCCATTTCCTTTACGGAAGTTTTATCTGAATCTGCCCCTACCACGCTTTCAAATTGCGATGTGTTCCAAATCCTAACATTCATTGGATGAAAATATTTTCCTCATGTCATAACTTCTCCTTTAGCCAATTAAATGAAATTTCTCTTCTTTGTTCTTGATCCTTCCAATGGGAACAGTGTCTCCCTAACTACTTTGTCAAGATACTTAATACTTTTTATTAACTCTATCAAATCTCTTAACACTCCTCTTCTGCAAGGAGAACAGTTCCACTTCATTGAGTTTTCTATGTATATGAGTTCCTCATCACTGCCAGCATTCTCATGAATCTTTTCTACACCCTTTCCAATACCTTCACATCTTTTTGAAAGTGCAGTGTCCAAGATCTGGACCCAAAGCTCCAACTGAGGTCGAATCAACGTTTCATGTAGTTTTACTGAATTTCCGCACATCAGACTTTGACTCCACCTGAAACAAAATGGGATCTGGAGTGCTTTGGGGAGGCCGCTGGGACAGAATGTAATTCAAAATTACGACTAGCAAATTTTGTATCTCTACTGGCACATTTTTGATGGCCGAAAGAACTTAAAATTGACCCCTTAATGTTCTGGCTCAGAATGTACACAGCAATAATCTGAAATTTCTTTAGACAGCTCTTTTCTAAGTGCACAGAATTCCAAGACAAATAATAAAACATTACAGGTAAGTGCAAACAGAACTGTCTCGGCTTCGTGAGCCCACTAGCCATGACCTGGCATCCCCTATTGATCTGGGTAGGTATGCCTGATATTTAAATAAAAACAATAATAGACATCAGATGAACATCTCAATTTAAGGACGTTGCTACTGATAATGCAGCATACTTCCACTACCGCACAGTTTAGATTCTGAATTCAAGTACTGAGGTATAGTGTTTGAACTTGCTGTCTCCTCATCCAGAAAAGGAAATGCTATCTACTAAGGTTCTTTCACCATTAAATAATCCATCCAACTGTGCTCCCCTACTGCGTTGATTGGTGGTCATGTTTCTCTTTGAATTCAATACTGAACAGGACTAAGACAAATTGTTTTAGTTTATCGTGATATCTAAATGGGCTCCTAAGGGCAAGCAATCCGTTGTCATAAATCACAATTGGACAGTGTTCAAAATCACACATATGTCACAAGGCAATCAAACTCAATCAAATCTTTCACCTGGATTTTACATTCATTGGACTGTATTCTTCAGAAATTATACTTAGTGTGAGAAGATGTTTCTCCTACTAATCACAATGATAGCATTGAGTTAATGACAAAGGTAAACTTCCCCTAGTTTTACAGGATTCTTGTAGACAGTTCTTTTGTTAGCAAGTGTTCTGTTCCAGATGCATGACAAAATACTGTACAACAGTGCATTCCCTTTGTTGAATGGGAAGTCTGGGAAGTTGGATAAATGGCTGAGCTGCAAGTGAACATATTTATTAAGTAGTATGCAGTTCCAGTGCCACTTGTGCAGAACGGACACTATCCCACCTTATGTTAGGAACCAAGACAACTAACTTGTAATCTCATGAAAATGAGGCTATGAAATTCTGAAAACTCTTATCAGTGAGTGAGTTGAGATCTGTCTCTTACAGATTTCTTCCTGCTTACAGCTCATTACTTTTTCTTCTCTAATTATATCCACATTCTTTCTGCCCGACACACTGTCACTTGAGCTTGTCTACTGCCATAACTAATTTCTTTAACAACATTTTTCAGTTCCTCACACCACTTTCTGAAATCAATGCCCTTTATATTTTATTTGATTTTTCAGTTGGCAAAAAAAAGTTCTTGTTTCAAATTTGGCCATTAACTTTGTTTCTTGTCAAATTTTATGCAATTTGCTCCACTTTCAGCTAGGGCTTTAACAGAGCTGCAATTTTGGTAATTTTCTTGCTTTGCAGCTAACAGGTGTCCTTTTCATCCTCACACTACACTTTTCCATAGGTGAATCATAGATTCATGACAGTGTGGAAGCAGGCCACTCAGCCCATCATGTCCACACAGAGCTTCCAAACAGCATCCCACCCAGGCCCACCCCCCTGCCTATCCTGTAACCCAGCATTTTCCACAGCTGATCCATCTAGCCTGCACAACCCTGGGGACTATGGGCAATGTGGCATTGCCGACCCACTAAACGTGCATATCTTTGGACAATGGGAGCAAACTGGATCACCCGGAGGAAAACTACGCAGACACAGGGAGAATGTGCAAACTCCACACAGACAGTGACCCAAGGATGGAATTGGACCCAGGTCCCTGGCGCTGTGAGGCAGCAGTGCTGAACACTGAGCCACTGTGCTGCAATTTAACCAGTATCAGCAGAAGGAGTATAATATGGGAAAATGTGACACCTTTCCCTTTTATACGAAGAATGTACAGTGTAGCAAAGTATTACTTAAACAGAGAATGACTGCAGAATCCTGGGGTACAGAGGGATCCAGGTGTTCAGATGCGTAAAGATAGGTACAGCAGATAATAAAGAGGCTAATGAAATGCTTTCCTTCATCACAAAAGGAACCGAACATTAAAATAAGAATGTTATGCTCGGTTTGACATGGTGCTCGTGAGACTACATCTCAAACACCATGTGCAGTTTTGATCTCTTTATTGAAGGAAGGATGTAAATTCATTGGAGGCAGTTCACAGAGGAGATGGGAAGGAAGTTTCCTCTTTAGGAGATTGCAGAACGAGAGGGCACTGTTTTAAAATTAGATGCTACCTTTTAAGTACACAGATGAGAAGATTAGTTTTTCGTTCAGAGGATTGTGTGACTGTGGAACTCTGTCTCAGAAGGTGGTGGAGGGAGGTTGCTGAAGGTGGAGGTGGAGTTTTGTTCAGCAAAGGAATCAAAAGGTAAGTGGGAGACAATGGGAATATGGAGTTTAGACATGATCTTATTGAATGGCAGTTTAGCTGAAGAGGCTGAATGGCCCAGTTCTGTTTCTAATTCTATGTTTGCATGTAAAGAAATATGCACATGCAGAGAGGTCTAGACATAGTCTCTCTCTCTCTTTCCCCCTCTGTATCCATTATATAAAGGGAGCAATTTATATAGAGCCAAATTTGTTTAATTCTGTATTCCAGAGAATAGTTGGGCATAATTCAATGCCGTCATTCAATATGAATAAATGCATGTATAATATCTAGCTGCAGTTAATTGAGAATAGCAAAATGAAACTTCTGAGAACATAACACGAACTGAGGTCATTGTCAGAAGGGTGATTTTCTGAATTCAAATGTCTTTTAATGAGGCCCTTGCCAACATCTTGTCTCTTCCCATTACTCTGTGACGGGCAAGCCCACTGTTAAGTAGCTACAACTGCTTTAAGAGTGGAAACCTGACAGATTACTGCTTTGTTATCTCAGAGGCACTTGGCCAACTTGCTGCAATTACTGTGGCCATGGCACCATAGTTACTGAGGGAACTTCCAGATCTGGAGCCAGCATTTGATGTAATGATTATTATCTCACTTTTTAGCCTCAAGTCTCTCATTGCTGTTCCTCCAATAATACGACATTTATTCTTGGCTTGTATAACCTGTTATCTAAAAATAGGATTCTACTTGTTTTCCTCCTCATATATTAGATTAGATTAGATACCCTACAGTGAGGAAGCAGGCTCTTCAGCCCAACAAGTCCACACCGGCCCTCCAAAGAGTAACCCACCCAGACCCATTTCCCTCTAACTAATGCACCTAACACTATGGGCAATATAGCATAGCCAGTCCACCTGACTTGCACTTCTTTGGACTGCCAGAGGAAACCGGAGCACCCGGAGAAAATCCAGGCAGACACGGGGAGGATGTGCAAACTCCACACAGACAGGTCACCCGAGGCTGGGATCGAACCAGGGTCCCTGATGTTGTGAAGCTGCAGTGCTAACCACTGAGTCACTATGTCGCCTCCAATTGTTTCTGTCCTTTCTCAAAAATTAATGTACACTTATACGTTTGGAATAAATGATGTCAGAATGCTTCAAAAATATTGTTGCTACAAGAAAAAACAGCCAAAGTGAGAAATATCTTCAGTGCTACAAATTCTTGTTTACATAAGGAAATCACAGCTCAGCTAATATGGAAAATTCCCTCCAAAATTCAAAATGCATACTTCAGTAACTTCATTGCTATTGCAACATTTAAGAGGCATCTGGATGGGTATATGAATTGGAAGGGTTTGGAAGGATATGGGCCGGATGCTGGCAGGTGGGACTAGATTGGGTTGGGATATCTGGTCGGCATGGACGGGTTGGACCGAAGGGTCTGTTTCCATGCTGTACATCTCTATGACTCTATGACCCTATTGCCAGAGGTTTTTTGGGAGCTGTTCCCATCCCACCAGCAAAGTTCCCCTGAAAGTACACCAGGATCCCTGCTTACACTCACAACCACATTTTCAGATGCAGTGAAGGCATAGAGTGGGAGCAGCTCTGAGGAAATTTTCAGCCAAAGTTCAAAACATTTTTCAATCAAATAGCACTACTGCAACAGCTAAAACTATTCTTAGTTATCGTTGGCAATAACATCACTGACTCCCGATCACGGGGTGTTGTGTTTTATCACCTTATCCTCTGTTTTCCACTTTTAGTCTTTGTTACATTTTATTTGTAACTCTTTTCTTAATCTCTGTTAATTTATTTTTTTATTCGTTCACAGATGTGGGTGTCAGTAGTTACACCATCATTTACTGCCCATTCCTAATGACCAGGAGGGCCGTTAGGAGTCAACTACATTGCTGTGGGTCTGGAGTCATGTGTAGGCCACCTAAGGATGGCAGATTTCCTTCCCTAAAGGACATTAGTGAACTAGATGGGGTTTTCCGGTCAATCGTCAAAAGTTTTATGGTCATCATTAGACTCTTATTTCCAGATTATTATTCAATTCAAATTCCATTGCCTGCCAATGTGAGATACAAATCCAGGTCCCCAGAACATTACATGGGTTTCTGGAATAATAGTCTCCTGATAATTTCATTAGGCCATCGTTAATGTTTAGTTTAAAATTTTTATTTTCGGTTATCAATCTTTCGTGGCAAGAATCGAGAATGTGGTGCTGGGAAAGCACAGCAGGTCAGGCAGCCTCCCAGGAGCAGGTGAATCGATGTTTTGGGTAAAAGCCCTTCATCATGAATGAGGCTTGTGAGCTAAGGGCCAGAGAGGTAAATGGGAGGGGCTGGGGCCAGGGGGAAGGTAGGTGAGAGTGAGATAGGTGGATGGAGATAGGGGTAATGGTGATAGGTTAGAGAGGCAGTTGGAGCGGATAGGTAGGACAGGTCATGAGGGCGGTGCCGAGTTGGAAGGGTGGATCTGGGATAAAATGGGGCGAGGGGAAATGAGGAAACTAGTGAAATCCACATTGATGCCCTGGGGTTGGAGGGTCCCAAGGCGGAAGATGAGGTGTTCTTCCTCCAGGCATTGGGTGGTTAGGGTGTGGCGATGGATGAGGTCCAGAATCTGCACGTTCTTGCCGGAGCAGGGGAGGAAGAAACAACTATCTATACCCCTTCGCAAAGACAACCTATCCAACTAACTTACTGAAACCTCAGATAAGAAATATCTCAGATAATTAAAGGAACTTAGCCATTGTTTCCAACTATAGACATCTAAATTCTGCGATGAAATGTCTCCCTTTCTAAGATTTTCCAATCAGCAACATTATTTCAGGATGGGATGTATATGTCTACAGGTATATTATAGTAGAAATAACTTATAATCATAGAAGCCCTACAGTGTGGAAGCAGGTCATTCGGCCCATTGCGTCCACTCTGACCCTCCAAAGAGCAGTCCACCCAGACCCACTCCTTTCCTGTATCCCTGTAAACCTGTATTTCCCATGACTAATCAACCTAACCTGCACATTCCTGGACACTTTAGCATGGCCAATACACCTAACCTGCATATCTTTGGACTGTGGGAGGAAACCAGAGCATTCGGAAGAAACCCATGCAGACACAGGGAGAACGTGCAAACTCTACACAGTCACCCAAGGGTGGAATTGAACCCAGGTTCCTGGTGCTGTGAGATAGCAGTGCTAAACACTGAGCCAATGTGCCACAAATTAATCAATATCAGCATAGAGAATCCTAACTTAAGATTTCTAGGATATTGTTTTCTGCGTGTTCTTGAGGAATTAAGTGTGAGACTACAATCTTTTAATTATTGCTTCAGAATGTTTATTATAAGAATAAATTCTAGATTACATCACAGTAATGAGTACAATATCATAGAGCATATGGTGATTCACAATTGTCAATGTACTTATATATAATAGCTAATCTAATAGAAGTTAATATTCAATACTGTATCACCTGAACGAGATTTGCTCTTTGTTCGATTGAAGGTGGTTAAACATGACAATTCCGTTTTAAATTTACACACAATCTTCAAATCCACCGAATGAAAAATTGGATATTCAAACTAATATTTCAAGAAGGTTATACTCACAATCCAGTATAATTTCTCAGCAGAATGAAGGGCGTTTGTCTCAATATTTCTAAAGACAGTGCAAGTCTTTGCAGACTTCAACTCTATGTGCAATCACAGAAAATGACTGGCCTGCACTGACCTGTGAAGCCTACATTTTAAAGAAATTTCTTATGTGTGTCCAGAAAAGAAAAGGTGCTTTTGCTTATTGGTCAATTATATAAATGGCAGAATTATTGATGGATCAATATAATCCCTTTTCAATAAAATCTTGTGCACATTAAACACCTTAACAGCAGCAAGGTCTTTCACACCTTTCTAGCTGTGTGCAATGCCACCTGCAAGCTTTCTCTTGGCAAGATTTCAGATCCTCATACTGCCTCATTCAACTTTAAGCTTAACACTTGGATTGCTGCGTTAATGTCATGATTTTCTTTACATTCTGATATAACACATCATGGAGTATAGATTGTCTGTTTGTGGCTGTGATTATCTTCAAATTGCAGTCAGGAAGAGATGTTGAATAGGTGGGATACCTGATCATACTTCTGAGTCTCCAATTTTTACCATCAGGATTGGACAGAAGGATGGATTTAAACATTTGGGATAGCCTACTAGGAAAGCATACTGGCCATCTGCCCATTCCTACCTGCAGGAGCTCCAAGTCATTTGGAGGCTGGGTCCAATTGTCAAACTGCCAGGGAGTGTGCCCTGAACTGATAACCTATAATAGCTTTTCAGCCCCAGGGTAACAAATCAGTGGTCCGGCCAGGCACTGCCTCATCACCTACATTGGGACACAGTATGTTGGGATGATGTTGTGAATTCCAGGGTGGTAAGTGAGATGGCAACCACAGGCTATTAGAGAAATACTCCATAAAAGTTCTTCCCGAAAATTCTTCTGAGCTTTTCCACATAAACATCCACAAATTTGTTGAAATAACTGTTGATATCCCATTACAGAAGCCAAAGGCAAGAGGACAACCATCTGAAACAGGAGGGACCAAGTTGTTCCTAAATGGGTCCTGACTGAAAAATGGAATTAAAGGTTATCCGATTTGGAGGTGACATAAACAAGAACTTGAGGACAGAACTTTTAACTTTGGCATGGACATAAAACCAGTGGTAACTGAACAGCTGGCTAATATTTATGTATTTAATAATGACAAGTCATAATACATTGCAAGTGAAATTGGTCTCATAGGAAAGCAACATCCTGTTTTACACTAGTCCTCCAAGTCATTTGGAGAGCATCAAGCAGACTGTAGGTTCACTGGGAAAAGATTATCCCTACAGGGTTCGAAATTTCCTCTATTTTGTTTTCTGTGATTTGTCAGCAACAATTTAAAATTGTATGCTCCATTTTGGCCATAATTAGAGACATTAGGAAAGCACCAAAATTGATACAAAGCGACATTCTTTCAGGAGCTAGGGGAAGTTAATATGATAGCAATTATAAATATGTTTACCTTTCACTTTGAACTTCTTTTTCACTTACTTTCTGGAGGAACCCTGTCTTTGTGTGGACAGCCTGACAAGCTGCGATGATGAGGGTAAAGGCCTGTGACATGTCCGGTTCCATCACATCCTGGCGTGGGGCACTTGCTTTCTTTCTTTTCAGGCCTCGACGACTCTGCGAAAATGAAATAACTTATTTTTTAAAATTATAAATCAGTTAACAAGTTTAGCAAAATAAAACAAATTTACATCCGACAATCCCAGTCCAATCCCAGCAGTTATTGCTCAAATTTCAGAGGGTGGGGCAACAAGGATGGCACTTGCCAGTTACCTGCCCCCATTAAGTCAATGCAAAGATTAATCAGGATAGACATAGAACTGGCCACCATTCACTTCTACCAGTCTATGACACTGAACGTAAAGGTGATTGGGCCCTGTCATCACGCAGCCAGAGAGCTACGAGCTTTGAATAGGCTTTTCATGATGCCTTATCCATCCAGGAAGGTGAGAAATGGGAACCATGGGGTGAAGTAAGTCCTTGCATGGTGGGACCAAATAGAAGACCTAATAATGCAGCTCCTCTGCACCTCAGAAATAGAGTAAAACAAACACCTTTCACAATTCTTAAAGCAGCCTGCAACAGCCCCTTCTGAACGTTCTGCTGTTTAAGACACTGCATATTAAAACCAATAGTGTGGATTTCAAAATCAATCCCAATACCTATTGAAATTATTTTTCTTTTAAATGTGAATATGAAAAAATAAGAATCAGAAGTGTTGGCAAAAAAAGTGTATTGTGCAAAGGGATTAAGTCAGATCCTGCAAAAGGGTAATGTTATCTGTCTATTTTCCATTGATGAGATCTTTAGGTTTGTAGAGAACAGACTGAAGCAAAATTGAAGCGAAACTTAGACTTCCCAAAATTTTTACCCAACACAGCACCTTTCCATGCCAGAATTCTAAACTTTTTCCAGTAGTTGCAAGTCACGTAACCTAAACAAAGTAAACTTGGAGGTACATAAATTATTCACAGACTCATAAGCAAAAAGAAATGGGGAAGTTGTTCAATCAGTTACTGTCTCTCTCTCAAATAAGAAATTGGTGACCAGCATTTGAAAAGCTTTGGGAGCCTTGTCCAGCAAGCTGGCAACCGACATAAACTTTTTGGTAGACCATTAAATGGACATCCAGCCAAGACAGACCCAAAACTGCTTCAAGAAACTAACCAAGGATTAGAAGACTTAAAGAACTAGCCAATCTGTTCGAGGACACCAGATTACAACTGACAAGTATAAATGAGTGAAATATACACAATGCAGACCAGTCTCACATCTTCTCATTGGAGGTGTTACATTGTGTCCTGTGGACAGAGTCTCTGCAAACAAATCATAGCCTTTGAAAGGTGCAGAATAATGAAGGGTTAAATTACAAGGCCAGATTGTATAGTTGTAGCTTTCATTCCTCCAATTTAGACGGTTTTTCAGTTGACCTGATTAAGAGTTTAAAACGTTAAAAGGATCTAAAAAAATATGGGAATAAAGAAGCCACAGAACAACTTGCATCTGTGTAGCATTGTAAAACATCCCACGGCATGTCACAACAGCATTAGCAAGTACATCTTGACACCGAGCCACATGAGAAGATATTAATAGAGGTGACCAAATATTTGGTCAAAGGAATAGGTTTTAAGAAGCATTTCAAAGGAAGGTGGGTGGAGAGTTTTATAGAGGGGCTTTCAGAACATAGAACCCAAGCAGGTGAAGGTATGACCAGCGATTGTTCAGAGTTGGAGGTGGGCAGCTTTTGGGAGAGGAGAGGGCTAACAGGGCTGAAAGAGGTTATGACAATAAGGAGTAATTAGGCAATGGATCAACTTGAGAACAAGGATTAGAATTTTAAAATGGAAGTTTTAAAATGGAGGTGTGGCTGTACCAGGAGCCAACGTAGCTACAGGGGTGATGAGCGAATGGAATTTGGTCCAGATTATGATATACTCTGCAGAAGTTTAAATGAGTTCAATGTTCTGGAGGGGAAATAACGTTAGGTCAGCCAGGACAGCACTGTTACATCAATAGTTGATGATTGCAAAGTCATGGATGATCATTTCAGCAACAGATGAGCTGCATTAGAGACAGAAAGGCCACATTGCATATATGTGGAAGTCGGGGAGAAAGTGAGGTCTGCAGATGTTGGAGATCAGAGCTGAAAATGTGTTGCTGAAAAAGCGCAGCAGGTCAGGCAGCATCCAGGGAACAGGAGATTCGACATTTCGGGCATAAGCCCTTCTTCAGGAACAGCTGAAGAAGGGCTTATGCCCGAAACGTTGAATCTCCTGTTCCCTGGATGCTGCCTGACCTGCTGCACTTTTTCAGCAGTATATGTGGAAGTCAGCAGTGTTAGTGAAAGTAGTTCTTCTGCTGAAGGAATACAGGACGTGAGATGGTAACCTTGGAATTGGAGCTAAATATTTATGATAAATCGCCGAAGAATATTTTAAACACATGGTAATATGATATTTCATCAGCAACACGTGCTCAGCAACGACCTGCTCACTTACACCCAATTTGGGCTTCACCAGGTACGTTTAGCTTCTGAACTCATCAGAGCCTTTGTTCAAGCTTGGAAAAAAATCAGCTAAATTCCAGAGATGAGGTGAAAATGACTTGCCTTTGACATTAAGGCCACATTGGACAGAATGTGGAATCAAGGAGTCTAAGCAAAACTGAACTCAATGCGAAGCAATGGACAAAGTCTCCACTAGTTGGTGTCACACCTGGCACAAAGGAAGATGGTTGTGGTTGCTGGAGATTAATCACCTCAGTTCCAGGACATATCTGCAGGAGTTCCTCAGAGGAGTGTCAATGACCTTCCGTCCATCATAAAATCATATGTAGGGAATTTTGCTGATGATTGCACAACATTTAGCACCATTTATGGCTCACTGAATACTGAAACAGTGCATGTCCAAATGCAACAAGACCTGGTCACATCCAGCTTTGGTATGCAAGTAACATTTGTGCCACACAAGCGCCAGGCAGTGATCATCTCAGCAAGAGAGAATCTGGAAATTATCATCTGATATTCAATGGCATCACCATCTCTGAAATATTTATTATCAATATCCTAGGGGGGTTACATTGAGCAGAAATTTAACTGGACCAGCCATATTAGTTCTCTGTCTACAGAAGCAGGTCAGAAAGTAGGAGTCCTATAATGAGTAATCCAACTCCTGCCATTCCACATTCTGTCCACCATCTCCAAGACAAAACTCAGGGGTATGGTGGAATACTCTGCATTTTCCTGAATGACTGCAACTCCAAAAACTATCAAGAAGCTTGGCACTCTCAAGGACAAAGCAGCCCATTTGTTTGGCACCACATCCACAAACACCCTGTCCCTCCACCAGTAATACACAGTAGCTGCAGTGTGTGTCACACTGCTAAGATCTAGGAATAGAAAGGCTCTAATAGAGAGAACACTTTCTATAGATTGTTGCCTTTTAAGGTTTCTGCAAGAGTGAGAGCCTGTTGCTGGCTTTTTCTTACCCCAACTCTTCAACAACAATCTCCAGTGTTTGCTGGAGTATTCAAAAATCAAGTCGGCTACATTGGCAAGAGGCTGTGAGTCTCTTATTTGGAGCTAACACCTCATCAATAAAATGTAAATGAGGTCTGAAGCTGAAAGGTAAATGGGCACAGTACTAATAATATGCCCATTCAGCAAGTACCCCAAAACAAGACTTCCTAATGTCTTACAGAAAGTCAGAGTTTATACTGCCTTATCACAGGATGGAAGGGATATTTTCTCTTATGGGAGAATCTGGAACTAGGAACCACTGTTGCTCATTTAAAACAAAGATGAGATGATTTTATTTTCACTCTCAGGGGATTGTTATCTTTAGAACTCTTGTTGAAAAGGTGGTGGAAATGACTTTGTTGGATGGTTTTAAGAGGTGCACAGATTCTTGATAAGCAAGAAGACTGTGGGGTTGGTAGGGTGAGTGAATTGTTATGAGGGTAGGTGGAAATGTGGATTTGTGGCGATAGTCAGATTGGTCATCAGGCTCAAGAAGCCAATGGATTACCTCTGTTCCCTGTGTGTATGAATCTACATGGACTTCCTTAAGATTAGAGGGGTGGTGGAAAAGCACAGCAGGTCAGGCAGCATCCGAGGAGCAGGAAATTCGACATATTGGGCTGGAACCCTTCGTCAGGAATTGCCCGATACGTCGATTTTCCCGCTCTTCGAATGCAGCCTGACCTGCTGTGCTTTTCCAGCATCACTCTAATCTTGACTCTGATCTCCAGCATCTGCAGTCCTCACTTTCACCTTATGGACTTCAGTAAGGCATTCCACAAGGTTCCGCATGGTAGCCTGGTTAGCAAGGTTAGATCACAAGGAATACAGGGAAAGCTAGCCATTTGGATGTAGAACTGGCTGAAAGATAGGAGATAAAGAGTGGTGATGGAGGGTTGTTTTTCAGTCTGCAGGCCAGCCATATCCCACAGGGATTGGTGCTGGGTCCGCTACTTTTCATTGTTTACATGAATGATTTTGATGTAAATGTAGGAGGAATGGTTAGCAAGTTTGCAGATGACACCAAAATCGGAGGTATAGTGGACAGTAAAGAAGGTTACCTCAGAGCACATCAGGATCTTCATCAGATGGGCCAATGGGCTGAGGAGTGATAGATGGAGTTTAATTTAGATAAATGCAAGTTGCTGCCTTTTGGAAAGGCAAATCAGGGCAGACTTAAACATTAATGATAAGGTCCTGGGGAGTGTTGCTGAACAAAGAGACCATGGAGTGCAGGTTCATAGTTCTTTGAAAGTAAACTCATAGATAAACATGATAGTAAAGAAGGCATTTGGTATGCTTGCCTTTATTGGTCAGTGTATTGATTATAGGAGTTGGGAAATCATGTTGCGGCTGTACAGGACATTGGTTAAGTCACTTTTGAAATTCTGCATTCAATTCTGGTCTCCCTGCAATAGGAAGGATGTTGTGAAACGTGAAAGGGTTCAGAAAACATTTACAAGGATGCTGCCAGGGTTGGAGGGTTTGAGATAGAGGGAGAGGCTGAATAAGCTGGGGCTGTTTTCCTGGAGCGAAACCTATAAAATAATGAGAGACATGGATAGGATGATTAGCTAAGATATTTTCCCCAGGGTTGGTGAGTCCAAAACTGGATGGCATAGGTTTAACATGAAAGGGAGAAGATCTAAAAGGGACCTAAGGGGCAACTTTTTCACACAGAGGGTTGTGCATGAATGGAATGAGTTGCCAGTGAAAGAGGTGGAGGCTGGTACAATTACAACATTTAAAAAGTATCTGGAAGAATATATGAATAGGAAGGGTTTAGAGGGATATGAGCCAAATGCTGGCAATTGGGATTCGATTCATTTAGGATATCTGGTCAGCATGGACGAGTTAGATCGGTTTCCATTCTGTATAGCTCGATGTTTCTATAAATGTTTGCAGAATATCTTAATATGTGCCAAACAGTGAATTCTTTTCGAATCACAGTCACTTTCTTAAAATGGATAGGTCATATGGGAATACGTGGGTACTTTTACAAGTTAGAAAAGGACACAATAATGTTAGGGTGTTTCATGATGGTCTCGTTCTTTTCTTGTCGAGTTGTGGTGCTGTGAAATTGGCTGTCAGCTTGGGTCGTGAAGCTGACCACTGTGTACCTTTTGGATAAAGCCAGATCTATAGCTGTCTCAGACAGAGATAGGCAGGCTGTAATAAAACTCGGGGTCATTTTACTCTCCTAAACTAGCTTCAATCAACCAAAGTTGGATTTTCTGATGATTTCTCCCCCCCACGACTGGCAGAGCTTTTCAGTCAGATGTCACACGTCTGCCACAGATTGCTTGTCGTAGAGGTATGGTCGGGTGAGACACACAGTACAAAGTCTTCATGTTCTGGTATATGAGACATCTTTGAAATTTTCAATACAACAAGACAGTGTACGGATAGTTGCTGAGGATATTCAAAACTGATTTTTGGATGCCATGGAAATCAATGGTGTAGGAGTTGACCACAAAAATGGAATAGAAGTAAAACAATTCAGCATGGCCTTTTGAAAGGCAGAACAGACACATGGGGAACTCATCCATGCTGACCAGATATCCTAAATGAATCGAATCCCAATTGCCAGAATTTGGCTCATATCCCTCTAAAAACCTTTCTATTCATATACTCTTCCAGATGCCTTTTAAATGTTGTAATTGTACCAGACTCCACCAATTTCACTGCTCTTACCTGTAAGGGACAGTCTGAATAAATCAGTTGATCTTTTCCTGTCTGACAATTTTCAATATTCATTGATTTTGTGCAAGAGAATGGAACAATTATTCCAAATATAGAATGGTCCGACAAGCAACCAAGAAATAAATGGTAAGTTCATTTATTCTGCTCTTACTGGCTAAGACATAAATGTTAAAATACAGAATATTGTTCCTGACATAAACCCCCCTACTAAGTATCACTGATGAAAGCCCTTTTAAAAGGAGTTGACTGATCCTGAATTGACCACCATATTCAAAGTGTCCACTAGCTTGAGGTGTGGTGGGCAGACATTTACCAAGGTCTTATGAATTTTGTGATTATGTCCTCTTGTGTTGTATTCATTTCAGAGAATCCCTGCAGTGTGGAGGCAGGCTATTCTGCCCATCAAGCCAACACTGACCCTCTAACAAGCCAACGCTATCCCCGTAACCCTGCGTTTCACATGGCTAAGCCACCAGGCCTGCGCATCCCTGGACACTATGGGCAATTGAGCATGGACAATCCACCTAACCTGCACATCTTTGCACTGTGGGAGGAAACCAGAGCAGCCAGAGAAAAACCACGCAGACACAGGGAGAATGCGCAAACTCCACACGGATAACTGCCCGAGGCTGGAATCGATCCCGAGTCCGTGGCTTACTTAAATGTCTGCTTAGTTCATTGCTTAATTCATTGGCCTGACCGAGAATGACCAGGAGTGAACAGGTTCAGATTTTTAACTACTCTGGTAGCACCATTGAGATATGAGAGTAATTTTAACTGGGATGCCTAAGGGAGTCACAACATTGTGTTCCAAGAGAGAGCAACCAAGTGTTGAGGTGGATATTGGTCAGAAGGCAATCAAAAAGGTAAAGCTTTTAAAAACCTTTCATTATGGAGTTGAAGGACAGGCATATTTCAAGCTCTCTTTCTGCAAGTTACTTTCTTCCCAACCATTCACCTCATGACTGGAATAACAGTTGAGATATTGAAGGCTGACACAGAGTTAAGCATTGAGCCCTTGGACTCTTCAACCCTTACTCATAATTTAGTTATGGAATAACCCTGATCACATTTAATGCACCTCACCAAAGCAGTTTATTGTAGGCCAGATATTAGCCTCATTACCAACTTACACTTACATTGTTAAAGCTCTTCTGACCTGTAGTTGTGCACCCCACTTACCAAAGATCCAGAAAGTTAAGTATAGAAATATGACAGGAGTGTTCCTTCAAGCTCAAAGAATATTGTGGACTTCCCACAATCTCAGATACAATGACACTCATTCCCAGATGTACCTGTCTGCCAGCAGCTTTCAGGCCACCTGGAATTGGAATTGCCCAGGGGTCATGGATCAGAATGCATCTGACATCTGATATCAAAATCCATATGCTGTTTGAGATCGTTCATAAATAATGTGAGCACTAGAATTCCAGAGGAGAACCCAATGAAACTTTCCCTGGGCGAAATATTTCCCATTTGTCACCACCCCATATTTATTGCTAAGGCATTTTTTCAAAATATCAAACTCTTAACTATTCCACAAACCTTAACTGTACATGTATGTCATGCTTTCACATTTGTTAAGCACTTTTTGAAAACCTAAACCAAACAGGGACTTCGATAACTGGCTTAATTACTCGAAAGAATTTAAGTCTGTCTGACATAAATTATTATTTCTAAACTAAATGATTGCTCCTTCTCACAAAGGCCAGAGTTTTATTCTAACAGTGGCGTGGTGTTCTCAGCATCAAAGCTGGAAGTGTGTACTATTTTCACTTTTTTGCTTTTTCACCTGTTTCACAACCGAATACCAATAATATTTAAAGTGCTGTCAGCATGCATTGAAAACAGGCATGACTCTGTTACAGGAAATACTTTTTCAGTGGAAAACCTCTCCATCGGCTGACAATGTGAAGCCAGTAAAAGAATCTCCAGATCAAACAAGGAGGCTCTGCAGCATGGTCAAAGTGCTTCTGCAAATCTCCATTGCTATTATCATAAAATATATTAAGAGCACAAAGGTGGCAGGGGACTTTTAAATTTCAGTAATAAATAATTTGCATTAATTTGGTTTCATTTTATTTATTTGTGCAGCATTATTACTTGCTGAATCAGAGATCTGAATGTATTAACACAGTTTATAGCGGGCACTCATTGATGATTGGGAGGTGGTTCAGGACATTTCCTTCACCGTGGAAGAAATAATCTGGTGTTGCTTCCTTCATCTCTATTGAATACTCCAGTTAGTGTTCAGTATTGTGCTCACCACTGAATTTGCAAGAAGGGTCTCCCTTCTTTGCACTGCAATCAGGCGGGCTGATTTTGAGGTGTACTCAAAGCCAGGTAAAGACACAACCAGTCAACTCCCTGAAATAGATCCACACTTGGGGATCCTGCAGCTTAGGCACCTCGTTCTTTTTCATTAATTTTGACTGACTGTTCCCATTCCCACCACAGTGCCCAGATGCCAGTCCATTCTCACTTCAATCCACCATGGTCATAATCCCAATTCTATCCCATTGCATCCCATCCATGAAGCCCTGGATCCTTCTTCCACTTCTCATACACCTGAATCCCAATCTCTTAAACCTGAATCCCTCTCATCATCACCCCGACTCGGCCTCTCTGGTCCCATGCCCTCAGGCAAGCTTCTATTCTCCGGCCTCCCTCTCTCTCACGCCATAAAGCTCAACAGGAAAACCACTGACCTTAACCATAACTGCGCAAAGCTGACTGGTACTTGTCACCTTGAAACGAATGTGAAGCAATTGCCACAAGATTCTCATTTACTGCTGACTATATTGTGAAGGTAATTTTAAAACATTTTACATTAATGTGTATTCTTAGTGTGCAAACACATCACAAGTACAAAGCCATCACATGACAGCATGAGGCGTGACACACTAGAGGCACACAACTGGCTTAATCACTGCATCTCAACCTGTGGTCGGGAAATCAAAATTTCACATCCTGTCTCATTCAGTCATCTCCACAGGACATGCTCCCCACACTTGTGGGCTCCATAAAATCCCTGTCCATGCTCTTTATATACATTGAAAGCATCTTGCAACTGTGTCCAAACAAGGGCGTTTGATTGAATAGCCTGAATTACTGCAGATGTGCCCTACAATTATTGAAACTACAGTTTTATTGTCCAAGTATCAGGCACTAAGCCAATGGATACTGATATCAAGAAATTAACTGACCACCATCCAAATTTCTGTGTTAAATGTGGAAGATGGCATCAGGAAACAAGACAGAGATTAGTGACAAATCTTTATCATTTTAATGCTTGGCTCATTTCCTGCCTTATTTCTGACAAATACCAGACAGACTGTCACTTATTATTCCATGCAAATGAAGCAATGTTATATAGTTTTTTTTGTGTAGTATACATATATCATAAACTTCAAGTTCATGCATTGATTCATGTTCAAATTGGCTTTGTGTTCATGTTAAAAGTCGATCGGTCATTAAATATTTGAAAAAGAATTTAAGATCTTTGCTTTTCTTACTTCCAAATACTTTGCCCATCTCTCTCTTCCCTTTGCTCAAAGGTTATCCCACCATCATGTCACACAGGATACAATAGGTTACATTTTCATCGTTTGGACACAAGTTTCTCAATTGTAAGGGTTAGATGGAGAAGACAGGAGAATGGGGTTGGGAAGGACAGCAGCCATGATCGAATGGTGGAGCAGACTTGATGGGTCGAATGGTTTAATTCTGCTCACAGATCTTATGGTTTTATGAACTCAAATGAGTAAAAATCAAGTGGCTTCAATAAGGTGCTGATGATTTGCCTTACAGGTTTATTTGCCAGAGGCAGTGAAAATAAAAATCTGCTACCACAGCTTCTTTTAATGGGAGGTTCCTTGGGGACTTTTCATGGGGAGTTCCTTTCCATCTGTATGTATTGAAAAGAGAAAACAATAAGCATTGGAGGGAGGCAAAGTTCGTGAGTTTGCACTGGAGGCACAACCCACTGACCCACTGGTATGCCAAACAGGACACCGCCATGTTTGTAGAAACTTCACTTTCTAAAAGAAGTGGCCTCTGTGCTATGCCAAGTACTGTCCGCAGAACAAATAGCAACCCTACCACAGGCCTTATTCTGGCAATGGCTAAGGTTTGACTGATCAATTTCTGTTTTATGGGCTACAAGTGAGGACGTCTCTAATTTTCACCAAAACACAGTGCACAGATATCTTCAGGAAGTCACAGAATCTTTTCTCGTGCAAACAATTTAACCAACTGACTAATTGACAGTAACATAAAAGAGTACTACAATTTTACAGATACATAGAATTCCCCATGATTCTCAGACCAGTAACAAACCACAATGTAAGTGAATCCAGTTTCCCCATGAATCCCTTTGATTCTTTCAGTTTAAGGAAATCTGCTCTACCAATTCCTTTTGACCCATAAAAACAGGGTGGATCTTGTTGCCAGGACAGCAGGTAGCACACTATCTAAAACAAAGTAATCACTGAGCACATCGACAGGATGTTGAAAGAGTGTCCCTGGTGCCTGGAATGATCTGCAGGCATAGCTGCAATGTCACCAAGGTGGGGAGCCCAGGATTGTGGTGGTCTAATGCAAGCTATTCAACTTTATTTTATGAAGAGGATCCCTATTTAGAACTCAAGGGAGGTCTAAGGAAGCAAAGTGAACAAGAAGAGGAGCAGAAACAACATTAGGGACCTGGGTTCAATTCCAGCCTCGGGTGACTGTCTGTGTGGAATTTGTATATTCTTGCCATGTCTGCACAGGTTTCCTCTAGGTGCTCCAATTTCTTCCCCCCAATCCAAAGATAGGCAGGTTCAGTGGATTGGTTCTGCTAAATTGCCTGTAGTATCTAGAGATATGCAGGCTCGGTTGATTAGACATGTGAAATGTAGTGTTATGGTGAGTCTGGATGGGATACTCTTTGGAGGGTTGGTGTGGACTCGATGGGTAGAATGGCCTGCTTTCAAACTGGAGGAATTCTATGATCTTCCCTTATCTGTAATGACTGGGTGTGTCCTTTACAGTGCTGTGTATACCTCCTGCTTCCCACAACTAACATACCATGACTTCACTGTTAAGTAACAATTAATCTACATAATGCATGCAATTTCCAAATGTTTACACAAAAAATAAGCTCCTACTCAAAAGATCCTGAGATCTTGTGGGGTTGGTGGGCATAAGTAGTGTGGAACCTGAATTCTCTGGATTCTTGCCAAATGTTATTCCAAGAATTCCACCCATTACAATTTTATATACCTGATGGAAGCCATCACTGGTAAGAGTGTCAAACAGCTTATTTAAGTTTATGCTAGAAAGGGATTTTTGTTTGGAAGTTACTTTGATAGACTTTGCCTCTGGTTTCCCTAATCAGAATGGCAGGATGACCTTGCAATATAAAAATACCTATTCTTGTGTTTCTCCTCAATCCTCAGTGAGTGAGTAGAACACAAGAAGGGGCAAGGCTTGCCATTTTCCTCCGGGGCTTGAGATGTCCTCATCTCCTGTGTGATCTGCTGACTTATTGCACCTCCAAGCAATGAAAGGTGTTGACTTAGGGATTCATTTATATCTCAACATCCAGAGAGACCAGACTACTGCATGCCTATTCCCATCACACCACTGATTCTTGGCACAGACTATGCATTCTCATTAATCTGAGGAAAAATGGATTCAGTGATCCCAATGAGATCACTGAAGCCACACGTGATACTCATTGGGAACCCAATCATAATTACTTCAACACCGTAAGAGCATCTCTCCAATCTGGCAATATCTCTTTTTATGCAGCATTCTGAGCATCACCCAATAAAGCACAGACTGCCTTCAAGGATTTGGTGGCCTCTGCTCCAGATATGCTTGGAGTTGTCACAAACCAATCCAGAATTGACAGCATTGCTTCAAAGCCATCCAGCATTGTACCATCTGTGCAGTTTAATGCACTTCACATCCATCCACCCTATACTGTTTGACCTGGCCTTCAGGGTCTGCACATATGTTTGTTGGTTTAATGCAAGGGTGATTCTTTGATAAGTATTTCTGTCTCACCAAGTGGTAATGTTGGCCAAACATTTAATTATTAACAAGTTCCTCCTCATGTTCTACCACTAGCTATCCTTTCTCTGTGTATCATCCAGTGGCACCCTTATCTTGATCATTCATGAATTTTACTGAGGGAGTATGTATGCAGGCTAGAGTGTGACGTATTACAACAGGCTCAGATTTAAAGCAGTCTGGTTCTGCTTCTTCTGGCACATCGAGGGACAGAAAAGAGGAACAGGAAGGAATGCTTCGGAGCAGGGTTATATATTATTTGTCGTATAAGGAGTATCATGAGGATTTCACAATAAGCTTTTCTGATAAGTCAAGTGTAGGAAGTTGAAAAGGAAGGTCATCATGACTCTGCATCTGGCACTTGCCAATCTACTGATATTTCTGATACCACTGTCTCATTCCACAGCATGTTTAGAGATGTTTCATCATTGGGGCTGAGTGCGAGGAGGTTTAAGCATTATCACCTTTTGCAACTTGCTGTGAGGCACTGTGGGCTGTGCTCTCCTTTAAAAAAAAAGGATGCATATGATAGATTACAATGGCATGCAATAAAATCCAAATGTTAGAGTGCAGCCCACTGCGCTTGTAATGACAGAATTGAATTGCTTGATGCCAAGCATCTAAGTGAGGCTTTTGATATGATGTTTGTGCATAATGCTGTAAGTGAAAGAGAACCTACAATTGAAGGCATGGATGTAAAATGTTCCATGCTGCCTCATACCTACTGATGAAAAATGCAAGCACTTTAGCACAGTATGTGACAAGGCTCTGCAGATGGAACCTTAGTGTCACCTTAGTGTGGTAACTGTCCTACCTTGCATCGCCTGTTGTTAAAGCTTCTTCATGTACTTATTGCCACGAGTATTCATGCTCTTCCAATTCCTCTGAATTGCAAAGAGAGCCTATATCGCTGTTCCAAATGGTGTCTCCTTCCTCTGTGTGATTTCATTCGGCAGTATTTCCAGTTTCCTCAGTGAACCCAGATGGGTTCTGCCTCCTGCAGACTTGACTTTGCCAGTCACCTTGCTGCTGTACTAGCCAGCTCATTTCCTTTGGGTCCCTCGGAGTTGTTGCTGGCTCCACAACATGCTAGCTACGATTCCATCTTAACACCTGTAACTTATTATCACTTTTTGAATACGTTCTGAAACCCTGGTGGTTTTAACACATTTCAGGAATGAACTTTAACTATCCCCAACTCCAACCCTCAAGGAGAATAGGGACCACTTGATTGTGCATAAGGGACTGTAGAGACCCAATCCCCTCTGGGGTCTCTCTCCACCTTCTCTCCAAGCAAGCTCCAGGTGGGCAATAGTAAAATGAGTCAGTAGCCATTTAAGGGTTCCATTTAGGCACTGTCTGTATTCTACCAACAACAGATGGGGGTTCATCAAGTGTGGGGACCACTAGCAAACAGCTGGATGTCCCAGCCACATCTCAGGGGAAATTCCTCACTGATAGGCACTCTATACCCGATCCTGGAACCTAGCATCAGGAATGAGGCAGGACAGGGGAGCACCCAATGAAGGAAACTTGCACCACACCACCCCCTAATCTGCCTTCTAAAGCCCCCAATCCCTGCAATCCCCATTCTGACTGCTTACTTGGGTATCCATGACTAATCTTTATGGTGGACCCAAATCTTATGCTGGCCCTAGCCACTGGTTCCAATGATGCTGCCGAATTGTTGACCTCTGACTGACCAACAACTCTCAAGGGCAATATTTCTGTCCAGTGAGGGATTTAATTGCAAGTAATTGCCCAAAGCTGTCTAAGTAAGTGCCTGATTACTTAAGTAATTGCATTTGGCTTCCCATAGAAAAACATTTAGGGTTCCCATCACTTCTCCAACCATGGATAAGACTAAGGCTGGACTCGTTAAACTCAGACCCAAAAATCACACTTAGACAAACATAACACTTTCATTTTTACTCCCTTCAGAAAATATTGCCTCAAATCCCATGGAATTCTGATAATTCAAGGTGGATTACAGGATATATTTCTTATTCAGGAGTCTTCTGGATATTTTATCTTTACATTTCGATGTAACACACCCTTCATTAATGTCCACATGGTTAAGCATCACTTACCTATCCTATCCGTGATTATAATTTGTCTGCAGAATTCTCTTGAAAAGTGGTTTTGTAATACTCATATATAGGGTTTTATACATTTGATATGGTTTCTCATTTGCTTTTCAATATACAACTATTAAAGCTAGAAGTTGAACATGTTTCGTATTTGACTCCATTGTCAGTATTGTTGCATATTTTAACTGTTTAAACTTATTATTTTCTTTTATTTGGCTTAGTACATCACACATTGTTTTGTCATTTCCACGAGATGGATTCCTCCTGTGTTTTTACACTGACCAGGAACAATTAACATTTAGAGGCTAACTGGTAACGTACACGTGCAAGACTTGTCATTCTTTTCAAGCGCAGTGCCCCAGCCCTGGACAAGATAAACTACCGTCCCAGAAAAGCTGTTGATTTGATGCTCTCGATTGGTTGAAAATTATTCTCTGCTGCTGATTTTCAGCCAATTAGAGGGAAAACTGTCCAAAGTTGCACTCATCTCCAAAAAGGATAATGGGACCTTTGGAGGTACAGGAAACAATGCAAATATTAAAAAAAGAAAGTTAAGAAAGGACATAGTGGAAAAAAACAGTAGGAAACAGTAAGAAAGGAAAGATAAAAATATAAAACAGAGGGAAAAAAGAACATGGGCAGACGGAAGAATTTTAATTCTATAGAGTGAAAATAGTCATAGTTATTCTTCATATTTGAACATGTGATATGCAGCTTTGTTTCAGCATCATCATATCGGTTGAAGAACATTAAAAATTGACTCGCCCAGGGAAGCTGAAACTTGCTTGGACCTATTGACAGGCTACATTCGGAAGCACTAAAATCACATCAAACTCATCATTTTGGTTGACATTGTAATAATCCTTAAACCCACTGATTCTTATTTTATGTGACTCTACATATTAAATAATCAAGTCGAACCAGCATTATACAGCTCTATTACATATTCTATTAAGTAATACATCGTAGGCATATTACATTATACTTATGACCTTTTTAGTAAGTTCTTGTATGACTGTGTCATCACAAGATACCAGTCAATTAGCAAGCAAATACTGGGTTAGGAATGAAAATAACAGTGTCTTATTATGTACAAAAATTACAAAACAATATTAATGCAAGATTACCATAAGATCACTAAGAAAATAGTTACATTGCCGAAAAGACTTTCTGGGTGTATTCCTATTCAGAGAAACCAAAAACTGAATTTCTATGAGGTTCTCCCACATATTAACTAGATGTTCTGGCAAACGTACCACAGAAAAATTGTGCATGCATTGCTCGTATCATTTTTCTGGGATTTCTGTTCTGCCAAACCTCTGACTGATAAACAGGAGAACCTTTGTGGAAATTCACCATGTAACTATTTTGTTTTCACTTTTTGTAGAGCATGTCTTCATAATATATATGACCTGACCAGGTTTGCAAAAGGAGGATTTCTTATAGAGTGTGACTCAAAGTAACTGTTTGCGAATTTAAAAATAGACCAGTTTTTATGTTACATGGTAAATATTTTCCATAAACTCACAATGTTAACATAATTAACATATAATCAATGCTCCTCTCTTTCGTTATTGATCATTCCAATACTGTTCAATAGTTTTCTGGGAGATTTCATTGTAAAAACCAGGAGCTGAATCAATAGCTCTGAACAGAATATTATTATACTTTCTAGAAACAGACATAAGTTGTACCTTTCGGGTAGTATGGCTTTTTAACATGACCATCAGAGGATCTAGACTTCTTCTCATCTCCGACATGATGCCTTGGAATTTGATCTGATGCATCTCTCTTTGCAGTTTCCATTGCCATTTTTTCTCTCATCGCCTTCGCCCTCTCTGTTTCCAGTGCAATCGCCTTTTCTAACAAAGTCAAGTTGCCCTTGGTCATATCAAACACTTCCTCAGACCGGTCAGATTTGACTGAGCCAGTGTCATCATCTCTGTCATGTGATTCTTCTTCCTTTACACCAGAAGAGAAAGCTCTAGAACGAGGACTAAGCTGTTCCTCAAGCTTCATCAGGTTAACCATATCCGAATAGTTCCGATCTGACATCCTTCTTGTGATGTCATCATCAGGTCTGTTCTGTTGACAGTCACTAAAATGATGTTGCTGGTTTCTTTCCTCATGCTGACTCTCACTTAGCTTCCTAGCCAAGTCAAAACATTGGTTCCTTAGGCACTCAAGACTGCTCAAGCAAACAGCCTCATCACTTTCATCAACAGTCTTTTCCATACCATCATTGGTGGACTTGCATGATCCTAAGTTCACATTTCTAATTTCATTCTGTATTAAACCATCTATGCGACCCCTAACACTTGCATTTTCTGAAAGTACCACACCATGTCCTTGTGCCAGAAGTTTAAGGGAATCCACTGTTTCCCTAACAACATCACTGTCAACATCCAAACTCAGCTGGCAGGAGTCACTTTTATTTGTTTTTCTACCCCTGCTCCCGTTAGTGTCACTATCATCCTCCAGGCCACGTGCCGTGCTGTCACTCATTTCAGATTCTGTCATAGCCCTAAATGCTGCATCTTCAGCTATTTTTCCCAGGTTTAATAATGATTTTGCAACAAGCTCATCATAATTGTCATATTCATCATTGTTGTTATCATCTTTCTCAATGTCCTGGTTTCTCCTGATATTATCAGATTCTTCTTGAAGGTCTTCTAATGGAAAACAAGAAAGCAAAGCTTAATTATTGTTTTTCACCTCTGGATGAAATTATTCAATGGATATAGTTTATTACCATTAAATCTTTTCCTCACAATTCTTTCCCCCTATTCTGATACAGGCAGTGACTCAAATGGCAGTATGATCCGTCAGTCACTGCACAGCTCTGGCATCTTGCTCATGTGATCATTTTCCATGCATGAATAGGAAGGTCCTGGAAGTCCATAGGGCATCCATCCAACCTCCCACAATGACTTTGGCAGGAGGCTAGATGGTTACATAAAAGTTACATAAATTTTACGATGGTCAGATGGGGAGGGGAAGGAATCAGTTAATTTTGTTTTGAGTGAACCTTCGAACTTTGCACAAGTTTCAGCAGAAGCCAGCGAATGTGGAAACCTTATTTCTGTCCCTGGGAAAACTCTCATATCTTCTGTCACGGATAAGAAACAGAGACCAACTGATGTGGCCTGTTGGTGGCCAGGCTGAGAATAACAAAGGCCAGGGTTAAAACTTAATAAACTTCAGGTATGGCTCAGTACAATATCATTTGGTGCATTTATCCATGGAGCCTTCAGAAACGCTTGGTTTATATTCTAAAAACATATATCTCTTATCAAATGACAGTGAGCGTGATGATTAACATATGCATGCACAGTATAAACAATTTCTTTTCAGTAATTGGCTATTATTAATAGAATAATTAATAGAGTCAACAATTTACATCAGGTCTATTGGTCTGTAATGGAGCAATGATAAAAGAGCCATGCCAGAATGATTGACACAAGAATAAAAGGTGACTTTACAAGGTGCCCATGATTAAATCATGCAAATTCATCATACTTGTTAGAATTAATTTATTCTGATGCAGTACTGAAACCTAACTCATGGAATAATGTAACTTTCATCTGAAAGTTAAAATAGTATGTACTGGTTTCATAGCTCTAGTTAGGAACATATTTTTTATTATTCTTTCTATAAAAGCAAGCCATACCCTAAACAATGCAGAAAATCAAAACTGACTCATATGCATTAATAGCACATCTTATGATTATTGTTTGAGCTCAGGTTGCTGTCAGAACTGCAAGATTATTACATGCATAATAATGGCTAACAAAAATACAGTAATTATTAATATTTCTAAGTGAATGTTGACCTTAAGAAGCAATCACTTGACTGACAAATTTTGAACTAATTGGCTTGTCATGAAATAAGGTTGAAACATTGCCCCACCATGATAGGCATGTAAGGGTAAGAGGTTGTTTTATGATCAGGTAATGAAATTGAAGATGTGTTAAAAATAAATTTATGCTGATTCACAACAACACATAACAACAGGGCTATTCCATCAATTGAAAGAGTACAGAATCCCCATTATCAAACTGTGTTTCTTGTAAACACAGTTCATCACAAGGAATATGGGATCAGATTGATGCAAATACTGAAAATAAAGTAAAGCTTCAATATTTAGTCTCTGCTATTCTTCAAACAATACAAATTAAAAATGAATCCCGCAAAAGCATTGCTTTGTCATTCATTCATACCTTGTTCATTACTCTGATCTTCATACTCTTCATCCTCCTCATCTTCCTCATCTAATTCATCCTCGTCTTCCTCTTCTGCTTCCACATCTTCCTCCTCTTCCTCATCTTCCTCTTGATCATCATTTTCATCAGAATATTCCTCATCTTTCTCATCCAGTTCCTCCGTACCATCGGTCTCATAGCACTCATCTACAGAAGAGTTGTCTGTCCTCACTAAGAATGGTTTTCTCTTCGGAGTTGGCTCACTTGGTTGCTTGTCCTGTATTTTCCGTTTTTTTGCCAAGGGACATCCATAAATACTAGAAGGAGGAAACACAGCCGTTTAGTACAGCCAGAAGGATTTCCATAGTAACAAACTACAGAAAGAACAACAAAGTTATTTACTCTAGATAATTAGTAACAACATTAAGACAGTCAATACTATAGGCTGATTAAGTCAGATGTATTCTCTTTGATAATTCAGTGCAAAAGTTTAAGAAATTCTTGAGATGATCACTGGGTTGTTTGGGGACATTTTAAAAACTGTTTAATCTGCTCAACATTAACTAAGAACTTAAGCGTTGTTAACAATAAAATATATCCTGCGCAGAGACTGACATTTTGTCTCTCACTACAGTTTAGCAGTACCTATGTGTTACTTCCTCCTGAGATTTTACAAAATTGTCTTTTGTCATCTTGCTTTGAAAGACAGTTCTGTGTGGCCAAATTTTATAAAGATCTGAATGACATGAGTTTTGATGCAATTTGTGGCAGCATCCAGACTTGTGATGAGAAGTCCAATGAGGCCTAGCTTAATGTCAGGAGCAAGTCACTGCTTCCTTTATATAACTGCGAGATAATCAAGGTGAGATTCTCACTGGTCAGCGGCAGGTTGCCTATTAAGGAGGAAGATGGCTCATTAACAACCCTATTAACAGCATAGCTCTCCTCATTAATATGCACCTTTTTATGAAACCCATTGAACAAATTAGACACCAAAAATTCTCAGCATGTAAGCGATTGTGCGTACTCGGTAGCTTCAGCTCACCGCGAGCTGTGAGGAGCCTCCACGTTGGTCACATCACAACAGCATCTCAGGACACATGCAACATTTGCCATGGACATTGCCAGCTGATATTTCTCAACTCTCAGGATCCTCATGGCACCTCTCCGATCAACTGCAGGATGCTTCAGAAGCACAAAACTATGTTGGAGGTTGTACTGACAACTAGCATCAAAAGGCACTCACAAGGTCACTCGGCTTGCAAAGATTGGCCCTGAACTCAGACAGTGGACCAGGCTGCACCTCAAGGCTGTACAGTACACGGATACGCCAATCTAATACCTACAGCAGCTGCCAAATGCCTGTGTGACAAACACACTGTATTCAACCAAATGGCCATTTTGGATCGTGGGTCGGGGCTTGTCCTCATGCAGTCAGTCTTCACTTGCTGTTCTCTAGAATGCAACTGGAAAATATCTGGGACAACACCCAGGATAAGCAGAGTCCATGTCAGTATAACAGGTCAAAGCACTGGATCCATGCCTGATCAGCACTTGGGCACTGAAAGGGCAAATAGATGAAGCATAGATTTGCAAACTTCAGCTACATTTAATTTCCAATCATTTTTTCACCTGTTTGTGCTGCAATGTGGAGTGCACATGCTTAGGGTTCAAATGCTGGTCAGAGGCAATTTTCACCATCATTAGGTACTTATAAAATGAACACTGGCATCACATTGATGCAGAAGTCATTGGCATTGACTTAAAACAAGGCTAATGCTGGCCAAAAGAGATTCGGCCCTTGTGAAACTCCAAAGGGTGCTGCGTGAGTTGGAGAACATCACTTCGTCATTTGCCATGTAAGTACGAAAATGGACTCTGCTGAATGCAACATAAAGCTTGAATGATTGATGCACGGCCTAGATAGGAAGGGGGTCAGAGTGCAACAGGAACTCTGCTTTTATTGAAATGCGTTTCTCACGCAGCTGATGTGGCACTTTCACCGGGTTGGTGCAGGTGCTTTGATCGGGGCCATGATGCAGTAGGCAATAGAGCTGCTGAAAACAGTGATTATACTGCTTGGACTAATCTGGGGTGGGGGGTCTGCGGTGCAGTATAGTCCAGACTAAATATAGCACATTATCATTGACATGCTGTGGTCTGCATAGTTGGAGCAGGCAAGAGGCAATCTAATAGATACAGAGAAATTGGGAGAATGGGAGCTGTCTTTCAAGGAGGACATTGAGGAGGATTGTCATGCCGATACAGATTCCGCTCATCTGGGGTGTTGTCCCTTGTGCATGACAGAGTGCTGCAGTGTCAGGTACCACAAGCCAGTCAGCACCTGATTGACTACATGGAAGTGAGGACTGCAGATGCTGGAGAGGGAGAGTCGAGAAGTGTGGCACTGGAAACGCACAACAGGTCAGGCACCTTCCGAGGAGCAGGAGGGTCAACATTTGGGCATAAGCCCTTCATCAAGACTGTCCTGATTGATATCCAGTTGCAGTAGATAGGAGCTGGGTGCAGAAGACCACGATGGAATGTAAAATAGCTGTTGGCCATCATGCTGGCATTTGGTTTGCATTGTTGGGATGAACTAATTGTTTAAGTTATTTGCTGGCTGTAAATAAAAGCTCATGACTGATGTTGTACAATTGCTTGCTCGTGTGTGATGTTCCCCTAGTGGACACTGACAAGTTATGGGTATTGGGGGCAGGAGAGGTGTGATTTACAGTGTGTTCAGACAGAATGTTCGAGGAGAAAGTGAGGTCTGCAGATGCTGGAGATCAGAGCTGAAAATGTGTTGCTGGAAAAGCGCAGCAGGTCAGGCAGCATCCAAGGAACAGGAGATTCGACGTTTCTTCAGGAATGAAGAAGGGCTTATGCCCGAAACGTCGAATCTCCTGTTCCTTGGATGCTGCCTGACCTGCTGTGCTTTTCCAGCAACACATTTTCAGCTCAGACAGAATGTAGTTCAGGACAGGTAAAGTGTGTGGCCTGGTGGTTACACAATGACTATGGTGAAAGAATTGGTTTGTAAGTGTGAGGAAGTGTCAGCCATGCCTTCTATGCATCATGAGTTGTGTGGCTTTGTAGCTGGTGTGCCATGCCATTGCAGGGAAAGATAACACCAGACTAGTAAGTGCCCACCAACCTTTTAAAGATGGCATGGGGGCCAGTTTCTCATTAGATATGTGTTGAGCGTTAAGTTGTTCTGAGAACAACATGTGGTAAGATGGAACTAGAATCGGGCAAGAGGAATACTATAGGGTCATAGTAGGTAGTTACCAAGATGAGCTTGGTAAGATAGAGTGAGAAATCTCCCTCAGACTCATGACACAAAACTTGATGCAACTGACATTTAGCCAAAAACACATAAAAGCCAGCTTGTGGTCTTCATATGCAAGTTTCATATACACCTGCATCGTAAATAATTGGCTACCTTATAGCCTAATATTAGAATTCAGATGGTCAGATAGTGATGGATAAAATGCCAGGGTCTAGTTTTTACATATTTATAATTCTTTAAAAAGCAAATGGACACACTATGTCTGTACTTCTCACCAATAACCCAATTTTCAGGCTGTGACTGAAATATCACCTGCAGTCTCAATAAAATTAAAATCACCAACTGATCTACAGTGAATACATTGTACTGGTAGATTGCACCTTATTGTTCAAAATATATCTATAGGACTTAACAGATTAAATATCAGGACACAAATATAATTCATGTTATAGAAGGTAACTTATAGTTTTAGGAATTAGAGGGAAAAAAGACAGATAAAAAGACAGGGAAACGCCTGAATAAGAAACTCATAAATTCCCCTCATATAAGGGTAAATCCAACAAGCCTCGGTTTAACTAACCTGCATTTTATCATACAAGCTCATAGATGATAAAGAAAAACAATAGAAACAAAAGAAAAACAGTCGGTGATTCACTTCTGGAACTTTTTGTCGAGCCGGGGTGTGATTACCTCTAAAGCTAACAATTCTGGGAAAGAGATTGCAAAATTCCAGGAGGAACTGAAGTTATTCATACTGAAATTATTTAACACAATCAAGGAGTTGCACTAAGGTAAGATAATTTGTTCATATTTCTGTTTGAGAACATCCTGAAGCACGATACATTGCAATTAGATTAGATTACTTACAGTGTGGAAACAGGTCTTTCAGCCCAACAAGTCCACACCGACCAGCTGAAGCGCCCAGACGCATTCCCCTACATTTACCCCTGCCTCTAACCTTACGGGCAATTTACCATGGCCAATTCACCTAACCTGCACATTTTTGGACTGTGGGAGGAAACCCACACAGACACGGGGAGAATGTGCAGTCAGTCGCCTGAGGCAGGAATGGAACCCGGATCTCTAGCGCTGTGAGGCAGCAGTGCTGACCACTGTGCCACTGTGCCGCCCACTAATTGTGGCAGGATGTGGCATAGAAGGTTTAATTTATGTGTTTGTGTGTGCTTGTTGTTTGAAGCAAGCAGATCAGTTTGCAGTGCAAGGAGGTAGTTGCAGTTTTGGTCCAGGTACACAGCAGCTTACTGAGCTGTGAGAGCCATAGGAAGTAAATGTTAGTCAGCTCTGCGTCACAGACAGAGAAAAAAAACATCTGCTAGGAACTGGGAATTAATTGTGGGACCAGCAACCAAAAAGAAGTGAGAATGCAAAAGACTATTAGGGACCAAGGGGAGATATTCCTGATGTTTAAATCTGCAAGCCAGTCGGCAGCTAACCATTAGAACCTAAGATCCTCAGCTGTGAAATCTTCAAAGAAAATTGAAGGATCACTTGGTGGTAAGTTTATAGAAGGGTTACCTTAAATTCCATACCCCAGCAAAAAGATGGAACATGGAGAAGAAATGAAATTGACTTCTAGTGAGATGTGGCATACCTTGGGATTGGCCCAAGGAAAAATGAATGAACCGTTAGATTTCATAAGGTAAGGAAACTCTTGGAGAGAAATGGAAAGATAAGATTCACAGCCTATATAATCATAAATGATGGCCTTAAATAAATATTGTTTGCTTCATTTAATTCTTCAGGTATACAAAAGAAGTGTGTGTTCGTTTAAAAACCCGAAATTTTATCAGTTCATTGCTGGGTGTTCATATTGGTTCTTCAAATGCTATCGTGATAATAAGAATATATTTATGTTTTTCTCTTCTTACCATTTAAAAAAAAAGTCTGCTCAAGAACGTAGTGGGCCAGAGTGACCAAGGAGTGGCAATCACAGTCAGATTGCTGCTCCGCTCCTTCAGCTTTTTGCTTGAAGAAAGTGCTCCCCATTTCTGGCAGGATCTCCACTCCTGCAGCAATGCAGGACGTACCTTAAGTCCAACTATCCTTATGGTACTGGACAATCAGTGAAAGGAAAACTGTGTCCCCCTTTTGCTGTAATGGGTGATTTAAGTGATGGGTGATTTAGTAGTTGCTGTCATGGCTGATTTAAGTGTCCAGCAGCACTTTCTGAGGGTCTAGGATGCATGTTGAGTGCAGGAGGTGAGGACTCAGGTTCTGAGGGAGAGAGGTGGTGTCAGGTCAGGGGTGGGGGAGGGAGAGTGGAGACATTTTCGGGACCAGCAGCATGGGATGGGGAGTTGTTAGATCAGGGTCTGGTGGTGTAGAGGGTCAGGAGTGGTGTAGATGTGAGTGAGTCTGTTATGTTTGGGGGGGGGGTGTCAGTGTAATAGTTACTCAGGAGTTGGACTCATTTTTAAAATATTTCATTCTTCCTCAGTGACTATTTAACTGCGGTCTGAATTCTCTGATATAAAATGCAGCATGTATCTGCGTGATTAGACAAACTATCACCTACATCTACCCCTTCTGCAGGGAAATCTGTAGCCATACAGTTTGTTAGGGGGAATAAGGCAGGATTACATGAGGTCTGTGTTTCTCTGACTTGAACCTCAGTTTGCAAATGGAATTCATCCATTATAGAAATATAGAGGGACTAAACTATGCTGATTGACTCCTGAAATATGAACATCTAGCTGAGCTATCCACTTTCCAGAAGTTCTACTCCTCCTGGAGAGAACAATAGCATTTGCACTGCTGCATATGGCCCACTTGGGAGCATATATAGTCAACTGCAACTCTCAAGGTAGTCTACAAAAAAAATGTAAACAGTTCAAAACCTCAACAGATTCCAAGAGACCACACACAGTTGTACAAAGTTCTGCATTTGTTTCCAGAGTAATGCTGCACCCATGCACCCTAACGGACTTCAATGTTCTCCCATCTTTCTATTCCTGCCACTACGTATGAGTGCAACATCGATAAGTGTAGCTGGGGTTCAGAAAGCCTGATCACTGCATTGCCTTAATTGATTTTGCCAGATGTCCTCTACTGGTGCAGGGTGTAAAGAGTTCGGGCCTGTTGGTGTATCCTGCATAGGTACAGTTACAACCTCCTCAGGACCCTGGCAAAGAGGTGCTGGAGAATCAGCCTGCTCCTGGTGTGTCCTGAGATGATAATCCCTGGATGCTTGTCTGTCACTCTCCTCCCTGAAAGTAATGGAACCTCCCCCAACAACTGAGGGGTTGGGCGCTTGGAGGGGGGTGTCAAGCTCCTTCTGTCTCCTTGTTTTGCCTGCTCATACATGAATGCATCCAAGGCTTGAGTAACGGAGTGAAGGTCATCGCACATTTTTGGCAAATGCTGACTGTTTTGCTGGGCCCAGCTGCTGACACTCAATCCAATCGAGTCAGCCACATTCTTGGATCCGTGACATCAGTCATAATGGCCAGACCTCTCTGCACTTTGCTCCAATTTGCACTAGGTCTTCTTGCAAACTCTGCCAGATGTTCCCCTGCTTGCCCATGAATCTCCATCAGCTCCTCAATGGCAGAGTCCGGAGGCTCGTCATCCATCCTTGAGCTTAGTTGGGGACTGTCCTCTGAAGGTACGGATCCTTTCTTCCTCCCCCAACTGTGGCCACGGGAATGTGATCCTGAGCCTACTCTCAATAGATTTCCCACTGAAAAAACATTGTGCTGGCATAGTCTTGGGAGGAAGAATGTGGTGGTGTATTCTTTGAGGCTGATAATGTTGCTCCTCAGTGGTGTGGCTTGAGGAGCAGGTTGAGACTGGTCTAGGGACTGGGAGTCTTCTGGCTTCACCCCCTGTATTGGGAAGTGAGATCAGGAAGCTGCTCAGAATGAACAAAGATTTGTTGGTTTAAATGAGCTACCACCTTTACACCCTGTTCAGGCATCACTGTTTTCTGCAGTTAGCAGGAGCTGCTTGAAGACTCTCCCAAGGGATGGCTGTAGATGTCCAGTCTTGCCTTTGCCATAAGATTGTCCCCCTTGCTCTACTACCAGCTTGACAGCATGTTCCTCAAAGCAGGTGATGTCTAAAGTTCAGCAGCCACCCTCTTCTGTCTGGGAAAATTTGGTTTTGTGATCCACGATTTTCCACTGCAGACACAGAGCATGAACAGACATTAACATGTGGATATGAGTACTTTGTCTGTGCTGATAGGTACAGATTAAAGAGGTCAAACCCAAAACAGTTATTGTCATGTGCATTAATTGCCAGGACAGTGACATGGGAATTATTAGGTATTGAAGAATTCTGATTGAAAGTTTGTTCAGTGTCATCAAAGGGTTCTCGTTGATGAAAAGCTACAAAGCATTATGTTATGTGTGTGCCTGACATTCTCATGTGAAATGCTCATCTTGAAAAAATCTTTTATGCCTGTGGTCTCATCCCACACAAGCTATTGGTGAAAAGCCATGAGATATGTATGTTGTACTCATTGTGATGGTTATAAGAAGGATGTCATGAAACTGGAAAGCGCGCAAGAAAGATTTACAAGGGTGGATAGGCTCACACTATTTTCCCTTGAGCAAAGGAGGCTGAGGGGTGACCTTATAGAGGTTTACAAAATCATGAGAGGCATGGATAGAATGAGTAGCCAAGGTCTTTCCCCCAAGGTAGGGCAGTCCAAAATGAGAGGGCATAGGTTTAAGGTGAGATGGGAAAAATTTTAAAGGGAACTGAGGGGCAAACCTTTCACACAGAGGGTGATGTGTATACAAGCTGCCAGAGGAAGTGGTAAAAGCAGGTACAACTATAACATTTAAAAGACATTTGGACATATGTATGGATGGGAAATGTTTAGAAGGACATGGAACAAAGGCAAATAGGTCAGCATGGGCAAGTTGGGCCGAAGGGTCTGTTTCTGTGCTGTTTGTGTCTTTGTGACTTAACAATGTCAAGCTTCTGAAAACTGTATTTCAATTTACATTGTAACTGTGAACCCTGGTAATTATGTGAGGAAGTATCACAGTGATGACAGCTGTGCTATCTTGACTAATGTCATGAAGTGAGAGACATTGGTTACACACAAATAATCTGACTGAGATGCCTGGCACTCACCCTTCTGTGTAACAGTCCTCTGCAGTGGAAAACTTCAAATGTTTCATGCCCGAGTGTGAATCAGCGTTGACTAGACAGTGGTACATGCCTTGATGGGATACAGCAGATTACTCATCCTTATGCGGCACCGGAGCTAGGGTCTTCTGCGCTGACCTCCTTAGCTACCTCCCTCGGGGCTGCGTGCGTCAGTTAGGAATGCTCTCTGTTGATATCCCTGGCGGAAATAACTTTGCTTTTCTCCTAGATGACCATCAGAGGTTGAAGGATGCTCCTGGATTGCAGAGACGGATGTGCCTCTTTAAGATGGCACCTAGAAATTGGAGCCAGGAGGTTCCCCAAGATGGGGTGGGGGATGGCAGGGGACTTACTGCCCCACCTGCTGGTAAGATTTGACATTTACTTGGGTATGCTCTTTGGTAATGGGCTTAAAGGAATGTAACTGTGCACCAAAATCCAACCTGCGCCCAATTCCGCGCACCCCCTCCCCACCCCCACAAACTACCTGCCCCGCTTAAGCTTTATTCCACATTTATTTTGCAAAGATGGAGATTCTATCCAAAGTTTCAAGACAAAGACATTTCAACAGAACTGATCACCTAACTAACCAGCAACCTAATCTGGTTCACGTGCATGTGAGTAGGTTTCATCTTCAAACTACATGATTAGATTAAATTCCCTACAGCATGGAAACAGGCTATTTCACCCAACAAGCCCGCACCGACCCTCCAAAGAGCAACCCACCCAACCCATTTCCCTCTGACTAATGCACCTGGCACTATGCACAATTTAGCATGGCCAATTCACCTGACCAGCACATCTTTGGATTGTGGGAGGAAACCGGAGCACCCGGAGGAACCCCATGCAGACATGGGGAGAATGTGCAAACTCCACGCAGTCGCCCGAGGCAGGACTCGAACCCAGGTCCCTGGCACTGTGAGGCATCAGTGCTAACCACCGAGCCACCATACTGTCCCACGCTACAGATCAAATGCAAGTTCAAGCACCTAAAATGTTGGCCTGGATTTTCCCGATGGTGGTAATGGAGTGGGGGAGGGTGGTGTTAGAAAATATAAGTGAGGACTGTTTTGGGTCCCAAATTTACTCCAGGAGAAACTATCACTTATTGGGATGTACACTGTCTCTGCATATTTTATGATTGGGAGCAGATTCTTCAAGCTAAAGGGCCAAGCAGAGGAACTCCAACTTCAGAGGAACTGCAGGCTCTGAAGGTGGGACTTCAACATGGAGGGAGGCACCTAACATTTTTCATATTTAAATTAACAACTGAGCCTTGAAGCTAGTCAGGGAGGGGAGGCCTCCATGGGAAGCATGTGGCTATATCCTCAATCAGCCATGCCTGGTTGGCCTTGAGGCCTTCCTGGAGAACTGGGCCCTTCTAGGCTTCAGAGAGTCCACCGGAACTCAAGCCAAATCAGGCACCTGCCATTTGAAGTTAGTTTGTCCAGATCCTGGCTCTGCCAACACAGCTGGCACCAGTCTTGGCAGCAGCACACCTAAAGATCGACTAGTGCCATTATTTTAGAATCCCATCCCTCCCCCCCACTTCTTCATCCCTCTGGCGGGCCCAATTGTTTAGTTGGTTCAGTCTGTCTCCCTGTCTGCAAGCGCTGTCCTATATTCTTGTTTTATTTATTTATGAATAGTCCAGTTGCCTTTCCTCAAGGGAATTTAAGGTTAAGCATAGAAGGCAGGAGAATGGGGTTGAGAAATATATCAGCCACAATTGAATAGAGGAGCAGACTCAACAGACTGAATGGCCCAGTTCTGCTCTGATATCCTATAGTCTTTGAGGAAAAATCTGTCCACCATTTATTCGCAATGTTTATACCAATTTATTATCTTCAATTAAATTTATGCATCGCATATTGTTTAATATTTTTTTCAGAAAGGCACCTTAGCAGTCTCTAATATTAGTCAGAAAACTGGATGAGTAATCTTTTGGTTTGTCTGAAATGCTGTTTTCCTTTGTACATAGATCAGGACTAAAATTGGAAGTAAAGCTCTTTTGAAAAACGTCCATCTGACCAGATGGCAAGCTGTCAGAAATAAACAAAGTATGACAGACAAAGTGACTCAAAAACTTAATCATATGGCATCCATTTTTCTCACATTAAGCAGCAAGAAACTCATCACAAGCCAGAGAACACGGTCTAAGATTGGCTTTGCAGACTTACTCAGTGGCACAAACCTTGAATATTTTTGAAAAGAGAAGAAAGTTGCTGGAACCTATCATCTTGTTCTCGGCCGGACAAATACATGATTATACAATTTCTAATAATCACGAGAAATTATACTTTAAGAGAAAAGAGTGTTAATTATTTGGCAAGTCAACTGTGATTGGCCAATGTGTTGTCATGGAGAATATAATAGGGAAATAAGGGTCTTCAAGCTGCCAGATAATTCAATAGAAGTGCAACCTTGAACATATTCCTTTTGTATGTAGAGAACAGATCACTACTTATGCTTGACATGCATCCATAGCAAGTCCTGTTACAAACTCAACTGGTTATCTTAAGCTGGTTGTTAGTATCGCTATTGGTGCATTCAAGGTTCTTAATGGAGTGCTGCCCAATCACAGAATCAAATCCAACTTTAAATGTTTTGTTTTTGGTTTTGCACTCTGCCTAATACAAACAAATGAAGGAACATGCGGTTTGATTAGATCTGCCAATCGTTGGGAGGCAAGGCCTACATACCTGGCATTGCACCGGCCCTGAAATTCATGCACGACGTCGCTCAATTGTATGGCAGGCAGCATGTCTTTTTGGACTGACGGCAGCATCCTGTTAGTGGAAAATACCCCGATGCTTTCTCCATGGCAATGCCTTGATCAATCAGAGTCGACTTGCCAATCAATCAGCACCCTTTTCTCCTGTAGCATAAATTGTTGTGATCGTTTGAAATTTGGCATTCTTGCATGTGTCCTGATGAGCACAAGATGAAAAGCTTCGGCAACATGTTTCTTGTTTCAGCAATTACAGGTCATCCTTAAAGAAACCACAGTAGGATACTCCTCTTGGTCCTACATTAGCCACCACTGGCCACCATTTCTCAACCCTTTTGTAATCTTACTGACATGAAACAGCTACTTGAGTTAATACGTAATGGTCATTCTCAATGATATTATTGGTATTTTGGATCAGTATTGCTTTGTAGATAGAATTATTTATAAATAAAATCTGCCAGTTGTTTTAGTCTGTTGCTTTATAGCTTGCTTTCTACCTCAAGAAGAAGACAGTTGGGTGAGTCATCCAGTGGGAAGCACATCTGACAATAAAATCACACAGTAAATCCAAAACATTATGGTTGATGTAAAGGTGATCAACTCAACATTGTGGTGACCCAATGTAACATAGAAATATTAACAGAAAGAGGAAAGACCTCAAAGAAAATATGATACAAAAAAGGACATACTGATATTGGAGGCAGTTCAAAAGATTCACTAGGCTGACTCCTATGATTAAGAGCTGAAAATGTGTTGCTGGAAAAGCGCAGCAGGTCAGGCAGCATCCAAGGAACAGGAGATTCGACGTTTTGGGCATAAGCCCTTCTTCCGGAATTATGCCCAAAACGTCAATTCTCCTGCTCCTTGGATGCTGCCTCACCTGCTGCGCTTTTCCAACAACACATTTTCAGCTCTGATCTCCAGCATCTGCAGTCCTCACTTTCTCCTATGATTAAGAATTTGATTTATCGAGAACAACTAAGCACATTCAACCTTTGTTCATTAGAGTTTAGAAGAATGAGGGGAGATTGAAAAAGGCAAGATGCTGAGGGGGCTTGACAGGGTAGATATTCAGAAGATGTTTTCACCAGTAAGAATATCTTTAACTACAAGAAGCAAACACAAAATAAGGGGACATCCATTCAAAACTGATATACGAAGGAATTTCTTTTCCTGGTGGGTACTGAATGTCTTGAGTTCTCTACCCCAGAAAGCCATGGAGGCTGTATCACTGAAAGCATTTCAAGACGAGGTAGATAGATTTTTGAAATATGGAGGAGTTGTGGGCTATGAGGAACAGGCACAAAGAAGGATCAAGGCCTGGTACAGATCTTAGAGCATGATTTACAGGCATGAGGGAACAAATGCCATGTTCCCGTTCCTATTTCTTATGAAGTTAAAAATCACACAAAGCTAGGTTATAGTCCAACAGGTTTATGTGGAAGTACTAGCTTTCGGAGCGCTGCTCCTTAATCAGGTGGTTGCAAGTTGGAGCAGCGCTACGAAAGCTAACACTTCCAAATAAACGTGTTGGACTATAACCTGGTGTTGTGTGTGATTTTTAACTTTGAACACACTAGTCCAATACTGACACCTCCAAATCATGCCAATTTCTTATGAACATTGATAATCAGAATAATTCCTCACAGATTCCACTTTCGCCAAGCACTTTAGGATTATCAGTTAGGCTTGCATTGTTGTGCAACTGCATGTCCTAGATACTACATCAATTAATAAATACAGTAATGCAATATTAACTGCTTGGGCATACCTCTGAATTGGAGGAATGCGTCTAGCCTTCCATGAGGCAAAATTATGCTTTCAGGTTATAGATACATCTTCAAAAAGCTCAAACTGATTTGTCAAAAACAATTTTCTTTTACTGAATTGTTCACAGGCAAATGTCAGTATTGTCAAAGCCAACATTTACTATCTATCCCTGACTGCCCTTGAGAGGATAGTTTTGAGTTATTGCTGTCCATGTGATGTAGGGTCTACCACAGCACTTTAAGGAAGGGAATTCCAGGATTTTTATTCAGCGACAGTGAGGGAACAGTGACATAGTTCCAAGTCATGATGGCTTGTGACTTGGAGGGAAACCTGCAGGGAAACTATTTTCACTGCATCTGCCCCTTATCTGTCTTAGTAATAGAGGTTGCATGTTTGGGAGGTTGTGTGTTTGGAAGGTGCTGTCGAAGGAGCCTTGGGGAGATGCTGCAGTGCTTCCTTTAGGTGGTACATATTGTTGCCACTCCACATTGGAAGTTAAGGGAGTAAACATTTAAGGTTTCTCTTTAATACATGCATGTTAACTCTGTTTAATCATATTATGGTTTTCTAAATTCACTGTCACTTGTTCCTAATAATAGATTTGAGCATTTTGCCTCCTACTTCTATTGAGCTAATTGACTTATAGTTCCCTGTTGTCTCTGCCTCTTTTTATAAATGTTTGCATTATGTTTGCTACTTGCCAATTTTTGGGAGCTGCTCTAGTATAGAAGCAATTCTGAAAAATTAAAACCAACACATCTACTATCTTTGTACCCATCATCTGGAAAACCTTAGGACACAAGTTGTGAAGAACCCACTAATTTCTTCATCACCATTTCTTTCCTTCTACTGGTTTCTTGAGAATTCATCAATCTTGCTAAACTCCTGATGTTCCGTTATTTCTGGATATTTGTCTGTGTCTTCTACAGTGAAGGTTGGTACAAAGTGTTTGTTTGACATCTCTGCCATTTTTTCATTTCCCCTTATAATCTTTTCTTTCTTTCTCTGTCTCTAATGGGCCCACATTTACATTTAAGAGAGACACAGGTGACATTATAGTGGAAATAAGGTAATGGCAGTTTTAGCTGGTCAGTACAAAGATCTGTTCAATTCTCAAAGGCTGATAAACAGGATGAAAGACAGAGATTGGTATAAAAATCTAAGACCATTAATGACTCATTAAGTCTTGGTTCAGCCTTAAAAGTATTTATTGATCTAATCTCTCCTTGCAAATGCAATAGGTTTCTCCTAGATTCTTTTCAAACAGGAATTCAAAATATCTATTTATAATTCATGAATATAGTTTTTAACTCCTTTGCAGAGACCAGCCAATCTAATTCCTTTAGCACAGGAAATTAGGGCTAACTTAATTGAGGTATTTATTGGATAGAATGTAAGAAATTATTTCCTTTGGAGGGGGAATCTAAAAGAATGGGCTTAAGCATAAAACAGAGAGCTGGCCTGTTCAAGGTTAATGTTAAGAAGCACTTCTTCACAAATAGGATGTGGGAAATCTGGAACTCTCTTCCAAAAAGAGGATATAGTTCAGTCAAATGAAAATTTGAACACTAAGATTGATAGATTTTTGTTCAGAAAGAAGATTAAGTTAATAAGGATAGCAGGACCAAGGCAGTTAAATGGATTGATGATATAAATTAGCCATGATTTACTTGAATAACAGAACAAGTTCCAGGGGCTGGATGCCAACTTCAATTCATATCTTTCCTCCATTTTGAGAACACTCACTAATTATAGTCATTTGGTAATACAGAACCTAAGCAGCACTAAAAACAGAAATGCACTATTGAAACCTTTCAATGAGACGCAATTTTCAAGCTTGCTCAGGACAGCTATAAGAATGCTAAATTTCAAAGGGAACAAAAATTTGTTTTGTAAAGGGTGCAGATTGGTCTAGACATTGTCATGGAGAATGTCCCAAGGAACGAATGCCCAGTTACTTACTATTAATTCAAAAGAGGAATAATGCCTAGACATGATTGTGCTTTCTGAAAAGGCCAGGTCCCAATGTATGAATATATTAGATTAGGTTAGATTCCCTAAGTGAACTTCTTCACTTCAGCCCATCCAGTCCACACCGACCCTCCAAAGACCTCATCCAGAACCATCTCCCTCTGACTAACGCACCTGACATTGTGGGCAATTTAGCATGGCCAATTCACCTGACCTGCACATCTTTGGACTGTGGGAGGAAACCAGAGCACCCAGAGGAAACTCACACAGACACTGGGAGAATGTGCAAACTCCACACAGACAGTCATCCGAGGATGGAATTGAACCTGGGACCCTGGTGCTGTGAGGCAGCAGTGCTAACCACTGAGCCACCGTGTATGTAGTATGTAGCAAGTTTAAGTGACCTGCATTGCAAATCTGACTGTAAATCTCAAACAGCTTCTAAGCATACTTGGAATTGTTCAGAAAATGCTGTCCAATTGCAGAAACATCTAACTCGCTATTTAATAAAGTAAATGATCTGTGATATAGACATATGTTTGATTACCACTGAATTCAACCTCCAATTACTGAGGCTTATAAGCAGGATGGTTCAGTATTAAATTATCCCCCAACAGCCTCTCCAAAAAGATGAATGATACATCTGTACATTAAACTGGGTTGGGTGGTGAATTAACCTGTAAATATCAGCTTGAGCTAAAACTGACAACTTCCTGTCGGCCCACAGTTGTTGAAGTATCAAGTCGTTATGTGCTACTGCAGTTTTTTTTTAATTAACCTTTTTTAAAATGCATTTTATCAAAGCTGCCTAGCAACTCTTATTGGAATAGTTTAAACCTAAAATCGTACCAGAAGTTTATGCTTAATACAAGGACTGAGAAATTATGATCTCATTCAGCACTGAATATAGATTCTGTCATAAGAGCTCAGCAGAGACAAAGCAAGAGCATTTCCGTCGCATTCCTAAGTAAAGGAAGAAATAAAAAGCTTGTTTAAAATCTGGAAAATTTTAAGCAAAACATCCAAAACAAAACAAAAATTGTTAAATTCTGCTTTTGATCTCAGTTTAAATATACAAATGACAGAGCAACATTGCAACATGGGGCTTAGCTAATGTGATTGGAGTAGGCAAAACATACATTTAAATTGTTTATCTATTAGGTTCTGAGGTGGAAAAATCTGTAAAATGGTGCTTGTGTTCAAAATATTTTGATTTTAAAAGTTTATTTGGTAAGGAACATGCTGAAAGAAAGAATATTCTTTATGTCTTCATTGGGTCAGTAACTTCCTGCCAACACCAACCAGTGCCACCCCCACCCCAAATAAAAAGAGTTCAGATTTCAGTCCTTTGAATATTATTACAAAATTAGTGACATCAATCCTAAACTATATGACATCCAGTCAAAACGCTTAGACCAGTAAAACTGGTAACCAACTGCCTGTTAAACGTTAATACCAAACCGCCAGCACTCTGCTAATGTTAAAGGAATTAAAATTGAGTTTTAGAAGTTCATCAAATATTCAGTCATCTTCTGAAATATTGTTTTGTATCAGATGTTGGGTTGCAGCTGGAGGAAGTGAGAGGCATGGCAATCTGATCCTATTTGCCACAATTCAATTTGCACAATATCCAGAACTTCTTCAATGATGCAAAACTGAAAATGTCCCATGACGACAAAATATTACTGATTTATAAAAAAAAAGTAGTTACCTCCTGGCACACTGCATCGAAACATTGCTGTTCATTTCACTTCCTTATTTCCCTCACAATGAGGGCGGAATATTATCACTGAATTAAATACTATACAAAAAATGATCAGCAAGTTGACCTTCGAGTGTCCTACTTAACTTAATTATTTTATTTCTAATTAAAAATGTGCATGGGTGCACATTGACATCTGCCTCTGAGGTTAACGTAATTGGCTTTGATTGAAAATTTGTGAGTTTTATGTGACATTCTCCCTCCCCTGAGAGTCTAACTCAGTTGTCTCCAATTGAGCATTTACATCAAGATAGGTGTGCTAGGCCTAAATATCAGCAATTCAACCATTTAATTGTCCTGCTTTAACCTTCGGCTTTCCTGGCACCAAGGTCTTCAAATGCCCAGATTTTAAACAGTAAAAACTGAAAAAAACTTAATTACATTATTAGGTTGCACGAATACAACCCTGACTACATTATATAATCTTCATTGAACACAATGATCCAGACATTTCTGCCACAATCAAGGTGCATTCACTGTTGCTGTAAAGAGTCAAACAGTTGAAGGAACATGCCGTGAGATGCAAGTATCTCAAAATTGCTGGGTGCTTTGCACAGCTCTCACAAAAATGGAATCCAGTCATCAATCTCTTGAGTTTCAAGAAATTGTCTCCTGCACCCTGTAAAAAGGAATTAAGTTGTTACAAACAGTTAACACCATAAGTACGCTTTTAAAGAGAAGACTTATGTTCCTCCAATGAAACACAGCCACCAGAAACAAAACTACTTTTTAAAAAAAATGTGTTCATGGAACAATAGTATTGCCAAATCTCTAATTGTCCCAGAGGTCGTGATGAACCGCCTTCCTGAATTGTTGCAGTCTTTGAAGTACTGAGACAGTTACAGTGTTATTCGGAGGGGGTTCCAGAATCTTAACCTAGTGACAGCAAAGAAGCAACAATATACTCCTGTGTCAGGAAAGTATGTGGCTCGGAGGAGAACGTGCAGGAGGATGGTGCACCCTTGAATCTGCTGCTGCTGCTTCTGTCCTTCTAGGTGGTAGAATTCACCTGTTTAAAGGTTCTATTGCAGGAGGCTTGGTGAGTTACTGCAATACATCTTGTAAATGGTACACATACTAAATGTCAATGCCAGTGAGAAATGAAGTGAATGATAAATATGGCAGATGGGGTGAAAATTAAGCAGAATGCTTTATCCTGAATGATGTCTAGTTTCTTGAGTGCATTTTGAGCTACACTCATCTAGGCAAGTGGAGTTAGTGGACTAACATTACAGTCCAAGGGTATCCATTCTGGAGTTCCTCAAGGTCCAATCATCTTCAACTACTTCATCATTGATCTTCCCTCCATCATAAGATCAGAGATGGCGATGTTCAATGATGTTTGTACAATGTTTGACACCATTCACCACTTCTCAGTTACTGAAGGAGTCCATGCACATATGCAGCACACTGGAATAAATGGAAGAGTATATAATTAAATCGATTTTGGTTCCAATCTCATGGTAGATAGACAGTGATAGATTGTAAGTTTAGCCAATGACCATGTCAGATCAGCTTTTATTTTCATACAGGAAGAACGTTCATCAAATTCACTGAGCTAATCCACAGTGAATCTGAGGAGATGGGCTAATTTGTGTCTTATAGATGGTGAACAGGCTTGCGAGGCAGGAGGTGAGTTACTTGCCACAGTATTGCTGGCCTCTAACCTGCTCTTGCAGCCACTGTATTAGTATGACTAGTCCAGTCAGTTTTAGGTCAATGGTAGCCTCCAGAATATTGCTAGTGGTTGTTTCAATGTTAGCAATGCCATTCTACATTGATGGCCAGTGGTTAGATTCTCTCTTGTTGAAGATTATCATTGGTTGCACTTGTGTGGGCCACCATTCAGCCCAAGCCTGGATATTGTCTTGCTGCATATGGACATGAGTTCCTTCAGTATTTGAGGAGTGATAAATAGTGCTGAACGTGCGCAATTGTCAGTTAACATCCCCACTTCTGACCTTATGATGAACAATGATGAAGCAGCTCAAGATGACTGGGCCTAGGACACTCCCTGAGAAACTCCCAGTACTCCTTAGATTGTAATGTTTTCATCCAAAAACCACAACATTTATCGTTTGCTCTAGATATGACTTCAATCAATAGACATTTTAACCTCTTATTCTGACTAACTCTGGTTTTGCTAGGGTTCCTTGATGCCATATTTGGTAAAATCCTGCCTCGATATCAAAGGCAGTCACTCTCATCTCATGTCTGGAGTTTAGTTCCTTCATCTATGTTCAGAGAATCATAGTGTACTGAAGAGCTCTTCAAACCCATTAAGTCTGTCCCACCAAAATACACCTACCTATAGTATTTCTATTTTCCCCAAGTGACCCATAGTCTTGAATGTTATAACACTTCAAGTGCTCATCCAAGTATTTTTTAAAGGTTAATAATATAAATAAAACCAAGGACTGCAGATGTTGGAAATATGAAATAAAAACAGAAATTGCTGGAGAAACTCAGCAGATCAGATAGCAGCTGTGGAGGGAAAGCAGAGTCAACATTTGGCCCAGTGACCTTTCATCAGAACAGATGAAGCATCAAAGAACCCAAAACATTAAGCTTATGAGGTTTCATGTTTGGCCCAAAGCTGAAATTAAATGATGAGCTAAGTGGCCTGGCAGAACCCAAACTTGGTCACAGTGCCAATTACACTGGCTGATGATTGAGAATAGGCAGAGAGAGAGAGAGAGTGATGCTTGGCCAGGTTGAATTTGTTCTGCTTTTTGTGGACAAAATATACCCCCACATTGGTGGGTAAATGCCAGTTTTATAACTGCACTGGAACTTGGCTAGGAGAGCAGCTACTTCTGGAGGACAAGTCTTCAGCATTATTGCCAAATGATGCCAGGCCCATGTCCTCTAGAGTATCCAGTGTCTTCAGCCATTATTGATATCATGTGGAGTGAATTGAATTGGATGAAGACTGATAGCTTTAGTTTTAGGCACTTCAGGATGACAATGTGATAGATCATCCACTCAGCACTTCTGGCTGAAGATGGTGCAAATAAATACCTTATTTTTTACACTGCTATGTTGGACTCCCTCATCATTGATGATAGGGATGTTTGTGAAGTCTCCTCCTCATGATATTTTGATTATCCAACTGACATTCCATGGTTTCACATACTGAAACTATAGAGTCTCATGCCTGTAATTATTCTAAGTCTTATTAAACTTCCAACTATATATTTTGAATTTATTTTTGTACTTTTTCTTTCTGACCGCTTAATCTCTGGATTCAATCTTTCTTTTAATTTTTATTTCGCTTTCTCTGTCCACCCTCCCCAATGACCAATCACAATCACCTCCCACCTGCATCCACCGATCACCATCCCATCAATCTTCCCTCCCAGCCCCAGCCCCACTCCCCACCCTCCTATTTATCTCTCATCCCCCTTCCCCCTCCACATTCCTGATGAAGGACGTCTGCCCAAAACATCAACTCTCCTGTTCCTCGGATGCTGACTGACCTGCTCAGCTTTTTCCAGCATCACACTTTTGTACTCTGAATCTCCAGCATCTCACTTTTTCCGAACTCTAATTCAGTCTATTTCTGCCACTCCTGCTTCTCAATTGTTCCTTAGATGTCTTCAGAGATGAAGATAAACTGATGATCGTGTTATTAAGGTATAAAATGCCCCAGTGACCTCATTGTGTTGTTATCAAGGTGCAAGTCCAGCAACTTACAATACAAATTCAAATTGGAAGTTCAGCAAAAACATTCAACTCACTCCACAGGATGCCATGCTCCAGCAATTGCTTTGCCTTCAGATTCATTTTTCTAAAATATGAATTCAGTCTGTGCATTTTTTCATAAATAAATCTAAATACTTGATGCTTAGATTTAATGCTTGAGTTTGAAAACAATGCTTAAAGTGTGTGGTAATGACCTATTGAACTGAATACTGTTCTAAGTTTCAACTGCTACTAGATGGTGTCGTCTAGAATCTTCTTTTGATAAAACAGGGAAATGGTCTCTGCAAGAAGTATTTTTAAAGGATTGAAAATAGTTTCATAAATAAATGTACTGGGCAACATGTTGGCTAATCAACATGTGTAGTTTCAAACTCAGCAATTATAAGCATCTACCTCAAAACATTTTGTTCTTTGCCTGATTCTATGAAGTTTCCTTTCCCAAAAACTCTCAAGAACAATCTATTACCAAAGCTATTAATTCTTATTTATTGTTTAGGGGCTTATTTCCAAGTTTTATAAAAAAAATTAAGAAATATGTATCATGGGTAAGATTATTTAATGACACTTCACATTCGAACATTATGATGTCACTGGGCATTAAACTGCCATTCACTTATCTCGATTACTTTAGTGTGACCTAATTAAGAATATTATTCTTCACTGTCCTGCTCAACACCAGTTTATTGTTGCATGAAAATGCCTTGCATGATATTGTTGCCCTTCAAAACAGTCATCATCAACAGCCACCTGATTCTTAAATCCACATCACCACCATAACATTTCCAGTCCTAACAAGAAATATTAGTGTATGCTAAACTCACATTGAGACAGTGACAGGTAGAAATCCCCCTTTCATAACAATAAAGCAGAACATAATCGTAAATATAAGTTAGTTAGTCATTCCAGCAAAAATTAAAACGTTGCTGCAATTTTGGAGCTTCTAGCACCTTCTAAGTCTGAGCTTATAAAATGACACTGCAATCAATCTGGCATGCCATCTATTTCTATTCAATTCATGTGGGGATACAGATCATTGAATACAATTTTGTTATTCAATGGTCTCTCATTTGCATAACTTAACCAAGCATAGGGACTGGGATCAGTCATTGACTGTCCTTAATGCTTACAATTGCCTCAGCTAATGGTCCAAAAGTAGCATATTTGAATCATTGCCACGGTCTTATTGCAAATTTCCATCCATGACACTTTAGAACCATTATTATAAATTTATGTTTAAATTGGCAATTTGGTAAGGAATCAGACACAGCAGCATTCTTTTTGTAACCCAAAATCATTTATTCACATTTGTACTCTCAATAATGCACTACTAACCAGAAACAAGCTGAATGCTAAATTATCAGTAAGATCATTATTTCTAATCTTAATTTTTACCAGCAGAATAAACTATGTGAAATCTTAGGTATAACTGGACATACATAGGAGGTCACATCACGGAAATAGGCTATTTAGCCCAAAATGATCTATAATGATCTTTCCCTTCCACAGGAGCCTTCTACTCTTTTTCTCCTAACCGTATTGGTGCATCTTTCCATTCTTTTATCCCTCATGTCACATATCAAACTTTCCCTTAAATACAGTAATATTTTATATCTCACTGTTCCTTTTGGGAGCAGGTTTCACATTCTCACTGCTCTTTAGATCTGCAACTTTCCCCTTTCTTTCTGCCTGGATTTGTTCATTTCTGTCAAATGTTTATGACCCTTGTTTTGGAATTTACTGCAAGTAAAAACCTCTTTTAAAGACCCGTTAGGCCACTCTCATCTTTGTCTTTCCAAAATTAAAAACCCAAATATTCAGTCTTTCCAGTTATGACTATACTTTTTTTGGCATCTTCACGGGTGCCTTTCCATCCTTTAAAAGATGAGGTGACCAAAATATTGTTTATTATGTATCAAATTACAAGATAAGTCATTCTAACTTTATCTCCAATGGTATAAACAGTGTATATAATTTATAGCTCACAGAAGTATGGTTTATTTTAGCAGGAGAAAGCAATTTGAAAGGCTGGAACTCAACATCGGATCAAGGTTGAAAAGAGTCAAATTGCTCAGGTTATCAAGTAGGGAATTAGTGATGTTAAGTTTTAATTTTAAAGAAAACCTGAAGATTGTAGCAGAAAAAATAAAGAGAATAAGGAGCTGAATCTTTGTCCTAGGGTCAGGACCCAGGTGTCAGAATGATTTCCTGGCCCTGATCCCACTCCTTGATCGCACATGACTACCAATGCAATCTTTAATGAGGTGGCCAATTAGTCAGCAGATGGTGTAATCACTGTCCAATTAAGGAGGTGGAAGCTGGATGTCGCAGTCTCAATGTAAAGACCCCCGTTATTGTGGGAGCAGAGTTCCTGAAGGGCATAAAAGAGAGGTAAGAGGACATCAGGCCGGCAGCAGATCAGAGGACCACAATTTTCAAGCATCTCCCTTGGAGGTCTCTGGAAGTGATGGTTGGAGAGAGGAGGAAGTAGCAGAAGAAAGCCAGCCAAATGGATGAAGTAGCTATCGGGGATCTTGTAAAATAAACAGCCATGGGAGGTGACGGAAGTCAAGGCAGTTGTAGGGAGTCCACCCTTTAGAAAAGGTAGATCAGACACAACCATGTGCAGCCTGCAGAAGGTGGATAACCTTTGGTGCCAGATACAGTGTGGGTTTTCATGAAGCAACAGCCACAGATTCTGTGGTGAAATATCAAGAATTCCCACAGGCAATCCAAGATCATGGGTGGAAAATAGAGGGGTTTGGAGCATGTGAATTCACCCTTTGAGTGGTGGCTCTCAACAGTACAGTCAGGAGGAGGGCAGCAATCTCCGTGAAACAAAAGCCACATTCTGTTGTGCTGAACAGTCACAGACACATGAAAAGAAAAAAGCCTGCTCCATCATTCAATATTCAACATCCAACCCGGTTCCTGCTTTCTCCCCATACCCCTTGCCTCTCTTAGTCCAAAGAACTATACCTAACTCCTTCTTGAAAACATTTAATACTTTAGGCTTGACTGCTTTCTGTGCCAGTAGCATTGGTGGCATCAAGATATTGGGAGTGAACACTGCGTGTGCCCAGCTGTGGTACCTTTGGATGTTGACGTGCTGGGACAGGCAGCCATGAGGTAGACTGTCCACCCGTCATCACCTGCTGCCTTCTTGACACCTCACACTGAGGCATCATCAGCAGGAAGGTCATTTGGCTTTATCTGCCTCTGCCTGAACACAGCTAGAGGCAACTGGTGTAGCATGTACACTGGCACTGCTGTGATAATTAAACTGGCACAGGAATCTCAGCCACATCTACACACACATGTCGGAAGCCCGTCTTCAACTCATTCTTTCAGAGCAGCTGAGAGTAGACAGTGCCGTGTCTGCCACCTCACTTTGCACCTCACTTTGGCGACTTCTGTTTGAGGTGTGATCCATTTAAGAGCCTTAACCAAATGGAAAGTTTAACGACTGGGCTCAGACTGATGTGTTTAGTGATGGTTTAGTGGCAGAAGAACAATGATATCAGGGAAGGATGCCAGTCCAAGGGCTTGCTGAATGCTGTCCCTGGTGTTGAAGTGACAGTGACTGTATGGCCCCTGTGACCCCACGGAAGGAATATGTACATGTGACGGTGGTCACTTCTTCAATGAAAATAGGCCCTTAACTCCAGCAGCGATGCACAAGATCTCATCTGAGGCACCGCCTTAGACTAAAGGGAAAATCCTTTCAAACAGAGATAAGGAAGAACGTCTTTAGCCAGACAGTGGTGAATCTGTGGAATTCACTGCCACAGAGGGCTGTGGAGTTCAGGTCATTGAGTATATTTAAAACAGAGATAGATAAGTTCTTGATTGCCAAGGGGATCAAAGCTTACAGGGAGAAAGCAGGAGAATGGAATTGAAAAACCTGGAAAATAGAATTGAAAAACCTAACAGTCATGATCAACTGGTGGAGCAGATTCGATGGGCTGAATGGCCTAATTTCTGTTCCTATGGTCTTCTGGTCTTATCAGCCAAGCAGGGCCCTGTACTGTCAAAGGATCAAGAAGGCATGGTAAGTGGGAAGGTAATGATCTAGCTATATTATCACTAGATTATTAATCCAGAGATACTAGCAATGTTCTGGGGACCGGGTTCAAATCCTGCCATGGCAGATGGTGGAATTTTACTTCAATAAATATCTGGAATTAAGAATCTAAATGATGACCATGAAACCATTGCCAATTGTCAGGAAAAACCCACCTGGTTCACTAATGTCCTTGACAGAAGGAAATCTGCTGTCCTTACCTGGTCTGGCCTATATATGACTCCAGACCCACAGCAATGTGGGATGCATAATAAATGCTGGCCTAGCAAGTGACACTCACATCCCACAAATGAATAAAGGCACCCAGATCATTTTTACGGACCTCGGAAAAATACTGCTGGAAGTCACATAACAACCAAACGTCGAGAGCAGAATCCCATTCCAATGCCAGTGCCTTAACTTCCAGCACTTCCAGTAATCTCCAGGAAGGAGGGAGTCCAGCCATGGAAGCAAATCATGTGTGGCTCCATCAATGCTGAATGCAATGCCCTTTCAAACAGGTCATTTATCATCTGCCATCTGTCGTGTTGGGCAGCTGACTGAGAGATGCCACTCAGCTCCATTACCACTCCTCGAAAAAATCAACGGCAAAGGTGTTCAGCACCACTTTGACCTGATTGCTATCAGAATGTGCCAACGCAACTGACAAAACTGAAGTGGTCCTTCACCAGTTCACACAATTTGTGCTACCATGTCCCTTGTTGGGTGTGTGCTTTGGCAAATTTGAAAGGCCCATTAGTTTATTGGGTACTCTACATGAATAGTAACACCACCTTTCCCTCCCCACCCATCAGACAACATCTCTACTGCTCTTTGTTGCTCCTCATATCCTCTGGGTAGATCAATTTGTTGCATGCAGATGGTCGTCCGTGCCTCCAAAAGCACTTATCACAGCTGCCTGGACCCACTTGCTACACCTTACTAACCCCTGGGAGTCACCGCCCACAGTTGATCTACTGCTATACAAGCCATGTCTATCCAACTTCTGGGAGGGGCAAGATATAAAAAGGACCTAAGGAGCAACTTTTTCATGCAGAGGGTGGTGTGTGCATGAAATGAGCTGCCAGAGGATATGGTGGAGGCTGGTACAATTGCAACATTTAAGAGGCATCTGGATGGGTATATGAATAGGAAGGGTTTGGAGGGATATGGGCCAAGTGCTGGCAAATGGGACTAGATAAGGGTGGGATATCTGGTCAGCATGGATGAGTTGGACCGAAGGGTCTGTTTCCATGCTGTACATCTCTATGACTCTATGATTCTGAACCACCCATTGGTCACTACCTAAGCCATTTATTGAGCCTGCCCTCTTTCATGCAGCAGTACTAAATGGAACTGCTTCTATGACAGATTCCTAATGAAGACCTTACGCTTGAAACATCGACTCTCCTGCTCCTCGGATGCTGCCTGACCTGCTGTGCTTTTCCAGTGCCACCCTCATCAACTCTGATCTCTAGCATCTGCAGTCCTCACTTTCTGCCTCCATGACTGGCTCCCTGATGCAAAGGCACTTCTTACACAGGGATATAATTGCAAATCTTTGTGGATCACGTGTCAAAATCGCTTTCTTCCCTTTGACAAGTTCCTCAGCGTCTGCACAATCAATCGCTGAATGACCTAAACTACACCTCCCCCACCCCCCACCCCCACCACCCCCATACCCCTTCATGTTCTACTTGGTTTACAAAATTATTAGCAGGCAGACTAGAAAGCTTGCGAGATCCAAAATTTCGGCCTCACTTGAACCTGGTCCAATCTCACAGGCAAATGAAAAATCTATCCCAAACAGCTTGGAAAAATAATTGACTCAGAGGCATTGCATTGAAAGAGTCTTTTGGTTTGAAATAATGGGGACACTATTATGTCCCAGTATAGTCGTATGGTCTTATCAGCTAAGGAGAGCCCCGTGGGGAAAAAAAAGCATAGACCTCCACAGCTTACAAGAAACTACAGGACGGCAGTGGCAGAATCAGTATCAATAAAATAGAAAGCCCAGCAAAGGGTTGAGAGAAATTCAAAGGTTGGACTCAGAGTAATCAAGCAACAAGCAACGAATGTATTCATGTACCCTAACCAAAAGTACATACATTTTAAAAAGAACTCCGACCCCCCCGCCCCCCCAAAAGGATTTTCAATTTCAAATTCAACAAGCATTTCTCCTTTTCATTGATCAATCTAGTTTATTCACTTCTCTCCATTATCTTCAATCCTTTCGTACCAGAAATGCTAAATGGGACTGTTGCAACATTTGATTCCATCGTCTCCTTTACTAACCAGATTCATAGTTCTATTATCCTTTAACCAAGCAAACTCCACTTCACTTCTTTCTAGCTTACCCTTGTAGTTGGAATCTCTGCTACAGTGAACATATCAATCAATCTTGAATAGGCCAATTAGAACCCTTCAAGGTCATCTCTTTTCCAAAGGAACAACCTAATGATCTTAACCTTTCCTTAAACGTTAATGCCTCGATGTGTCAACTTCGTTGTTCACTTCTGTACTCTTCCAGAAGTAATGATATTCTTCCTTCATGCAGGATATAAATTCCATATTCAGTGGTTTGTGACTAAGTATGTGTGCATATTGTTTCCTGAACTAATGAACATACTGGTTCCATTTTTTTTTAACAAGCATTGTTTTTGAGAATCCATTGTGTTTCTTACTTGACATAATTTTTAGTTTACCAAGAGTTCTTATATGTGTAGTCTGCCCTCTATCATTAGGTCAGAATTGGGGATGTTCACCATTGTCTGTACAACATTCAGTGCTCTTTTCAATTCTTCAGATATTAAAGATACTCAGATACACGCTCAAATGGCCTGGGTACTATCCTGGTTTGGGCTGACAAGTGGCATGTAATATTCCTGCAACACAAATTCCAGGCAATGGCCATGTCCAAGAAAAGACAATCTAACCATCCTCTCTTGGCATTCGGTGGTATTATCATTACTGAATTAGCATCCTGGGGGTTACCATGATTAGCATCCTGGGGGTTACCATGGACCAGAAACTCAACAGGATTAGTCATGTGAATACAAAGGCTACCAGAGCAGGTTAAGGACTAGGAATCCTGCAGTGAGTAACTTACCTCCTGACTCTCCTGTTGACAATCTAGAAGTATAAGACAGGAGTGTGAAGGAATACTCTTTACTTGCCTGTATAAGTGCAGCCCCAACAACATTCAAGAAGCTTGACATCATCCAGGACAAAGCAGCTCGCTTGATTGCCATCATATCCATAAACATTCAGACTCACCACCACCAATGTTCAGTAGTAACAGCGTGCACAATCTACAAGATCCACTACAGAAATTTACCAACACTTCTGAAACAGCACCTTCAAACCCCCCTACACATTCATTTGGAAAGATGAGGGAAGCAAATACATGGGAACACCAGTACCCATGAATTCCCCTCCAAACCACTCATTACCCTGACTTGCAACTATGTTGTCATACCTTAAGTGTCACTGGGTCAACATTCTGGGATTCACTCACTAATAGCATTGTGGATATACCTACAGCACACGGACTACAGAATCTCAAGAAGACAGCTCAACATTAACTTCTCAAGGACAACTGGGGACTAGGAAATAACGCTCACCCATTGAAATCCCTGTCTCATGAACAAATAGTACATCAAAGGTTTTCAGAAGTTGATTGTATGCTATTAGTCAAGCAAATCTTTTTTGCTTATAAGCTATTTCTTCAATTACAATCATGATTGAAATTATTTCATTCTTGACCCCAAGTCTCCAGAGTTAAGTCATTGCCAACATGTTGTGCATAGCCAATATAAATCTCAATTATTGGGAATTCCTTCTGAGGGTGTTTTGCACCAGCTAATGTACATATTCAATCAGTCTACAACAAGCAAAGCTGAACTGGTCTTCAGTGAGCGGCTCCTCTTAATAAACAATGGCTTTAGCTACATTTTAATTTTAATGTGCAAAATACACTTTATGACTACAAAGTAATCCAATATCTGCAATACTACATGGCTGAAGGTGGCAAATATAGACTGTTTCAGAAAACACCCGTTTCTTAATACTGTAAATTCTTATAAATTCGTAAATTATTTTGCTTTTTATTCCCCTCGACACTACTCTTCTTTGACGTCCATTTCTTTTGTTGAGTGCTATTTGCACTTGTGCAAGATTCACTTGTTTAACCAATTTTCTCTGATCTACCATGTAACACTTCAAATGAAACCAGATTTTGTTCATATTAGGCAAACAAACACTATCACACTTCAAAACGAGTGTTTTACATGGAGAGTGGTGGCAAAATGCAAAACCACAAACTTACATTCTCTGACATTTTAATGTATTAAAATACCCCAAGACATTTCACAGGAGAGTTCTCAATCAGAACTTGACAGCAATTTACATATATAAAGACATGACAGCAAGCCAATTGCATGATCAAAAAGGTTAGAGTGGGGGAACCATCTTAAAGGAGGAGAGAGTGAAGGAGAGAAAGAGGAGTGAGGGACCAAATTCCAGAGCATTGGAATCAGATGGCTGAAATAGCAGTGCATTTAAGATGAGGGATCAGGCACAAAAAGAGATCACAACTGGATAATTACAGAGATCTTGGAAGAATATAAGGCTGGAAGAGACTACCGCGATAGGAGAAGCGAGGTCATGGTTGGATTTGAACACGAGGATGAGAATTTAAAATTGAGATGTTACTTTTTTTGGGCCTAGTTTAGATTAGCAAACACAAGAGCATTCTGCTTCAGATAATCTTTATGCCTATTGGCAAATATAAATTTTGTTTTGTTCTTTCCTTCATTTTCTATCCTCATCCAATGTTCATGATTTGTTGGTGCATTGGTCAAGACATATGGAACCACTAGGTGGTGCACTAGAGTGGCACATGTTAAGACTGATTCCTCCCTCCCCTCCCCCCCATCCCCCCACCTCCCGTGTTGACAAGTTTCTCACCTCCATTTCAGCATTTCACTCAGACTACCTCCATGACATTGGGAACTTACCACAATGTGGAAACCATAACGGCAAACCTAAATTTTATATTTTTCAACACTAAAATCTTACCTTGCGATCTGAATGCTATTTTCATTTTTAAAAATATCGTTTGTGATTAAGTGCCACATACCTGTTTTCATGGCCAGTCTAGATTGTGCACACGTGGGCAAGAAATCAGGGTTGGAAAAGTTGAGGAGAGAGCAGGAAGGTCTGTCTTTATCTAGCAGGGGATATGTGCCGGATTCGATTTTTGGAATCTTTGAGTGCAAAGTCAGAATTTATCTGAATGATCATCTTTTAATCGCCCAAAATTGCTGGCGAGCATTTTAAACCTCATTTAAAACTAATTTTCCTGTGGGACAATGTTTATTTCAATGAGCCAAACAGTTGTTCATTTGCTACAGTTGAACACCCTTATATCTGTAGGCTACAAAAGCTAAAAAAAAATGCGACTGCCATTTCTTTTTATTCGGTGATCTGCTCATAATCCTGAATTGTGTTTTGACTTGAAGAATCTGTGTCAATTCCTGAAATGCTTTGAGCAGAAACACTGCAAAACAGATACGTAAAAATGCAAATTTCTTGATCCTTTAATTTTAATTCCTTTCAGATCCCGTGAGTACTAACATTTCTTTTGATATTTGAACGTAAGTTACATGGCCAGCCAAAAAGAATAAAATGATTTTGTACCAATACTTGAAGTATATTATTGCAGAATATAATTTACAGGTCATATTCCACTTATGTGTTGCTAAATTTACAGAATGTAAGCATTTTTAAGTAGCAATGTATAACTGGAATTACAGCAAGAAATAGAGAGGAAACATTATATTTGTCTAATTTAAATTTACTCCATTTCATTTAAAGATGTGTCCCAAACATAGTTAATTTTAGAGTCAGTGCTGAAGAACTAAACACTGTGCAGCAAAATAATTCATCCTGTTTTTTGGTTCCATTCCCAGCCCCTCAGTGTAGCCCTCTCATTAGCAGACATTTCCCTGAGCCAGAGAGTTGAAACAATCTGGGCTGCAGTAGTGGCTGATGGTGCTGTTTATGATTAGTGTTGAGAGGCAAGATTTAAATGATGCAAATCTGAATGATGTGTTACGTTTTCCTCTCCTTCCTTTCACAGGTTGAAGGCTTTGATTCTGTTGCAATGCTCTAGCTACCAATGCCCGTTCAGCCCCATCAAGCTAATATCTGACAAAATTCATCCTACTGTTGTGCACAGTGCTGAATGACAGAGGCTCAGGGACTTGAGCAAATGACCTTCTGGTTGAGAATCAAAGCTCTCAGCTGACTGAGCAGCTATTTATTGCTTCATTTTATGCAAACTTCACTGGTCGATAATACTTAATAAGCAAACTGAGCTCTAATTATTAATAAGATTTGAATTAAATTACCGTAAACTCTCATTAAACATTCCACCCAAAACGTTAACTTGTCTTTCTATGCTCAGATTTATGGATTTCAATACATCGACCACGAAATTCCCTTGCATCACGTTGCAAAAAGGCTATGCCATTTCTGGGATCTGTATTGTACTACTGGCTGCATTCTGCACTTCCTGCACAAAATCCCTCCTAATTAAAGAATTACACAACATTCCCTACATATTCCCTAATCTTGCTGGAACGATGTGATTCAGTATTATCCTGAGGTTACAACAGCCCAACCAATTGACGTGATCCCAGGATTCCACTTTTGTACATTGAATGTCCAGGCAGCATTTGTGTTATTTACTCAGCACAAGACAATGATGAAGCAGAAAAATGGTCCCCTTGCATTATTTGAAGGGCCACAATATTGCTTGCAATTAAATTGAATGTTTGGATCCTTTTCCATTGCAAAGTTTCAGGATGTACCCTGGAAATTTCTTTGGAGTTGGAGTGCGATCCTGGATTTGTCAAAGAGTGTTTTTTTAAAATTCATTCACAGGATGAGTGCGTCACTTGCCAGGCCAGTATTTATTGCCCATCCCTAATTGCTCAGAGGGCAGTTCAGAGTCAACCACACTGCTGTGGACCTGGAGTCACATGTAGGCCAGACCTGGTAAGGATGGAGCTTCCTTCCCTAAAGGACATTAGCGATCAGATGGGTTTTTATGACAATCAACAATGAATTTAGGGTCATCATTAGATTCTTAATCCAAGATTTTTTTTATTGAATTCAAATTCCATCATCTGCCATGGCACGATTCAACCTGGGAACCCCAAACATATCGGTGTCTGGGTTAACAGCACAGCGATAAGACCACTTGGCCATAACCACCCCCAAAGTTTCTGTGTCTTTTGTGTGTGTGTGTATATGTATGTGTGCAAGCATGTGCGTGCGTGCACGTGCCATTAACAGTTGTGGCGAATGCAACCGCAATGGCTTTGGGTCTGACAGGGGGATGGATAGGATGGGAAATGGAGCTGCCTCTCCCTCTTCTCCAACCTCCTTCACAGTGACAGTAGGCAATGTGACAGAACAGCCAAAACACCCAGCATCTTGGTCTGTATGTGCAGCAGAACTCTCCTACTAAAGTCCTCATCTGCAGTAAAACATGTCCTCAACCTTGCATTTCTAAAAATCAACCCAGCCTGATCCTCTGGCCTACTCAACCCAACTTGTGCGCGGCTATACATCATAACCTGATCTCAGTTACATGCTTGGCTTTGAGATAAGTAACGAGCATATAAGCTGGTGGTTGCAATTTTCAGATCAGTTGGCATTGTTTGGTATTATTCATTCATCCTGCTGAGGGTCTCGGTGCAGGGAAAGCAGCAGGTCACGTAGAGTCCGAAAGAGGAAGGGAAAGATAGGCTGAATGGAACAGAATATAATGTGTCTGCATAGTCACAACATCAACAGCAATGTCCATTGCTCTGAGTGCTTTGTTGCTAAGACCATGCTATTGGGAGTTCGAAAGGCATCCTGGATACCCTGCCAATTCTGGTATTTATGGTTGAAATGAAATATTTGGAAGTTAGGCCTGAGTGCCAGTGACTGTGATTGGTGAATGATGGCCATGTTGTGCATTGTGCAGCAAGACAGGTTTGGGTTGGGCACTTCATGCATTGATGTATTCTCTGGCATTGAGTGCTCACACAAATAATATTTCCTTTGAAATGTAGATGCCATGTGCAGTCCATGTGATCAAATGCTGAGTTACTTTTAACGTGTCTGGCCACAATTTCAACCAATTCCACCTCAGAAAATCCCAGATGGTCTCCTTCTTCCAAGATTGCGATTTCCCTTCCCATATGGTTGATGACGCCCTCCAACGCATCTCCTCCACTTCCAGCACCTCTGCCCTTGAATCCCACCCCTCCCAATGCAACAAGGACAGAACACTCTTTGTCCTCACCTTCCACCCCATCAATCTCTGTATTCATCGCATCATCCTCCACCACTTCCGCCACCCACAAACGGACCCTCCCATCAGAGATATATTTCCCTCCACCCCCCTATCAGTATCCCGGAGAGACCATTCCCTCCGTGTCTCCCTCATTAGATCCATGCTTACCCCTACTAGCCCATATCCATTCCCAGCACCTTCCCCTGCCACCGCAGGAAGTGCAAAACCATCGCCCACACCTGCTCCCTCACCTCCATCAAAGGCTCCAAAACCTCCTTCCACATCTAACAGAAATTTGCCTGTACCTCCACCCATGTTATCTACTGTATGATTTGCACCCAATGTGGTCTCCTCTACATCAGGGAACAGGATGCCAACTTGTGGATTGTTTCATAGAACATCTCCAGGACACCTGCACCAACCAATCCCACTGCCCCCTGGCTGAACACTTCAACTTCCCTTCCCACTCCACCAAGGACATGTAGGTCCTGGGCCTCCTCCATCACCAAGCGCTAACCACCCGACGCCTGGAGGAAGAATGCCTCATATTCTGCCTTGGGACACTGCAACCATCACAAGATCAATGCGGATTTCACCAGTTTCCTCATTTCCCCATCCCCCACATTATCCCAGTCCCAAGCCTCCAACTTGCACCGCCCTCCTGACCTGTCCATCACCTTTCCCATCTTTCCGCTCCACCTTCCTCACTGACCTATCACCTTCTCCCCCAACTTCATCTACCTATCGCATTCTCAGCTACATTTCCCCCAACCCCACACCCCCCCTCCCATTTATCCCTCAGTTGCCTGGCCCACAAGCCTCATTCCTGATGAAAGGCTCATGCCCGAAACATCGACTCTCCTGCTCCTCGGTTGCTGCCCGACCTGCTGTGCTTTTCCAGCGCCACACTCTCGACTCTGATCGCCAACATCTGCAGTCCTCACTTTCACCATGCACCTTACAGCTTTGTAGGAACATTGCTCACAAGACCACCGCATTTCTTACGATTCTGCTGCAAGGTCCCTGGGTCCAGACTCTGGGAGTTGACCTTCCTCGCCACTGGCTCCCATTCCCCTCGGATGGTGCTCCTTGATGAACTCCTGGCCTGATTGAACACCCATGTTTTTCCGCCCGTCTCCCTGCACCAGTGATGCCTCCACCCCTACAGATTCTACAATCTGTTCCATTGCAAAAATTCGTACCACAGCAACAGTTTTTTGTGCCCGCAACTGAAACACAAGCCTGCCTTTTACAATCAACCCACTGCCCCGTGGCCGAACATTTCAACTCCCCCTCCCTTTTTGCCGAGGACATGCAGGTCCTGGGCCTCCTCCACCGCCACTCCCTCACCCACCCGATGCCTGGAGGAAGAGTGCCTCATTTTCCGCCTAGGGATCCCTCAACCCCATGGCATCAATGTGGACTTCACCCGTTTCCTCATTTCCCCTCCCCCTACCTTACCCCAGTTCCAACCTTCCAGCTCAGCCCCGCCCTCATGACCTGTCCCACCTGCCAATCTTCCTTCCCACCTATCCGCTCCACTCTCCTCTCTGATCTATCACCTTTACCTCCACCTCCATCCACCTACTGCACTCTCAGCTACCTTCTCCCCGGCCCCACCCCCTCCCATTTATCTCTCCACCCCCAATTTTCCAGTATCACTCTAATCTTGCCTTTAACAATAGCAAACCAACTATCCCATATGGTCCATAACCCACAGTCTGGTCAAGTAGAGAGTTCGCCAGCAATTTTCAGGGGAAGATAGCAGCACAGGATTATTATTCAGAGGAGGTCAGGACAGAAATTTTGTGCTTAAGCCTACCTCACTCTAAATGGGCACGGGCATTGTTACTCACCCACAGACACAAAGTGGGCAAACCAATTTCTAATTCTTTTGAGTTTTCTTTCTGAAATAACTGCAACTGCACAGATGCTGGTATCCCAGCATCAAGTCACCCTTTATTTACATGTGCACAGTACATGGACTCTGACCAGCCAGTTCCAAGCCAGTTCTCTATAATGAGGAGATTCTGTTTACATCTGTCAGACAGGCTTCCCTGATTGTCACAGGTTAACATCCCCAGTCAAGGATCTCATAGTCAATGAAATCCATTTGGCCCTCATTCCAATCACTACATTTTCCCAGTTTTATTGTTAATTATTTTGTTTATATTTATATTTACATAGAACTAAATGACAACTTAAGGAAAAAGCAAAGTTATTGTGAGGGAAAACATGATAATTCTTCATGTTGCTTGCTCTGTTGGCAGACTTTTGGATAGCGAACTCTCCTTCGAGGTTTCATCCCATGATATCCCACTTCTAATTGCCCTGCTGCCTTACACCCATCTCATAATGGTAATCTCATACTCCAATCATCACAGGCCTCACCATGTGAAATAGGAAATGAAGACAGTCTATTTCATCCCATTGAAACAATCCTTGACTCGATCAACAACAATATTCCCACTTACCAATATCAGCAATTTTTACAAGTAAATTGTAGGGCTTAAAGAAAGTAAAGGCAAAAACACACTATTGTTACAAATCCCATTACATATTTTCCTGAGTTGCTCACTGAAGTCTCTTAGACATTAATCCCCAATTCCTGGAGAGTTGTGAATCCTTTCCTAATAATGTAAGCACATGGTGAAGTGTTGAACTGCTCACCTAGCCATCGCTATGCACTAAACATTCACACTCTCTGTAAACATCTGAGAAATTGTAAGTGCTTTTAAAATCCTGCAGTCTGTAAGAGGTCAGTATGTAAAGAACTTGGAGACAGAAGAACCGTGTACATACTGCCTGACATTCTTTTCTCCTATAACAAAGTATACCTCCGAGATGTAGATTTTTAACTTGCAATGTCTGGTGGCAGTTTTACAGTGGCTTCATTTTTTTTGAGTTTGAAGAGATGTGGGGCACTCTACATGGAGGGTCAATGAAAGGAAAGCAGAATCTCTTTTCTCAGTAAAGGCATTTCTTGATGTCACATGACTTGTGCTAACTAATTGTTTATGGTAGAACTCCTGTCTCAGTTTATGATTGCTAGCTTGCACCTTTGGAGGTTGTTTAAAATTTGCAATGGCACACAGGGGCAAAGAAAAACAGTACTCACAACCCCAGCCCTCCTGTTTCTGAAAACCTTCTTGATGAGGGTCCTCAAGCCCTGGTCCAGCCTGAACCATGAATGTTCTCTTGAAGTGTGTATGGAAACATTCCCAATGCAGTGGTTCCTGAGAAAACCACATTGGCAAAGAGACTTTGACTTGTTTTCAGTGATACCTGTCCATTTACAGAAGAATGTTGGATCAACAGTCTGAAAATGTGATCCTCATCCTTTTCTTTGAAGAACTAAAACTTGTCAGCCGATAGTGATTTTATTTTTCCACTCAAAAGTGAATCTCTACAAAGAGAAATCCATTATTTCTCTTTCGCCAGTTTGTGTGCATGTTTGTTTAACATCTATATTTTCAGATGAGAAACTGTGTGTTAACAAGTTTACATCACTACTGAGTAATTTTTATTTCTTATAAATCAATAATTATGCTTATAAAAGGAAAGTGTGAAACATAAGATGTGTAGTATATTGTTAAAAATAATTTACCAAAGGTCTTGGATTTTGAACTAGTGAACCTAGGACTCCATGTACAGGGCAGGGGCGGTACCAATGATTCATTTGTTGGTATTTTTGGAACTATGAATTTATAAAAATAGAATGAAAAAGGTATTTCCTGGAGTGATAATGGTAATTTGTTTACACTAGGACACTTTAATGTTAAAATAACTATTGAAGAACATTGGTTAGTTAGTTTTAGTTAGAAGGACCAGAAATTATTTTTCCCTCCAAAGGGCAAAGCCAATTGCATGTAAAGCTTTTGATTTCAGTGCACAGACATCCTGATTGAAATTAAATGTACAAAACCCTTTCTCCTAGAGAAATGGGTTAGTTCAGACACGTTACAAAATATGATGCCTCAGTGTAAGGGTTTTGGTTTCAAAGTTCCACGCCAAAAGTGTTTGGTTAGAATGCTGAAAGGGCTATATGAAGCTGAGAAAGTCTGAGCTCAATTGTGTGAATAATAAGGAAGAGGCCACCAAACATTCAAAACTGAAAATTGAAAAAAAAAATCAAGTTGACCCTATAGATGTGATAAAGGAACAAAGTCTCTCTCATGTTTGAGTCCTGTAGAGTGCTGATGTTTGGTTAAATTAAATTGTATTTTATCATTTATTTCAAGATATGTAAAATTCTGTTGTATGGAATAACTTTGTTCATTTTAGTTTGCCTCATCTTATGAGTAATAAAAATGTTACAGATCTGTGGCTGGGTTTCAGTGAAAAAAGCCTTGTTAAATAAAACAAAAAAAAAGTTCTCTGTCAAGCCAGATTTCAGTCTGGGATTAGACTTGTCCAGTAATACTCCAGCTGGGATCATAACATTTATTTGATGGATCTTTTAAGTTTAATGTAGAGAAAGCCTACAATTGGCCACATCAAAAATCAAATAAAAAGAAATTACAACTCTGTTGTAACCTGTGGAGTAGTGCGACTTTATAAAGGCAATGCACTCCTCCCATTTCAATCAAAACAATAGTAACCCTTGGACAGCAGATCAATGTCCTATTACATAGCCCTGTGGAACTGTTATTTCAAATTTTGTAAAGAGGTAGAAGATTGCATTAGAAGGTAGCTGATCACCCACTGCTCAGTTTTTGGCCAATGTCAAATCTACCCACTGCAGTGTGACTGATACGTGCTTGAGGCAAGACATCTATCTAGAAGCAAATCTTCAGTGGAATTACTCACAATGCACCTGTAGGCATGCTGTCTGGTAATAAGGTGAGATGAAGAGGGGTGAGGGATGGTTTGGGAGATTGTTGGGGGAGCAAGGAATGATGGGTATTTAGGTGGAAATGCAGATACTTGAATGCCAAGGGATTAAAGCAGCTATTTTACTACCAGCAAGAACATAGGACTAAAGGGAGACTAAATAGAAATGTATAAAATTATGAGAGGATATCTAGGAACGCCTAATTCCCTGAGTTCAGGGGGTCTAAAACCAGGGCCATGGCTTTACGTCCAGAGGGAGGAGATTAAAAGGGTGAGAAAAGGAGTTTCCCCTTTCACTCAGAAGGTGGTGGAGAACTGGAACTCAGTGACTGTAAGGATGGGAGAGGCAGGAACCCTTATGACAGTTAAGAAGTCTTTGAACATGTAGTTGCCATGTCATAACCCTCAAGGAAATGGAGCAAGTGCAAGGAAGTGGGATTAGACTGGACAGCTATTTGTTAGTTGTTGCAGACATGGTGTGTCAAATGCACTTCTTTGGTGCTACATGTTCCCTTGATTTCCATGATTCCAAAGTTAACAAGAAAAACAAAAAACCCTTCTGATGAATTTTGATCTTCAAAGTGGGTGTGAGCAGATCAGCTGATTGGAATCTATCAGATTGAAGAAAAGGTTGAAGGCAGCAAAAACAGTTTCTATGTTCTGAGAAAGGCTCACTCGACCCAAAATGTTAACTCTCCACAAATGCTGCCAGACTTACTCAGCTTTTCTAAAAAAAAATCTGTTTTTTGTTTCAGGTTTACAGAAAGTGCAGTTTTTATATATAGTTTCTTGCTTGATTTATGGAGGCAAAGACTCAATGGTTCCATGGCTAATGATGTTGGAGCCAAAAATGTATAATCTGAGGGCAATGTACATAATTGTTTACCTATGGAGCAAAATGTGCAGAACTTCTATAAATATAAAAATTGTCAAATCTTGGGTATATGAATAGGAAGGATTTGGAGGGATATGGGTCAAGTGCTGGCAGGTGGGACTAGATTGGGTTGGGATATCTGGTCGGCATGGATGAGTTGGACCGAAGGGTCAGTTTCCATGCTGTACATCTCTACGACTCTACTAGACTTAATTTTGTGATTTAAATTGCAGATGAGATTATAGAGAGACAATAATTCTTTTTCAATCAAAAAATATTCTGTAGTTACGAGGCTCAATGGGTAGTATTGAAATTATCACATATTAATTGAGAAACCATGACAACGGACCATGATCCATTATGCAGGTGTCAATATGGTCAGAAAGACTTTTCCAAAAAACAAGATAAATGGGGAAAATTTGGTGATGACAAGTCTGGGTTTTAAAAGTGCCGAGATCACAGGAGGAGAGGTTAAGAGATCAGCACGCCCTTCTTGTAAATAAACTTACATTTTATAATAGATACTTTGATAAAATGTACTTAAACTTTACAGCAGGTTTTAATTAACATCGTGAACTGGACATAAGATATGACGAGCATCTATCGAGCAGGAGGCAAAGGATGGTGGATTCGTAACAAAGCCAAACAAGTTGAGTGTCACCTTATAACTCCTTCCAAGACACACCAACGGCAGTTGGTAAGAATGGGAGAGATCACTAGTCAGCCATGTGATTGAAAGAACATTGAATCCTCTGCCACTATTCAAAGCTCCCGATCACGACATGCATGTAAAAATGCACGTTGCCACAGCAACGTGTAACACATCGCCATCAGTATATAAACAGGAGCTTGTAACCAATTAGGTTTCAACTTTTATCGTGCACCAGATGTCTACATAACCCCTCAGTGCGGCCGTCATAGCCATAAATTTTGTTTAGCATTATAATAAAATATTGACCATGATAATAAAATAATGTTGACCATTAGTTAAAGAATTTGTTTCTCTGAAGCTTACTAGCAAAGTTACTAAATATTTAAACTGCCAGATTATAAAATTTTCAATGCAGCCAACACCCAATGATCCTCATGAGGAGGCATTGTGAGGCACTAGCCTTGATTTCACTGGAACAAGGTTAACACTCAAGGAAAAGAGGCCGTCAACGTTCCTGCTCCTGATCATCATTTAAGTGACCTTACTGGAAATACTGAAAGTGTGTAGGTAGAAGCTGGAGACTGAGACACTCTGACTTGTTTCTCCTTCTAGGTAGCAGATTGTACATGAAGCTTAGCTACTTGGGTGAGGACTGTGGGATTGTACTCAAGAGTTGAGATCGTTCTCATTGCTTCAGGAAAGGGGAGGAGAAACGAGTTAGGAAATGGGGGAATATTTTAAGACACTGCTTGAGGCTAAGTCAAATGGGAATATTTGAACTGCACATAGCAACTGCAGATTTAAATCTATATTTGATGGCAAAAAAACAGCATTAATGAAGTCATACGTCATATAACATGCATAACCTTACTGGGTGTGCCGTATGTTCAGAATTCTCTTCATGCCTATTAAACTGTAAACCTTTGTGCCCATAAGATTATTTTTAAAACACAGTTGTTAGAAGCTTACAATTTTTTTTTTTAAATCTTCAGTCTCTGCCTCAAAATTTAAATCTAATATTTATTTCAGATTCTTCGTCGAGGATAATGACAGCAGATGTAAAATCACATTGATGTGGTATAGAAATATCAAGGAGGAGAAAAAAAAATACTTAAAACTGGCCTTCATACAAACATTACATTTCTAATAAATATCCCACAGTGCATTCTGTTGTACAGCAGCCATACATTAATTAGTGAATTCAGCGTCACTACATTGTGTTCTATGCACTCATGTGAATCTTCATTTTTCACTTGTGGTGACTTACTAATTAAACAAAAGCCTTGCAATTAAATGTAGAAAATTACGTTAAAAATCTTAATGCATGCTGCAATTCCCCGCATGCTGCAATTTGCTGTATATAAATTGGATTTCTATATTTTTGTGGTGCTAACACAGCTATGGAAATGAAGCAGCTTTCCTTTTGTAGATGATACTCTGAGCAGTAAGGTGCAATGTTCCAGAATCTCCCTGCCAGTACCTGGCCCTAGTCCAATGCTTTTAGTGAGTGCTATCTGTCAAGGCATGAATAATACAGCCCCTAGGCTGTCGGCTGAATCCAAATGAGGCATACATCACGAAGAAAGCACTCGACTTTAGCTCCAGAACATGCTCCTACTAAGACAGGCAATTATTCACCCACTGCAGCAGCCATGGCAATCAAACTGGTGGGTGAAAAGGTACACGAAATGGGAAAAAAAAATTTAAATAAAATACAGCAAAATAGGCCAGAAAAGATTCAATAATTTGTTATCAAGAGACAGCACAGACCAATTTTCTATAGAACTATTTACAAAATATGATTTTCATGGATTGCTGAAAATGCATAGACAATATTAGGAAGCAATAAATTATTACTGAATAAGACAGGAAACAATTCAAAAGAGCAAAATAAAAATTCAGAATGACAATTTTGGGAAAGATTAAGATTTTATGCATTAAAATACATTTTAGGTCATCTTTCAGCAGATCATTTGAAATGCTCATTAGAAATATCATAGTGACATAAACATATTAAGAATTGCCAGTGCTAATACTTATTGAATGTGGAACAAAGAACTTGAAGTCATATTTTTATTGACACAACTACAGTACATGAAGTCACTGAGAACTCCAATGCTTGTTTATAATGGAAATCTTTGACAAAAACTCGAGAAAGATGAAGAAAAAGCTGTCAGTATTAACAAATTCGACAAAGGCCAGCAGAGTGACATGCAAATTTGAAAGAAAATACCATGAGGAAAAATTAACGAACGGCATTTATTATTTTTATAAAGGTTTTCTCAGTATAAGTACGACAGACATTATTTACAACAGAGACAAAGAGGAATCAAGTGAGGTTGCTGCAAATCTGACCTGAAACCAGAAAATGTTGATGTGAAGCCAAAATACTATAAACACTGCTGATGAGTCATTGAACCTGGAACCTATTTCTTTCTTCACAGATGCTGCCACACCTGCTGAGTATTACCAACATTTTCTGTTTATACTTCAGAAAATGTTGAAACTAGCTGATAAACATCACAAGGAGAAAGCCCCAACTGAGATTTTGAGTACCCCTTCATCACAGCTGAACAGAGCCAGAGTCAACACACAAATGGAAGGATATGGCTCAGTGGTTAGCACTGCTGCCTCACAGATACCTCATGGGTTCAATTCCAGGGTGACTGCCTATGTGAAGTTTGCACATTCTCCCTTGTCTCCTCCAGGTGCTCCGGTGTCCTCCCGTAGTCCCAAAATGTGCAGGTTAAGTGGATTGACAATACTAAATTGCTCATACTGTCCACTGATTTGTAGGTTAAGTGGATTAGCCTTGGGAAATGCAGGGACAGGGTAGGGGATGGGTCTGGGTGGAATGCTTGTCAGAGGGTCAGCGTGGATTCAACGGGCTAAAAGGCTTGCTTCCACACTGCAGGGATTCTACTCTTGCTTGTTACTTACATATTATAAGATGTATTCTCAGCAATGCATGATATAATCAGAGTCCCAAGAACAATGTGCACGCAATACAAAGTGTTTGCAAACAACTAAAAAAGATTCCCCTAAGATATTTAACAAAGTCTCTAAATATACAAATAAGTTTTAAGTTTAAGAAATGTCATATGGTGTTGTCTGTCAATCTTTTAGCCTGTTTGCCAAGAATAACTGATATTCCAGATTACAGAGTCATGGTCACAGACTTGTACAGCACAGAAACAGACTCTTTGGTCCAATTTGTCCATGTCAACCAGATATCCCAACCCAATCTAGTCCCATCTGCCAGGACCCAGCCCATATCCCTCCATACCCTTCCTATTCATAAACCCATCCACGTGCATTTTAAGTGTTGCAATTGTACCAGCCTCCACGACTTCCTCTGGCAGCTCAGTCCATACACGTACCACTCTCTGTGTGAAAAAGTTGCCCTTGAGGTCGCTTTTATATCTTTCCTCCCTCACCCCTAAACCTATGCCCTCTAGTGCTGGACTCCCCCACCCCGGGGAGTTTATCCTATCCTATTTGTTTATTTACCCTATCCATCTCCCTCATGATTTTATACACCTCTATAAGATCACCCCTCAGCCTCTGACACTCCAGGGAAAACAGCCCCAGCCTATTCAACCTCTCCCTATAGCACAAATCCTCCAAGCCTGGCTACATCCTTGTAACTCTCTTCTGAACCATTTCAAGTTTCACAACATCTTTCCGATAGGATGGAGACCAGAATTGCACACAATAATCCAAAAGTGGCCTAACCAATAGGAATACACTCTGTTGTGTTCAGTGATAGATGGGAATTGTATATACAATGCACAAATAAGTAAGAATTTCATTTGAATCCATTTCTGAGCTACAGGGTGAGGCTGAACAGGCTGGGGCTGTTTTCCCTGGAGCGTCGGAGGCTGAGGGGGTGACCTTATAGAGGTTTACAAAATTATGAGGGGCATGGATAGGATAAATAGACAAAGTCTTTTCCCTGGGGTGGGGAGTCCAGAACTAGTGGGCTTAGGTTTAGGGTGAGAGGGGAAAGATATAAAAGAGACTTAAGGGGCAACTTTTTCACGCAGAGGGTAGTACAGGTATGGAATGAGCTGCCAGAGGATGTGGTGGAGGCTGATACAACTGCAACATTTAAGAGGCATTTGGATGGGTATATGAATAGGAAGGGTTTGGAGGGATATGGGCCGGATGCTGACAGGTGGGACTAGATTGGGTTGGGATATCTGGTCGGCATGGACGGGTTGGACCGAAGGGTCTGTTTCCATGCTGTACATCTCTATGACTCTATGACTCTATTTGCAAACACACAGAGAATGGAAATACTTAATCTTTTACAAGGATCTTAGAACCGTAGGAAAACAAAGATCTGACTAAAAGAATAAAGTGAATCACAAGTGAGGGTTGAGAAATTTATAAGTGCTACTGGCCAAGCCTACCTGAGTTAAAAATGCTCATTATTGAGACAAGAAATGGAAACAAAAGAAATGGCCTTTAGAACTGTCAACCTTCAAACACCAAAAGAGCTGGAATTACTTATATTTTACCTCTTGTAGTAAATCTTATATTGGGTGAAAACTTGAATAATGACAGAGACTTAACTAAGCCTCATATAAAAATAAAACAGAATACAGAATGAGACAATGCCATTAAGCTGGCTACTTCCAAAGACCATGTACAATCTACCTGATCATGTACTCTACCCAGCCAATTAAGCTCCTAAGAGAAAGCAAATACTCCATGATCTCTGCTGACTATGAAGCGAAACTCCAGAGTATTCAACAATATGCACATCTCTGTTCGACAATATTGTCTGGCTAACCCTTGTATCAACAACCCTTCACTGCATCTCAGCCTCTAGCAAAGGAAGCAACATTCCATTTCAAGACAACAGCAAAACAACTATAACAAACATGGGAAGTTGAATAATGTAATGAAAAAAAAACAGAATCTGCCTTATATTGTTACCACAAACCAATGGGCATAATTAGAAATATGTAGAATCCCAGGATGTGATCCAGCAACACTGTTACATATCCTAAATCATATACACTAAAACCAGAGCGAACTTTTCAGTGATCAAACGTGAATTTTAATTCCCTTGCCCATGGCACATTTGGTTGTTGGGGGTGGGGTGTTTATTCAGATGGGAGGGAGGCAGGTGAGGATCCTGTTTCCTTCCCTCCTGCTCCCCGATTAAGTTCATGAAGAGAAAATGCTTGGACAATTTTCCTGCTGTGCAACTAATTAAGGCTCTTCTGCAGGGAAAGGATGCCCAGGTTGGACCTCATCATCTCTGCTGGTAGTATTCACTAGTAACAGGCAGGCCAGGGCAGTCCCCTCAAAGAAAGTACAAAGAGCCTTTGGAATGAACAATGGCTTGAGGAGTCACTTGTTCAGAGTCACCTGGTGCTCAAAGAACTTGGCATCAGGTAGCAACAGTTGATTGTCACTCCTCAGTCCTTGCTACTGATCCTGCTCACCCATTCTGCCATCAGTTACCTCTGGCCTGTGTCCATGATGATTCTGGGCCTCAGATGGGTGTCATACTAGCAGCAGACTCTACCTTCCTGGGGCACTGCCAGTCAATGAAGCCTAGAGCCTCAAAGTGACCAACAATTCTTGGCTTCCAGGATTTCTGCCACCAAGGTCCTCACTCCCAAGGGTGACCCACCATTGCCCAAGTTGAGTCGTTGAGTGATACATGACAAAAAAAAGGTGATGTGGCACATGGGGAGGGGTTCATGCTGACTTGCCAGTTTGGGGTGGGGGCAAGAGTTCTCTTCACCTCCATCAAGTCCATAACACAGCATCCCTGAGTATGATTATATTATCTGAACGCATGGTTGAGAAGCTCAAAATAGAGGAATTAACAAACCATGAGGATGTTGGTGAAGTCTACCTTGATCATTGGCTCAGAATGAGTATTATTCGATTAGTTGCCTATGATGAATTTCACCTAATTTCCCTTGCCACTGAAATCAGTGGAAAAGTACATCAGACAGGGACATTAAGGGATGGTCAATTCTGTGCCTCTGCGGATGTTGCCAACAAAGTCAGCCATGGCTTAATTGGTAGCATTCTTACTACACAGCTAGAAGATTCAGAAGCTCAGTTCCAACCCACAGACTTGACTACAACAATCTAAGTTGATATTCCAGTGCATAAAGGCTCTGAGGGATAAGTAGATTGTTTGAGGTGTGCTCTCTTGCAGATGAGACGTTAAGCCATATGCAGTTTGCTTTTTCCAGTGCACATGAAAAATCCATTGGCACTATTCCAATGAAGACACAGAGATTACTCCCCAGTGACGTGGTGAATATTCATCCCTTAACGAATGCTGTAAAGATTGATCATGTGGTCTTTATTACATTTCCATTTGTTGGGACTTTAGTGCATACAGACTGGCTTCTAATGAAGCGCTGACAAACTCCCTATAATGAAGCTCTGACAAAGAAATGTAGAACATGGGAGTTATTCTACTTTTTCTCACTAAAGGTCATGACCAGCTCAAGGTCCCACTGTGTATCAATGTCAGTTATTTAGTTCTTGACTGGACTGTCCAGGTTTTAAGTAAACTGTTCAGTTTTCATTCCTGACGTAAACTGGATAATAATACCCAGTGGCTCACGTTTTGATTTTGTTTTGAGGTAAACTATGAAAAAGGAACTGGTTCAGATTTGCTGCAGTGGAAAAATAATCAAGACCTGGAACAGATCAGAATATAAAATAATTTCTGAGCAAAGACAACATCAGCCTAAATAAATACAGTAAAATTGAACTGGTTACCCAACAGCACTGTAACAACACCCCAAGGGCTGTGGCGGGTCTAGAAGACAGCTTACCTCTACCTTCTCAATGGGAACAGCAAATGCTGGCTTTGCCAGACAGTTGGCTGGATTGTTGGTTTACAGAGCAGTGTGACGCCAACAGTTTGGGTTCAATTCTCATCACTGGTTTGAGGTTTCCATGAAGGACTCTCCTTCTCAACCTCTTCCTTGCCTAAGGTCTAGTGGCCCTCAGGTTAAATCACCAGCAGTCACTTCTCTCTGATGAGAGAGCAGCCCCTATGGTGTAGTAAGGCTACGGCAACACAACAACAAATCCACATCCAAAGAAACAAAACAAAAGCAAAAATAAGGAAAAGCATCCTTACGAATGAAGCATCCATCAATGAATAATAAAAATACACAAACTATATGTATAGAACATACATTTATTAATACAAATGCATTACACTACAAACTGCCAGAAATGCTGAACATACATGGGGAGGTTCTGAATGAGGAGCTGACTAGGATATCCTACAAAACAAAGAAAGATCATCTGTACAGAAATTGAACACCAATGCTACATAACAGCTAAAATAATCTCACTGAAGGGAATTAAACAGAAGCATTTTCATGAACTGTGTCCCATATCCTACTCTCAAACATTGTCCAGTTTTGTATATAGCACGAATGGAATCCCTAACAAGGAAAGTCTCAAAATGCAGAAAATGGCATTTTAATTGATGCAGATTTCTGCAGGCGGCATGCGCATTAAACCCCTCTCCGACCCATGTCAGCAATTTGAGACTCAGGCCTCAATTGCTGGTCTACATGAGACATCATTTACATACTTGCCAGCCATCATCCAGCTGCATATCCAGAAAGAACAAAAGGAGGAAGCTATCAAAATCCTGGGAGTTACCACTGACCAGAAACTGAACTGCACAAGACATATAAATACAATGGCTACGCTTGCGGTTCAGAAGCTAGAATTACTCTCAGGAGTGAATCATCTGTTGACTCCCCAAAGCCTGCCCACCATTTATAAGGTAAAAGTCAGGAGGGTGTTGGAATCAAGAAGCACTTGGATGAATACACGAATTCAAGTAGCACCTGGACAAATACATGATTAGGAAGGCAATAGAGGGATACGGATCCTGTAAGTGAAGACAGTTTTCGTATGGAAAAGCAAAATGTGTTGGTGCAGGCTTGGAGAGTCAGAGTCAGAGAGAGGTACAGCATGGAAACAGACTCTTCAGTTCAACTTGTCCATGCCGACCAGATCTCCTAAATTAATCTAGTCCCATTTGCCAGCACTTGGCCCGTATTCCTCTAAACCATTCCTACTCATATACCTATCCAGATGCCTTTTAAATGTTGTAATTGTACCAGCCTCCACCACTTCCTCTGGCAGCTCATTCCATACATGCACCACCCTTTGCAGGAAAATGTTTTAAATCCTTCCCCTCTCACCCTAAACTTGTGCCCTCCACTTCTGGACTCCTCCATCCCAGGGAAAAGACCTTGTCTACTTATCCTGGCTGTACTCCTCATGATTTTATAAATCTCCATAATGTCACTCCTCAGCCTCCAACACTGCAGAGAAAACAGCCCCAGCTTATTCAGCCTCGCCCTATAGCTCAAACCCTTGAACCCTGGCAGCATCCTTGCAAATGCATTTTAAGCCCTTTCAAGTTTCATAACAATAGGTGGGAGACCAAAATTATAATCAATAGCAAAATCAAAGGTTCTGGGCAAAAGGCTGGTAAGTGGAATTGTGGATTATCAGATCTGCCAGAATATCTTTGAATGGCAGAGCAGACAGAGTAGGCTAAATGGACGACTTCTGCTCCTATTAAATGTTCTAATGGTAATTTTACCCACAGCCAGTGCTTCCAGAAATCTTGGTGAAACATGCATTACTGTTAAAAGGAACTGATTGCATTACTAGTCTTTGATCAGAGTCCTACACAGTCTACCAAAATCTTGTGAGATAATTCTTCCAAAAAATTAGTTAAAGGGGTACTCGGTAGTTGTTCTTCTGGCATGTATGATGTGACTGACAAAATTTTGAAAAATTGTCCACGCGAGCATGTGAGTGGAAAGCCAAATTCAGGTCAGGGTTTCCATTTTTGTGATTGCTATTCAATGACCCTTCTTGAGAAGTCAACGAAAGAAAGGATTGTGATTGAATAGAAATAACTGAAGGGCCTGTTCATGTGCTGTATTGCTGTTCATACTCCCCACTTGCCTGGATGGGAGCAGCTCCAAAAGCACTCAAGAAGCCTGACACCATCCAGGACAAAGTAGCCTGTTTGATTGATAATAAGATTTCAGTGATGCCCACGTGCGATGGATGAATGAAAAGAAGCTGGCAGCCAGAAGGCAAAGATAGCAGCCTGTAAGCTGCTTGTTTGGATAAGTCCTGGATGTGTTTTTCGCATGGTCGCATGGCTGGAGTAGTGGTGGGGGAGAGGAGCACGCAGATGAACACTGACGGCGTTCACATTATTGAGCGGTTAGTGCGACATCAAGACCTGAATAATTTTACAGCACTTCTGCAGCCCTAAGACTCCCTACTCCACAGCCAAGAGTGCCCCAGCCTTCTGAAGAAAAAGGCCCAGTCAAAACAACAGCAGACATTAACTGATTGGGAATAGGATTGTAAGTCTTTAGAATTAAATCTTAACTGTGCGAAGACCCTCTTCCTCAAGATTTAGTATTGAATTTTTAGATTTCCTACAGTGTGGAAACAGGCCCTTCAGCACAACAAGTCCACACTGATCCTCCGAAGAGTAATCCATTTCCCTCTGACTAATGCACCTAACACTACGGGCAATTTAGCATGGCCAATTCACCTGACCTGCACAGCTTTGGACTGTGGGAGGAAACCGGAGCACCCGGAGGAAACCCACACAGACACTGGGAGAATGTGCAAACTCCACGCAGACCATGGCTGGAATTGAACCCAGGTCCTTGGCACTGTGAGGCAGCAGTGCTAACCACTGAGCCACCATGCTGCCCCATACTGGCACTGTTGCCCTAGCTTTAACCACTCCTAATGATTGGATACTATGCATGAAGTATGTTCTCCTTTGGCTGTCCACAGGCACATGTCTGGATAAACAATGGACAGCACCAAGATTTTGGATTCAAAATCATGCCAAAGATCTTCGTATACTGAGAAATTGACCTTGATCGAGCAGTCAACTGGCAGTGAATTGTTCATTGTTAAAGCAAGAAGATGCAAGGCTAAATGTATCAGCATTAGAAAGAGTTGAGGGGATGAGGCATTCATCTCTTGGCGTGCACCAAGCCTGGATTTGAAAAGGAATGGGGGCTTGTCATTGTCCTATGCAAAGAAGGTAAAATTCAAGTAGATCAGACAGACCACTCTGCAGAGAAAGGAAAAAAAACAAGAACTTGGGAATAAAAATATTTACAAAAATTTAATTAAAGTTTTTGGGTGGCAGAGTGGCTCAGTGGTTAGCACTGCTGCCTCACAGTGCCAGGGACCCGGGTTCGATTCCCACCTCAGGCAACCATTTGTGTGAAGTTTGCACATTCTCCCAGTGTGTGCGTGGGTTTCCTCCCATAGTCAAAAAATGTGCAGATCAGGTGAATTTACCATGCCAAAATTGACCATAGTGTTTGGTGCATTAGTCAGAGAGAGATTTGAATGGGTCTGGGTGGGTTACTCTTCGGAGGATCAGTAGGGACTTGTTGGGCCGAAGGGCCTGTTTCCACACTGTAGGGAATCTAATCTAATCTAAATTTTAGCCAGTGCTCACCAGTCAGACCCGTGATATAGATTCCAAACTAATCTGTAACAGCCTTTTCTTCTTTAGACCAATTCGGTTTTATGACCCATGTTCCACCATGTCAGGTTAGCCCATTGCTCCTTTTTCTCACCCTTGAACCTCTCTTGTTTCAAGTGCAATACAATACTGCAACTTCTCATTACCTACGGGAAGTGGCTGCTCACTCTTTGACGAAGACCACAAACCAATTTGCCGCTATTTCTGAGAGAGATTTGCAAGGCTGTTAGAAACATCTGGAATTTACAGATTTAAAAGCCTGTGGTCAGCATGCAGCTGCTCTCCTCCATTTTGGAATGAGTGCCAATTCCCATCAGGTTGGCTTTCCTGGCACTTGCCTCACCCTATTTAATTAGGCCATTGTGGAAAAACAGCTGGATTCAGTTCAGGCCAAGTTAAACCCCCTGGGAACAGCACATCACTGAATTTAAGCATGTGACTAGCAGGGGAAACCAGGCTCCGAGACTCCAAGCCTGGTTCTTTGTTCAAGATCTTATCAAAATTAAACATTGTCTTGTATCTAAGAACTGTTCAGTAAACCATTAAAAATGTTTACCTCATTAACTACTGACAAAAACAGTCAGATATAAAGCTAAAAACCTCACAAAGAGAGCATGGGATTTTGTTGAAATATTTTGGCTGTCAGGGGAATAGAATTGCCTGATTTTTCTGCTGTTCATTCCAAAAACAAACAAGAGATTTTACCACAGGATTGTTTTATCAACAACAGAAAGGGGCACTGCTTTATTCACTATTATGGCGTGTTTCACATCTCTCAAAGCCACAACAGTGTTGAAGCTATGTACGAGGTGAACTATTCTTCCCCATCAGGTGCTATATTCATTGGGCACAGTACACACCCTTTAGAGAATCCTTCAGGTGATAATGGGTGTGGCCTGTACAAGCCACAATGGGCATCCCCATTGGGGATGGGCAAGCATGGAGGCAGGGAGGTACAGACATTCATGCCACTCTAGCCAACCAGTGCCATCATCCAGCTGGGGGGACCACCTGCCAGAAGTTCATTTGGGGCCTAAGCATGGCTGACCTCCCAAAAGTGGTGAGTAATTAATGAAGGCATTGACTGGCCACGATGACCTGATTGTCAGAGGCTAACTGAAATGTTCAATTGTTACACATTATTTTTATCCAAAGGATCAATCATTACTCTCTTGAATGCCTCAACTAAACCTGCCTCCACCACACTTCCAGACTGTGCATTCTATATGTTAACCACTCACCAAGTAAAAAACTTTTCCTCACCTCATCCTTGCTTCTTTTGTACATGACTTTAAATCTGTGCCATTTTCTTCTTCCTTTTATGCAAGGGGGCAGGGTTTTCCTATCTATTCTAACTAGCTTGCTCATGATTTTAAAACCCTCTATCACATTTCGGCTTCGTTTCCTCCTCAGAACAGTCTCAACTTCTTCAATTTATCCTCATAACATGGGCCATAACTGGAACCATTCCTGTAAACGATCTCTGCACTCTCTCCCAACTCTCTCTGTTCATATCCTTCCTATAACGAGGCAGGCAGAAGGGTCAGAGGGACCAGAAGGGGTTTAGGAGATTAAAACGTGTGAGAGAGAGAGCACCTCAAAATAGGGGTGAACACACTCTCTATCTCCCTCTCCATTAACTAAACTGCAGGTTTCACCTCGTCCTATGCTGAAGGGCCTTCTATTGAAGCCTGTCAGTCACTGAATAGCAAGCCTGTCTTCTGGACACTAATTGATCTATTCACAGAAAATCCCTGTCAGGTGACAGATTGCCAAAGAGCAATACCCTTTTGATTCCAACAGGGGTCCCAATCAAAATGTGAAATCCAGGCTAACAACTAACAGTAGCATAATATCACAATAGTCCTCAATCCGTACTTTCCTAAACAAACATTGCTTTACTGACAAAACTGGAAATAGTTTTGGTGAGTTCCAGTTGCACATTTTCACTACAATTTCAGTTCAAACCATTGAATTCTGAAACAGTAAAGCAGATAAAATAGATTTCAATGAACTTAGTAAATGTCAGGGCCAAAAGAATGTTTTCCTTTTGCATGTTCCAAGTTATTGTCACTTTAGTCTCATTGCTACATTGATGGCTGCAACAGTTGAATTTTACAGAGGGCGCAGGCAGTTAACTAAAGTTCAACAAGGCGACTCCTCAGTAGTAACATGCTGCAGGTGGTCTTAAGCAGATGAGCATTGGACCCTTGATGCTGACTTGAAGGAAGTCCTGCTCTTAGGGCTGCCAGCCATTCTGATTGACCAGAACTCAGTACTGGGCATCATCATAACTGCAAGGTGGCCCCAGGAAGAAGACCAACAATTTGGAACAGAGCTTAAAGCATCAAAACAGGATCAAGAACAATGTATTTGGACTCTGAAGGAGAGATGGCAAAGAACAATGTTGGGGTGTAACAATACCTTACTGGGGGCTGTCCCTGTTGCGCAAAAGGGAGTCAAACATACATCCACACCTCATATCTTGGGTACCAAGCTTTGCCATAAAGTTATTTAAGATACAGCCATTTGATTTCACACCCAAACCTGTTTTTGCTAACTGTTTTGTGGCAAAGGCAGTATAATATTTGGGTCAATGTCCATTAATTAATTTCAGAAGAAACACTGGTGAGTGATTGGCCATCCATCATAATTTAAGGAACCACCACCCCCCAGCCCCCAATCACCACCACCACCAAACATTTGTGGCTGGGAAGCCATAGAATCCAACTCATTGTTGGCTCCAACGTGGTTTTTCATATATAACGGCCAGTAGGTTGCCTTGCAAGTACAGTCAGGATGAGACAAGCAAAGAGAGTCTGGTGGAGGAAGCTCATTGTTAATATAAACAACTTGCAGATATTACAGAATTACTCATGATTTACAAATCAACAAATACAACAGAGCTTCATCATTCTTCCCAGTTATCTCGCAGTTTACATCAGACATTCAGCAGTGCTCTCTTTGTAGAAGATAGCCTTCAAAGTGTCAGGAGCAAGGTGTTTTCACACATCCTAGTGGAGCTATCTATTATTATGATATTAAAATAAACCTTTGCAGCATAGTTAGGACGTTCACAGCCCTGAGCCCAGACATTATATTTTTAATTGCTCTTGGTCCACTGCAGTATTCAGGAAGAAAATAATTAAATACAAGCACACAAATTACCTTCGGTGCCTCGCGTATTTTCCACTAACGTGGCCTGTGCCGTCACAACCAGGAGTTGGACAACTGGAAAATAAAAGAGAAATGTTGATTGTGATAATTATCATGGACGCTGGTTTGTGTGTGCAGACAAGCGTCTATGTACATACCCGTGAGTGTATGGGTGAAAAGGATAAAATAAGAAAGGGATGGAAGATGGCGAAGACTGAATTTTTTATTAGCAAGCCCCAGGAGAATTAATTTATTCAGTGCAGTCATGCATTAGCCAGCCACCAATGCAATTGACAATGTGCTTTATCCAGTTAGAGGCATGAAATTTCAAAATTACTAATGTGGTGAAATTTTAATTTTAACAATGAGCACTCACCTGAAGAGTTCTTGGATTACTGGTTCTATGGGGACTGGGGAGAAATGAAAACAATACAGATTTATCATGTCTTATAATTACCTGGTTCTTCATATATAACAGCCAGTAAGTTGCCATGAAAGTACAGTCAGAATGAGACAAGCAAAGAGGCTCTGGCGGATGAAGGTCACCCTGAGCAGGGGTTTGACTGATTTACTGAGCCAATTGCCTTACCTCGGATCCCTTTCGAGCGTGTGCGGTGGCGCTTCTGGTCTGCATCCGCCTCCATCTGAAAATAGATTAATAGTCATTCAGTGTCCTTATCCAGCACACACAGACCTTTAATACACAACATATCAACGTGTGGTACAGGATTTATTAACACACCTTTCCCTGCTTCCATATATGTTTTGATACATGAAATTAGTAAAATTAATGATTTCATTGTCTCTTTTTTGCTTAGAACAGTGAAGAAAACTTTAGTATACATCTGACAGAGAACAACAATTGACTGCTTTAACAATACCAATTAAATTTTCTTATTCTTGTGCTACTGTATTTCTCAGGGCTTTTTTTTTTAACAGTCAAGTCAACCAGAGTGCTGATGGCAATAGATTTATTAAGGTAGGTGCCAATAGTTTCTTTGTTATGGACGGGTTGTTATTGATACTTAAAGGGTTACTCAGCTCGAGGCTAAAAGGTTAACTTGTTTAATCAGAGGGTCTCAAATTCTGCAAAGTGTTCATGCACCATACACTACTATATTGTATATTAATCTGACAACAACACTGTATTAAGAGCAGTCTATCACTTCTTTATTCTAGGTAATGTTGCTAAAGAATCAACAAACCAACGTAACTGCTGATTTTCTAACTACCTATTGGTTCACAAAGACAATAAAAATATTAAAAAAGCAAAACATAGAAATATACTTCATGTACACTCTGTTCAGAGAAGATCAAATGTCTCACCACTAAAGCTTTTTTTCCAACCATTGCATTTGAATTTCTAAACGACAATCTTGTTCTGAGAAATATCCAAAGTATTCATATTGCCAAATGCTTCAGCACAATGGGATAATGGGACAGAATTTTGCTGCTAATCAGGTAATCTGGCTCATAGATTACAATTAGAACCTGGCCTGCATGCACAGCCACCATGGGAACAACCTTTCCTTAAAACATTAAACTAGTCAATGAGAATCTGCAAGGCCAGGAGACAGAAGATCACTGGGGAACATCTGCTTGCCCAAACTTTGGCATGAACCCAAGGTTAGTGTGGAACATAAGTGCAAAGTGTTCACTAGATGTACTTGAAACCATTATACACAATCAATTTCACCCTTCCGCATCCCCATTATATTTTTTATAATGTGACTCTAGTTTAACGTCACCAGCTAAATATCTCTTCGTATAGGCAATCCCAACCAAGAAAAAGAAAATGGTCTGGCATCCAGTCTTGCCTATAAGAAATTCAGATTCTAAAATAGTTCCTATTTATTAGAAAGGAAAAGCATGCAAATCATCAAGACATCATACGACTTGTAATTAGGGAAAAAGAACTAAAAAGTGAAGGAAGTATTTCGACTGCAATAAATGAGAAAAAGCAACAAAAAAAGTGGACATGCAAATTTCAGCAATGATTTAATTTTAGGTTTCTAAGAACTTCGGCAATTTCACATTTCACATGTTCAGTGCTCTTTATCTTTATTCAGAAATGTCAATTTCTTGGCTGCTACCCGGACACTAACATTGCCTTCTCGGATCTATCTTTGAATCCTGTCCAGCCTTTAATGCGATTGAAATCTGCCCTTTCCGTTGGCTGAGAGGGTCAAATTAATTTGCCCGTTCTAAATCCAGTTCCTTTGGCACTACTCAGCAGCACAAAGCTATTCATAATTTGGCACCAATTTAGTAAAAAGACTGGCAATTACACAAGAAAAAAATTCAAGGGGATTCGGTGTGAAGAATGAAAATGTCACAATGCTGCAGCAGGGGTTCTGCTCTGATATGTGTTTAATGCCCATTGCTACAGCAGAGTGCAGAGGACTCTACATCGAACCAATGCCATGCCTGAGCTCAACATTAGATGTTAGAAGTGGCAGAAGCCTTTCCATTCCTGCACTGAAAGCCCTCACCTTGACAAGGACAAATTTAAAAAAAGGGCTGAAAAAAAAATCATTACAGCAAAGTGTTAAGTGTAGATGGGAGTCATGAACTTGGCCAGAATACTCTGAAGCAACTCCAAGGAATGACAAACCTCAGTGTAATTACTGTAACCTGTATTGCTTCATGACACAGAAGCATATAGATCCCACCATGAGGACTAAAGGGAGTTTGCCAGTAAATATGTGCATTTTACCTCTTTCCTATGAAGTTAATTTCCAAGTGGAAAAATAAGAATGCAATTTGTTGAAAATGCTAAGAAAACAGTGGGGGTGGGGATGAAAGTGGGGTGTAATATTTTAATCTGAATGGAAGTTTCCTTTGTGTCATTGGACTGAAATAAACAAAAGGAGTTGTGTGAAATTCCAGCATCCTTCGCACAGCAGCAGACTGAAATTACAGCAGGTCGCCAGGGAGGAAATTCTCAACTATCAAACTGTAAGAATAATGAGGTCATTTCCTCCCACGGTTGGAGAAGCCAGAGCGGTTTTTAAAAAAAACTTGACAGACACAATACCCGTTGAGAACCCTTGACTGATGAATCAGAGATGGATTGAAGTAAGTAAGTAAATATGCCTTTGCAGCTCAGCATCTTGCAGAGGGGTAATGCTGAGACACTTGGTGCTGCATCAAAATGATTTTCTGTTCTTCCCAGTACAGTAATACAAGCTTTAGATACCACAGAAGGAGAATCTTATGCATTATCTGTGGCCAGGGCATTACTGTAAAGGGTTGCCTCAGCAATTCAGTCCTATTTCTATCTTGGATGCATTTTTAAGGTACCTTTCTTGATTATATATTCTTGCACAAAATATTACTTTGTCGCAAGCAAACTGAAATACCTATGAATTTCAAATGTGAATTTAAACAAAACTCAATGCCTGCTGTAATTGGCCAAATTGGAATAAATTTTCATCTTCTTTAATTGTATTTTCATCAACTGGATTTCTCCGATGATTCGATCAGCAAATGCACCATGTGACACATCACAAAGAAAACAGATCAGAAAGTCCGATGTGAGGAATTCATCTGTATTGAGTTAGCTTTTCTCAGCTGAGCTAATGGCCTGATGAACCTTGAACTAGAGAAGCATAAAGCAGTCAATGATCCCAGGCATCAGTGCACATGTGGAGTTGTTCGATAAGGAAAGCAACAAATTTTATCATGATGTCTTGCATGGTTGTAAAGCCGTTGAAAATACTCACTATCAGAATTCACACCAGAGGAATGGCCACTTTTGAGAGATATTGGAGGGCACCAAATCAAGAGTTTATCAGTGGCACTGTGAGATAAGACAGATGGGGTGAGCAAGCACAAGGACATTTCAGTTCCAAGCTAGGAAGCAAAGTTTCCTGGTTACGTTTGGAACACACAACCATAAAATCAAAACAAGGACAGGCCATTCTGTCAATCTATCATTTCAATAAAAGTGCAAACCACTTTCAAACCCTTTCAGCTTCACATCACATTTAGAATTAAACACATGGCTTATCACTTTTAAATCCAGCATCACATTCAATTGTAAATATTATGTGCGATCATTCTGTAAAACAATGCATTTACTGTCCTAAGATTGTTTTTGATAGTAACCGTTAAGGAAAACAATCAAAAATGGAATAGTCTATCTTATCAAAGCCTGCAAACCAATTTTCACCTATTCAGAAGCGAAAGGAAACTGCTATGTTTTCAAGTTGATAAATACCTTTATGGATAACTAGAAAGGATATACTGTTGAATACTGTAATCTAATTCAACATATGTGAATTTCCTGCAAATTGCGCTGTAAGAAAAACACTGGATTTTGTTATTTGAATCTGATATTCAAATGCAATATAAATTCTGCCTCTTCAGGACAGTCAAGCTTAACCTTTCTCACAAGCGCCACTTCTGTATCAAACCATTATAACCAACAGAGATATGGATACAATTAAAATGTACTGACGAGGCCCTCCTAATCACCTATTTAAAATAAAAGATTCACAGTTCAAAGAACCAGCCATTTGTTCAATGTCATCAATCGCGTCAATAATATTGCTGTGAAAACAGTGACTGAGACAAATGAAAGATGAGCGTTCAACAGGAAATGCTCAGAAACAAAATACGTGCAGGCTGAACCTATCTACCCATGAAGGTAGCGTTCCCAATTCAGGGAAGTATACTGTGCACATAAATGATGCAGCAAAACTTGGCACTTGTTCCCTGATTTAAATACCACAGATGAACAAGGTCAAGGGTCTGACATCCACCATTGCCGTTTTTAGAGACACGCTCAGCACTACTGCTGCTCATTGAAACAAATGTGCATAGCATCAATAGTATTTTCCTCAGAAGGGCCTTCTCAAACATGAACCAGCTTTCTTTTTTAATGCTGATGAATGTGCTGAACGTTTCAAGTGCTTTCAACATTTGCAGTTTATGTACGCTGATATGTCCAGCAAACAAAACAGCTCGAAAATTAATGCCATCATTAGCATGCCTTTACCAAAACAATCAGGAATAATATTCATTTTCTTAGTCTACAGATTTTCTGTTAATATTAAGACAATATATTTTGCTTTATAGTTGGTCATCTGGTTTACTGGGGAAACTGGCTTGACAAAACCACCTTAATACATGTAATAATAACTTGCATTTATGTAGTGCCTTTAATTTAAACTAAAAATTCTCAATTTGCTTTAATGAGGTATTTGGGAAAGAAAAATGTTGATCCATGAAAGAGGCATTAAGAATGGTGATGGATGGAGAACACAGAGAACATAAAGGGAAGTCGAAGGTTTAAGAAGGGAATTCCAAAGCCTAGAATCCAGATTATTATAGGTACCATTATCAGGATGTAGGAAAGGAAAGATGCAGAAGATGCCACAATCAGTGGGATGGAGAATTGTAACTGGAATCAGGACTGCTTTGGGCAGTGTTAGTTGGTGGTTGTCATCTTGGGCTTGATTATGCAGACAGGGAATAGTGAGAGCATGGAAGGATTCATACACATTCAGCTTTAATGGCATGGTCACTAATCCAGCTCTGGATAACTGCATAACAATTTGCTGCTGTTAATTCTGATGTTGGGAGATCATTGAATGTCCTGTTATGTTGACAGTGTGCCATTCACAGCACTCCTAATGCTGATAGCAGTACAAAGGAGGCATTCACGATGCCTTCAAGTAAGGCCAGGGACTTACATTTATTGGACGTCCAATGAAGACATGTTGAGGGTCCTTCTTTTTTTGAACTCTATCTAGATCAATGAGGCACTCTCAAAATCATAGTGAATAAAAAAAGTGAAACACTAATCAACTGCCCGACATTAATATAAATAGACCTTTTGACTGTTGCTCCAATGAGTACTTCACTATATCACTAACTTTATTACTTCGGCAAAAATAAATTACAGGATAAAAAGCTATTGAAATGCTCAAAATTATTCACAACTGAATTTTGTTCATATGGGACACTCAAATGTAATCGCAATGACAATTACATTTTAAAATTTTAAATTTTAAAAAGTGAATAATTTTGTGTTCTTAATCAGTGATACAACTGGGCATCACCTCAGGAGTGGGGGTGGGTAAAGAATTGAATAACCATAAAAGTAACCATGAGCTTCCAGTTGCCTGCCACTTCAACATACCACCGTGTTCGTGGCCAATGTCTGTCAAAGACTTTCTGCAGTGCTCTAGCAAAGCCCAGCATAAGCTGGAAGGACAGCATCTCATCCTTCACTAGGGAACCCTGCATCTTTTAGAACAAAATATCAAATTCAACAATTTTAAGGCATGATAAACATCCTTTTATCTCCTTTACTGATACTCACACCCCAGAACCTCTCACGACATGGGCTACTTTCATCAGAGCCAACCCATTTTCACCTACTCATTGTCCATTATCAGCTTTATTCCTTCCCTGGCTTACTGTTACCCTTTGTCAGTCTGACTTGCTTTCTCTCTCTCTCTCTCTCTCTCTCTAGGTTCTGTCTCCACCTATCTGCTCACTCCTTTTTCCACCTACTCCCTGATATCACCATAAACACCACTTTTTTCCAGCTCCCATCAGTTCTAAAGAAGGGTCTTTGAAAGATTTACTCAACTTTCTCTCCACAGATGCTGCCAGATCTGTTGAGTTTCTCCAGCAATTTCTGCTTCAGACCCTCAGCACCTTCAGTTCTCTATTCTTTCATTATGGCATTTATACAGTGCCTCTACAGTGCCAATTGTAGTATCCCAAGGCTCTTCACAGGAACATAATCCAACACAATCCGATAATGTGTCACAAGAATATTAAACAGGACACGGGACCCAATGTTCTGTCAAAGAGATGGGTTTTTGGGAATGCAAAAAAGCACTAACAGTAAATTTCAGAGTTTGGGGCCTAGACACCTGAAGACATGCCCACCGATAGTACATCAAAGGAAATTGGGATCAAGGAGAAGGCCAAAATTGGAGAAGCGCAGAGAACTCAGAACTTTGAAATCAAGGGTGAGGATTTTCAAATCAGGGTCTCATCAGATCAGGAGAAAGGTAGGTTGGCAAGCACAGGTCTGATGGCTAAACGGGATTCTCTGTAGGTCACATGTTCCTGTTCTCCCTTGAATATCATGTATGAGGTGATGTAATGAGGATATTCAATGAAATAAAAAAAGCACTACAGCCAACATGTATGCAAATATTCATAGAACAGCCAATGGGAAACTGGTGCAGCCAATTTTATCTCCTGGTGGAAAATTGGAGGATGTGACAGAAATATGGTGTTGAGTTGTTATTGGCAGCCTGGCTGCTTTTAACTGGGACATAGTTTTGGAACAGAGAGCCACAGTGATGCTTCTCTTCACTATCCTGGCACAGTCAGGAAGCATCACTGTGGCTCTGTGTTCCAAAGCTAACTGAACATGGTGCAGGCCTGCTCCTGATGTATTCTTGGCGTATATCCTCATTATCAATACATGAAATACTTTTATATGCTGAGTTACTAAGAGAGATTCCAAAAGCAGTAATTTTAAGATGGAAGAATCATTTAATCATAATGTGAGGGAACAAGTTTAATTTTATATACAATGTCTAAGGTGTCCAGCACATTTCAATTTCCTGCATCTAAACTGGACAGGTGGAATTCCAGGCAGTAGAGGTTTTGTTAAGTTTTAACTGTGAAACACCATGTATTTGATGTAAGGAGTGAGCTGGTTATGATCAATTGGGGAACATGACTTAAAGGCATAATGGAGATCAGGTAATGGCAAACATTTAAAGAGCACATGAATGAACTGCAACAATTTGCGTGGGCGGCACGGTGGCACAGTGGTTAGCACTGCTGTCTCACAGCGCCTGAGACCCGGGTTCAATTCACGACTCAGGCGACTGACTGTGTGGAGTTTGCACGTTCTCCCCGTGTCTGCCTGGGTTTCCTCCGGGTGCTCCGGTTTCCTCCCACAGTCCAAAGATGTGTGGGTCAGGTGAATTGGCCATGCTAAATTGCCCGTAGTGTTAGGTAAGGGGTGTATGTAGGGGTATGGGTGGGTTGCGCTTCGGTGGGTCGGTGTGGACTTGTTGGGCCGAAGGGCCTGTTTCCACACTGTAAGTAATCTAATCTAATTGATCATTCCTGTTGCACACAAAAATAAAACAGGAATGATGGCCTGACGATGGCGAACAAGGAAAATTAGGGATAGTATTAGATCCAAGCAAGTGGCATAAAAATTGGCCAAAAAAGCAGCAGAGCTGTGGAGCAGTTTAGATTTCAAGAAAGGAGGACAAAAGGGTTGATTATAAGGAGCAAAATATAGGTATGAGAGTACGTTTGCCGGGAATAAAAAAATCTGATTGTAATAGCTTCAATAGGTACATGATGAGAAAATGATCAGTGAAGACAAAATTAGGTCTTTGGAAATCTGTGGAATTCTCTCCCACAGAAAGTTGTTGAGGCTATTTCTTTAGATACGTTCAAGATGGAGAGGAATGTGTCCCTTTTGTATCTAAAGGGATCATGGGGTATGGGAGAAAGCAGGAATGAGATACTGATTGTGGATGATCAGCCATGATCATATTGAATAGTGGTGCAGGCTCAAAGGGCTGAATGGCCTACGCCTGCACCTATTTTTCTATGACACCTACAGTCAGAAATACAGCATGTTATAATGGGGAAAAAAAGCAGGTACCATAGGGCAGTCCAATGAAATAATACTTTGGTTCAGTCTTCACCAAGGAAGAGACAAATAACATCCAAGAATGTTGGAGAATGGGGGTTCTAGTTAGATTAGATTACTTACAGTGTGGAAACAAGCCCTTCGGCCCAACAAATCCACACCGACACTCCGGAGAGCAACCCACCTAGACCCATTCCCCTATATTTACTCTTTCACCTAACACTACAGGCAATTTAACATGGCCAATTCACCTAACCTGCACATCTTTGGACTGTGGGAGGAAACCGGAGCACCCGGAGAACACGCAGACACAGGGAGAATGTGCAAACTCCACACAGACCATGGCTAGAATCGAACCTGGGTCTCTGGTGCTGTGAGGCAGCAATGCTAACCGCTGAGCTACCGTGCCACCCCATACCGGCACTGTTGTCCTAGCTTTAGTGGAAGGAACTTATGGAAATAAGATTTAATTTGGAAATGATGTTGGGGGAAATTGAGGGTGAAAAGGCTGATAAATCCCCAGCACGATAATCTACATTCCAGAGTACTTAAGGAAATGGCCCTAGAAATAGTAGATGCATTGAGAATCTTTTGAGAATCTAAAGATGCTGGAACAGTTCCAATGGGTTGGAGTGTAGCTAACCCCACCATTTAAAAAAAGGAGGAAGAGAGAAAACAATGAATTATTGACCAGTAAGCTCGACATCAGCAGAAGGGAAGATGGTAGAGTCATTTTAACAGAATTAAGTGAGCAATTGGCGAACAGAGACAGGATCCAGCATGGATTTATGAAAGGGAATTTGTACTTGATAAATCTACTGGAATTTTCTGAGGATGTAATTAGTAAAGTTGACAAGGGGGAGTCAGTGGATGTGCCTTACTTGAACTTTCACAAGTCTTTTGAAAACATCACAACTAAGCGACTGGCATGTAATATTGAATTGCTTGGGATTGGGAGTAATGTACTGACATGGACAGAAAACTAGTGGGCAGACAGACTTTGTTTGATTCTTTAATCATTCATGTGATGAGGACATCACTGACTAAGCCAGCATTTATTGCCCACCCTTAACTATCCAGAGGGCAGTAAACAGTCACCCACAAAGTTGTAGATCTGGAATTATATGTAAGTCAAACCAGATAAGGATAGCAGTTTCCCTCCCCAAAGGACAATAGTGGATCAGATGGGCTTTTCTGACAATCGACAATGGATTCTTGTTCATCATTAGATTCTTTATTCCAGATTTTTATTGAATTTAAGTATCACCATTTGCCATGGCAGAATTCAGCTGAAAATGTGTTGCTGGTTAAAGCACAGCAGGTTAGGCAGCATCCAAGGAATAGGAAATTCGACGTTTCGGGCATAAGCCCTTCATCAGGAATGAGGAGAGTGTGCCAAGCAAGCTAAGATAAAAGGTAGGGAGGAGGGACTTGGGGGAGGGGCGATGGAGATGTGATAGGTGAAAGGAGGTCAAGGTGAGGGTGATAGGCCGGAGTGGGGTGGGGGCGGAGAGGTCAGGAAGAAGATTGCAGGTTAGGAGGGCGGTGCTGAGTTGAGGGAACCGACTGAGACAAGGTGGGGGGAGGGGAAATGAGGATACTGGAGAAATCTGAGTTCATTCCTTGTGGTTGGAGGGTTCCCAGGCGGAAGATGAGACGCTCCTCCTCCAGCCGTCGTGTTGCAATTGGGTCTCCAGAACATTACATGGGCCTCTGGATTAATGGTCTAGCGATAATACCACTAGGAATGGATTTCTTTTCTGAGGCAGGCAGTAGCCAGTGGGGTACCACAGGGATCCTTTTTGGGGCCTAACTATTCCAAATATGTATTAATGCTTTAGATGAGGGAACTAAACATAATATCTCACGGTTTGCAGACAATTCAAAGCTGAGTGGGAGGGTAATTTTTCAGGAGGATACAGGGATGCTTCAGTGTAATTTGGCCAATTTGAGTGAGTGGGCAAAGACATGGCTGCTGAAGTATGATGTGAGTAATTGCTGAAAGTTGACAATTCTTGTGCTAAAACATAAGCAAATTTTAATAGCAAAAATAGGAATGCTGATGATCTGAATGGCAATAGATTGGGAAAGGGGCAAGTGCAACAAGACCTGGGTGTCTTTGTACACCAGCCACCAAAAGTGAGCACGCAGTTGCAGCAGGCAGTAAAGAAGGCAAATGGTATGTTGGCCTTCATAGCGAGAGAATTCAAGGACAGGAACAATGATATCTCGATGCAATTCTACATGACACCTGGAGTTTTGTGCAGTTTGGTCTCCTTACATGAGGAAAGATGCTCTGGCTCTGAGGGAAAGCAACGAAGGTTTATCAGACTGATTCCTGGGATAGTCGAACTGACTTACGAAGTGAGACTTGATCAGTTTGGATCAAATTCACCAGAGTTTAAAAGAATGAAGTGAGATCTCATGGATACCTATAAAATTATACTGGACTTGAGAGGGTAAACGCAGGAAGTATGTTTACGAGGAATGGGAAGTGCAGAACCAAGGTCACATTTTAAAGATATGGTTAAAAATCACACAGCACCATGTTATAGTCCAGCAGGTTTATTTGGAGGCACTAGTTTATTTAAGCGCTGCTTCTTCATCAGGTGGTTATGGGACAGGACATTTAGAACTCAGGTAAGTCACAATGTCTTGTTCTCCAGCGAGCAGTGAGCCTGGGGAATTCTCTGCCAAAGAAAGTATTTGAAGACAAAACATTGAAAGTTTTCAAGACTGAGTTGGATGATCAGCCAGTACACTCCCAGTTTTCTCACTGGTGGCCATGGAGCAGATCTAAGGAGTCCAAGCCACAACCTGAGCCTCAAACTCCAAAGCTTGAGGGGGAAATTCAGTTAACCGCAACTCTCTTGTTAGGAGATGGTTCAGAATGCTCCAGGGATTTCATGTTAGGCACCATTGCTGGCATCCAGTAGGCCGAATGTCAGCAGCAGAGGCCATCAGCAGGTTCAGTGCCAGTATCATTGCAAGGTGCACATCTGCAATCAGTTTCTGGGCCTTCTGGGCCTTCACTCTCATGAGGGTACGATTATGATGCCTACTGATTCAAACAGTGTGATCACAATCACATCCTGGGTTCTCAGATGAAGAATAATCATTCTTTGATCTGGGATATCATTCCAGACAGGGAAACTTCCTGTACTTCACAGAAGTAACACTGTTGGCTACACAAGCAGGAGTAGTGAACATCAGTGGCCAATTTGACAACAAAGACCAACAAAGCAGAGATTGGGCGTATTCTCCAGGATCAACTTCTCATATGTCTGTGGTTCTAGTTGGTTAACAGTACTCCAGCAGGGAATACTGATTCATCTAACCCTGAGTTAAGATATCAGACTGGTTGATTCAGCTTAGAACATCATCAATTAATTTATTTAGACATTGAGACACTAAAACATTAATGTGTGACTAGGAATTATTCAATCCCTATGTAAAACGATGGAACCTTATATATCAGAAAGAGAGTATTCAGCTCATTGTGATTGTACTAGCTCTTTGAAGAAGCTCTCTTATTCACCTCACACCCCTTACGACTCTTTTCCCATAGCTTATATAATGTTACCCCCCCAAATATTTATCCTGCTCTCTTTTGGAATTTAATAGTGAGTTTGCAGACACCCTTTCAGGCTTCAGATTATAACAACGAAATAATAACCATCTGATGAAGGAGCACCACTCTAAAAGCAGCACTTCTAAATAAATCTGTTGGACTATAATCTGGTATTGTGTGATTTTTGACTGAATAATCTTGTTTTCCTCATTTCACATTCGGTTCTTCTGGCAGCCTATTTCCTTCAGTTACTAGCTCTTCTACCTCAGGCAACAATTTGTTATTCTTAACATTTACAAACCCCTCATTATTAGGATGTAGATAGATGGGTTAATGCTCCCGTTAATCAGACTAGGAGGAAATGATCACGTAAACACAGGGGCTGGATCGAAGAACAGTCAGGGGAAAATCTTACAGGCTTGATGCAGCCATGGATAAAATACCTGAATTCCAGAGGTGAGGTTGAAAGTGACTGTTCGTGCCATCAAAGTTGCATTTGATTGATTGTGGCATAAAGGAGAGGGCGAAACTTAAACAGGACAAAAACTCTCCACTGGTTGGTGTCATACCTGGCACACAGGGAGATGGCTGTGATTTTTGGAGGACGGTCATAGAGTCATAGTTACAGAGACGTACAGCACAGAAACAGACCCTTCCATCCAAATCATCCATGCCGACCAGATATCCCACCCCAATCTAGTCCCGTTTGCCAGCACTTGGCCCATATCCCTCTAAATCCTTCCTATTCATATACCCATCCAAATGCCTTTTAAATGCTGTACCAGCCTCCACCACTTCCTCTGACAGCTCATTCCCTACACGCACCACCCTCTGTGTGAATAGGTTGCCCCTTAGATCCCTTTTAATTTTTTCCCCTCTCACCCTAAACCTATGCCCTCTAGTTCTGTACTCCCCCACTTACGAAAAAAGACCTTTTCTATTTACCCTAAACATGCCCCTCATGATTTTATAGACCTCGGTAAGGTGACCCCTTGGCCTCCGATGCCCCAGGGAAAACAGCCCGTATGTTCAGCCTCTCCCTATAGCTCAAGTCTTCCAACCCTTGCACCATCCTTGCAAATCTTTTCTGAACCTTTTCAAGTTTCACAACACCCTTCCCATAGGAGGAAGACCAGAATTGCACACAATATTTCAAAAGTGGCCTAAACAATGCCCTGTACAGCTGCAATGCGACCTGCCAACACCGATACTCAATACTCTTACCAATAAAGGAAAGCATACCAAACGCCTTTTTCACTATCCTATCTACCTGCGACTCCACTTTCAATGAGCTATGAACCTGCATCTAAGGTCTCTTTGTTCAGTAACACTCCCTAGGACCTTACCATTAAGTGTATAAGCCCTGCTCTGAGATGCAGGGCATTTCTGCAGGAGATCCTTCGGGTAGTTTCCGAGGACCAACTATCTTTAGCTGCTTCATCAATAACCATCCCTCTATCATCAGGTCAGAAGTCAGGATCCTGTTAATGATTACATAATGATCAGCATCATTTGTGACTCTTCAGATACTGAAACAGTCAATGTCTAAATTCAGCAAGGCCTGGAAAATATCCTGACAAGTAGTAAGTAATATTCACACTACATAAATGCTAGGCAATGACCATCTGCAGCAGAAGAAGATCTAACCATCATCTCTTGACATTCAACAGCATTGCCATCATTGATTCCCTATGATATATTGATCATGTATCAACAGCCAGGGGGTTACCATTGACCAGAAAGTGCAGTGAATGAGCCACATAAATATTGTGACGTAAAGAGCAAGTGATAGGTTGGGAACTCTGCAATAAATAACTCACGTCTCAACTCCTTAAAGCTTGTCCACCTTCCACGAAGTACAAGTCAGAAGTGTGATGGAGTACTCCCCCACTTGCCTGGATGAGGTCCACTTCAAGAAGCTTGACACCACCCAGGATAAAGCAATCCAGTTAGTTGGCATCACATCTACAAACATTCATTCTCTCCACCCCCTTAGCAGTAGCAATGTGAACCATCTACAAGTTGCAATTTGAAAATCCACAAAAGTTCCTTAGACAAAGGAGCCAAATCCATAATCACTACCATCAAGAAAGACAAGGGCAGCAGACACATGGGAGCATCACCACCTCCATGTCCCATTCAAAGCAATGCTGACTTGAAAATATATTGCTGTTCTTTCACTGTTCCAGGATCAAAATCCTGAATTCCTTCCCTCACAGCATACCGGTCCACATAAATCAAATGGATTGCAGTGGTTTACAAAGGCAGCTCACCATCACCTTCTCAACAGCATCCAGAGATTGGCAATAAATGTTGGCCCAGTCAGCAATATCCACATCCCATGAATGAATTTTAATAAGTTGTTTACCATGAAATCTATACATAAAACATTTAAAGAAGAAGAACACAGCCTATGCCCAAGTTCTCTCAGAATCACAGATTGTTAAGGTGCACAAGGAGACCATTTAGCCATTGCTTCTGAACTGGCTCTCTAAACATTTCAACCTAGTGCCAATCTCCTGCCTCTACCCACATCCTCTGCCAACCACTAACCCGCCATCCCCCACCCCAACCTTGTTTCTGTTGACATAATCATCCAATGCCCTCTCAAATGCCTCAACTGAACCTGTCTCCACCACTTATCCACTAAACTACACCCACTGGTTTCACTTTTCCTGTATAATTTTATTTACATTCCCTGTCCCACTTTCTTCTGGAAAAATGCAATTAGATTTACTTATATGCATCATCCCATTTTACTGATGAACTGCCTTCATTGTTTGTTATACTAACAAGTTCCATCTCAGCTGCAAATTTTGAAAATATCGCTTATATACCCAAGTCCATGTCAATAACATATATCAAAAAGAGCAGTGATCATAGCAGTGATTGGGGGGAGTGCCACTTCATATCACACTGTAAAGCAACCACTCAGCACTATTTTCTGTCCCTTCCCCAGTTTCCTACACCAAAGCTGTATCCACATTCATCCTGCTGATCACAAGTCCGCTATGTGGTGCTTTGTCAATACATTTTGTAAGTACATATACATAACATCAACAACACCATCCTCATCAATTAATTCAGTTATTTCAGAAAGGATGCAAGTAGTCTATCACAGTGTATCTTTCACAATTTTTTTGTTGGCTTTAAGTCAATAACACATAATTTTTACAAGTGGTAGTTAGTATTGCCCTGGATAAAACCTTTAATATTTCCTCATGAGGATGTTAGATAGACTGGTCTCCAGTTAGTGAGTTTATTAGTCTTTTTGGCCCCCTGAGAAGGGGTGCAATTTTCCAAAGCTCTGGTATCAATTCCATATCTGAGAAGTATTGGAAGATTCTTGCTAGGCCCACTGCAATTTCTGGGCAAAAGTGAGGAATGCAGATGCTGGAAATAAGAGTCTAGATTAGAGTGGTGCTGGAAAAGCACAGCAGATCAGGCAGCATCTGAGGAGCAGGAAAATCGATGTTTCAGACAAAAGCCACGGCAATTTCTACCTTACTTCACCCAGCAAACAAGGATTCATCCCATTCTGACAAGATGACATTTCTACTTCGAGCACTCTGCATGAAGGTGATGATTCTGAAAGGGTTAATGTTGGAGATTACATTAGGTTCCATCTAATTTGATGATGTTACATATTCCTGGATGGAGAATTAGGAGTCCTGATAGGATCAGACGTGTCATGTCTGCATCTTCATAAATGTCGTAGTTATGCCTAACTGGTTAAGGTAACTTTTACCCATTGTTATCAAGAAATAAACTCCATCTTGTTGTTAAGCCATGTGTGTCTCATTCATCCTCTCCCACTATTAACTGAAAAGGCCCTTAGCCCCAGGATAAGGTGAAGGTTTAGTGGCAGCTTTCTATCTGAACCACAACTTGCTCATGGTTGGATCTACAAGTATATGAGAGGTACCTGCCAACATGTTAGTGTCTTCATTTAATCGAATGTTTATCCTATAATATATCTCTGGTACCATCTCTTTGTTGTGAAATTGGCAACATATTCTCATGTCATGATGATGGACACAAAATTCTAATGTTGTACACCATTTTTAGCCATCTTTTGAGTTCTAGCTTTTCCCTCTTTTTCTCCTCTTGATGATATGTCTAGTCTGTCCCCAAACTAATCTTCTTTGTTGGCCTGCTGCCACTTATTTATTGTTATCTCTATGATCTTTCATTCCAGTCTAACTGGATCTAATCCATTTATAACCCAATGAAATTAGACCTCCACCAATAGAGCATTTTCACAGAAATCTCTCCAAATCATCTTCCACAATTATTCTAAACCCAATGATATTAAGGTATTAATATGAATGACACCACTTCCTCAATGTTCTTGCACTGAACTATATTCCACTTCCCTGAAGAAGGGTTTGCTGGACCCAAAACATTGATTCTGTTTTCTATTCACAGAAGTTGCCACACCTGCTGAGTTTCTCCAGCGATGTCTACTTTTATGTACTCCACTTGCACCATTTCAGATCCCAGAACTCAATCTAGTATTACCTTCTTTCTCATGAACAAGAAAACGACAAATCAAGTAAATTTTTTTTCACATATTCTTTATCCTCATGGAGATTTACACTATCATTGTTCCAGTCTATACTTGAATAACTGAAGACATCTATTATTACTATTCTATAGCATTGTATTTCTCAACAAAATTTTTTTTGCTATCCCCTTTGGAAGGCTATTTGGGGGCCTAATACGTAAATTATACGTATATTAGCTCGTTTATTGTTAATCCTAAGCAAATAGATTCTGCCTTTGAACTGTAAAGTATATAGTTCCTTTCTCCCATTGTAATGGTATTTTTAATTGCTATGAACCGCCTTCCCCTTCCTTTCCTCTTTGCCTATTTTTCCTTAATACATTGTAACTAGAAATTTGAAATGTCCATTTCTCCCATTACCCTGAGTATGTCTCCATTGTAGCCACAATATTAAAATCCCACATGGCTGCATATGGTTGACCAATGTTATTGACCGCATTTAAACACAGGAGGAAAAGTTCAGCAATTCACATTGCTTTGAACAGAATGCTCTACCAACTCTCCAGAAGTAAACAATGTGGTGAGCTGCTCCCTGCATGGCTTCCCTAACATCCTTTAACGTTATTAGTGAAGGAATCAATGCAGTGGAGGTAGCAGTCTGCACAGCAGGTCAATATATGTCTGTGCAGTGGCACATGTGAATACATTTTTTCTCCATACATAACAATTCAATCCAGGTCTGTCTCACATTCATTCCCACCTGTGTCCAAATCCTTCCTATCCCCAAAATATCTTCAATGCATTTTGTCAGTCTCACTATGCTGTGCACCTTGTATCTTGTCTCTACATGCTAAATTGTTTCCTTGTCAATTTAAATCTTTACCTACAACACCAGCCAATGTCCTTAAGTCTCTAGTCCTATGGCAGTGAAACCTTTCCAACTTTTATTGGTGTCTTCTGCCTTAGAATTGGTCTTAATGCACCAGCAAACTGAAGCCCCCTCTCTTATCATTCATGAACCTATCTTATCTGACCATTTTCTCTACTCACCTGTTCATGAAGCAAAAACAAAAAAAATGCTTGAAAAACTCAGAAGCCCTGGCAGCATCTATGAAGTGAAATCAGAGTTAAGGGTCCAGTGACTCTTCTTCACATTCTCACGTGTGTGTATGTGTGATCGTGCAGAAGTGCTGCTTTTCAGCTTCCTCCTCAGCTTCTGAAACTCTGCCAATAGGACCTCTGCATCTTTCCTCGTCATGTCACTGACTTCAAAATGGATTGTGACTTCAGCTCTCCCTCTTCCCTGCACCCCCATAAAAAACTCGGATCAGTGACGTCCTTTATTCTAACAGAGGGAGGTGAAATTCTGTGCAACAGTCAGTTCAGCAGTTGCAGAAATTATTGTCTATTCACCATCCAATTCCATCTCTATAGAAATTGCTAGTTACGTGATAGATGAAAATTCTCACATCTGAATTTCAATCTTTCACTTGCAGCATTCTTCTTTTATCTACTCCATTGCATACGCATGATCATTGTTACACATTGCTTCTTTGCCACTTCTTGAATCCTACTCTTCCACATTTCTTTGTCCTGATTCTAATCAAAGCCAAGCTTGCTTTGCCATCTCTTAATATAGCACATTATTTTCCAGAATCTTCAAACTGCAGAGCTCCTTACACCTCTCAGACTTGCCACTCTCCTGACAGTACCCAAGCTGGACTGGGTATTATGCCAGGCTGCAGCAGGATCTCAGTGGTACCCCTGCTTGGCTTGTTACTGAATTACATTGGCCATTTTGACAAAGACAAAGCTCATGCACCTCCCCATGACATTCAAATGTCCAGCTTTACACCATTTAGGTCACCAATGATCAAACATTTAAATTTACCAACAAATCATAGCATTCAGCAACAAATGGCTCAATACGCAACTACTCAAAACCTCATCTACAGTCCATGGCTAAAGTAAGAATTGCGCAGAATGTATTATTTTTGCCCGAGTGAGTGTAGCTACGACATCAAACTGAGTAGTTCACTTGCTCATGCTTGTGCTAGTTAACTAAATATCCATTTATTAAACAATCAATGCAATGTAGTTAAATTAGGTGCTATCCGTTGGGTATACTACAGAAACTCACTCCAAGCTTCCTACAAGAGTACCTTCCAGGCCTGTGACCAAGAAAGAAAATAGTAGCAATATCATAGAAATAGCAACAATCCTAACCACGGTTCTTGATTGGGGCAGGAATCACTTCTAAGTCATTGACTGAGCCTTTATGAGTAACACTTGATGAGTAACACCCGGTCCATGTGATCTCCGAGACTAGCTTTGATCACTTGCATGGATCAGCAAGGAATTATTTTAGTTATTTTAAATGCATCTTATCCGCATTGTTTCACATCTATGCAAGGCACGTATGGCAAGCAGGTAGGGGGGAAACTGCACACTACATGCAGTCTTACATTTGCTGTGTGTCAAAGGTCACCAGCTGATCTACATCACTTCATACTGTTGTCTGAATATTAATCACTGGAAGGCATATTTTTCTGATAGCAAAGTACAAAGCAATGCTTGCTTTATTCCGAGAAGTTAAGTATTGGAATAAAATATTGGCAAATAGAATTCATTTTCAAAATTAAGCAACTGTTAATTAACTGCAACTGTGTCACTGTGTGATGCATGACAATCAGTGCCTTTGATGTAATCATTTTGCACATTTAAAAAGTCTACTTTTCTAGGATAATCTTTGTTTTGCAATTGCACTAGCTTCCATATACTGAGTAATTTTAGATTACCAGCTGGAAGAAACATTATGCATACAGCCTCTATAAGCTATTTTGTTAGTCTGATGCTGTGAGGTGACACCTTTCACTCCTCCCACACGGCACAAAAGTACTTCCCTGCCTTATTTCTAATTCCAGACACAGAAACACAATAATTTAGACTGGATTATACAAGTGTCTTGTGCTTATAGTTCTTCAGCCTGTGAAATGCCTAAATGGTTACGTGAGGTAAGCAGCATTTAATTTCATTAGAGTTGCATTACCTGACTGTTTGATCAAAATTAATTTCACTCCTCAGAAAAGGTTGTTCATTGACCATTCCTCCAACACATTTGGGTTACTGATACCTTCTTTATTGAAGCTAAAAGATCTGCTTCCAAAAATCTCCACGTTTTGTTTTCTACTTTACTGTGCTGCTGATTTAAATCGATCCAATCTTCAAGCATTTTGTCTGAATCCTTTGTGTATGAGCCTACACACTAGCTTTGGCACCCATTCCTGTCCTAAACTAAGAGCCACAGGGTCATTGGATACCAATCAAGTATATGACCCTTGAGTGATTTTTATCCTTATTTGCCTGGGGCAGCAATATTAATTGCTGTTCCACCACCTCCCTGATGTGGCTGCGATTTGCACATTCGTTAGAGATCAAAGACTGCATCGAGGGTCTGTATGGCCCAGTGCCACACCATATAAGCAGTTACTTGCAGGAGTCTCTGCAATTACTTTGACACCTTACATTACAATGAGAATCATGGATCGAGGGTAGATTCTCTTCCCACCAACACACTCAAAGAAGGAAACCTATCACTTATTTTTTACAGCACTGGGGGAAGTCGGGAATTCTGCATTGCTGAAGATGCTAATATTTGGGTGAACCAAGATCCTTCTATATCCCAGGGCATAAAAGAACAGGGAGCTCTTTGGAGGTCCCAGGCAAGATACCTCCCTTGATGACTCAGGTTGTGATCTGACTTTATATTTTATTTGTTTTTGTGGATCGTACTGTGTGAAATTAGTTCTTGCAGAGAACCAGAGGACTTGATAAGGCAGAATATTAATGCAAATTTGTTCTTCCTCAACGAAGGCCCAGTTGATAACAAAAAATGATCATTTCTAAAGTCCTTTTTCTTTCCTGATTAACTAGGAAACTTATAACCAAAATTGCAAGCTGTGTAGAATGTCATGGCCAGTAGACCGCATATTCCTCACAGTGAGCTAATTGTGTTCAGAGTTATTGCAGTTTGCTTATTGGCAACAACCTTAGTCTATCAGACCAAGATTGTACCTGGTTGAGCTCCTTCTTGGATTTTGAGCTGTCCTGCCTCTCGGCAGGAGCTTTTCCAAATATTGCAAAGGTGGAGACTCAAATCCACAATGGCAACAGGTTCTACAGACAAATTCATTGAGGACTATTCTGTCATAATCCTATTAACAGTCCACAAAATAAAGGAAATTAAAGTCAAATGAGCAGTTCTTTATTGACATTCTCTGCATATTTCATTCTAAATGTACCATTTTATACATCCTGTCACCAGTCACCAGTGTCTAGGATTGCACCTGATGCATTAAACTCCACTTCCCCAATCTTAGGCCTCTCCCACACCCATGGAATCTCTGCTTCCCTCAGATGTGATTTTACACTCCCCTTACCATCACCCCCTCCCATGTCCCCAGAGTTCAGAGTGACATCACTGGATCTCCAATTTTCCACATTGCCTCCCTACAAGTGTCCACCCCATCACAAACTCCAAATACTCACCTACTGTTTTTAATTCCCTATTTCCTAATCCTTCATGATCTCCAAGTATTTATTACTCACCTCAATCCAAAAATCCTCTTCACTGCACATTCCTGAGCAATCACTGGTGCCTCCCATGTAGTTTATCAAGTCCCTTGTGACTTTGAATAGCACAGCTAAATCTCATTTTAACCTTCTCAGCTCAAAGCAGAACAATGCCAGCATCTGCAGTGTCTCCACATAACTGAAGTCTTAGATCTGCAGTATCATTCGAGTTCACCTCTTCTGCATGCACTCCATTGCTTTGTTCTGGAGTGTTCAGCACCTTGCCAGGACACCAAGACAGTCAAGCAGGCTGATATCTAGCTAAGGAACCTATTAGAAAAAGAACAAGCATATGATGTAGAGGTAAAGCTCTATGCTATGTGGGAATAAGAAATCCAACCTTCAACTTGGACACTGATCCCTGTGCCACTATCTCTAAGGCCAAGTGTCCTGCATTCTCCTTTACAACTAGCTTAACTTGTCCAGAACTCTTCAAAAACATGTGCATTCCCAGTTCTCTCTATTCAGCATTTCCTGTAAAATTGGTCTGTTTAGACCATATTCCATTGCCTCAATTGTCTTACCAACTGAATCACTTCAAATTTCTCTGAGTTAAACTGCATCTGCCATATGTCTGTCCCTTTCATCTGTTTGCCCATTTCCTCCTACTCTGTTATTATCTTCCTCACTGTTTACTGCATTTTATATTATCTGCAAACAAATTATACCCTGTGTGAAACAAAACCCAGATCGTGAATATAAACGAAAGAAGAGCAGCAGTCCCAGTACGGACATATGAAAACACTTCTGCACAATATCCTCCAATCTGAATTCTAACTCTTCACAACAATCTAAATTCTGTCCTTCAGCTAATTTCATTTCCACATCATTACCGCTTCTAACTTTATGGACATCTGACAAAATCATTGATACAAAACATTAATCCTGTTTCTTCTGTCATAGATGCTGCCTGACCTGCTGAGTACTTCCAGCATTTTCTAATTTTACTACAGGATCGCCACCTGAATTCCAAGGGTCCACATTCACCCATCATGAAACTAGTCGATCTCTTCTTAAAACACTTAGAAACTTCAAGTTTTACTTTCTAAATGGTGAGAAAATTAGTCAAGCCAAAGTACAAAGGGATCTGGGAGTGCTAGTCGAGGATTCTCTAAAGGTAAACATGCAGGTTGAGTCCGTGATCAAGAAAGTAAATGCAATGTTGTCACTTATCTCAAGAGGGTTGGAATATAAAAGCACCGTTGTGCTATTGAGACTTTATAAAGCTCTGGTTAGGCCCCATTTGGAGTACTGTGTCCAGTTTTGGTCCCCACACCTCAGGAAGGACATACGTGTCCAGGGGAGATTCACACGGATGATCCCTGGAATGGTAGGTCTAACATATGAGGAACGGCTGAGGATCTTGGGATTGTATTCATTGGAGTTTAGAAGATTAAGGGGAGACTTAATAGAGATGTACAAGATAATACATGGCTTGGAAAGGGTGGACGCTGGGAAATTGTTTCCATTAAGCGAGGAGACTAGGACCCGTGGACACAGCCTTAGAATTATAGGGGGTCAATTCAGAACAGAAATGTGGAGACATTTCTTCAGCCAGAGGGTGGTGGGCCTGTGGAATTCATTGCCACGGAGGGCAGTGGAGGCCGGGATGCTAAATGTCTTCAAGGCAGAGATTGATAGATTCTTGTTGTCTCGAGGAATTAAGGGCTACGGGGAGAACGCTGGTAAGTGGAGTTGAAATGCCCATCAGTCATGATTGAATGGCGGAGTGGACTCGATGGGCCAAATGGCCTTACTTCCACTCCTATGTCTTATGGTCTTAAGTGTACAATAGGACCCTCCGAGGTTGTGGATATGGGAATCCCGGCATAGGCATATCCTTACCCCAGGCCCATCCTCCTGGAAAGACTACACCATGAAAGCTACAGCAAGATTCCATCAGAATCTTACAGGGTCGGTGGATTACAGAGCTGAAAATGTGTTGCTGGAAAAGCGCAGCAGGTCAGGCAGCATCCAAGGAGCAGGACAATCGACGTTTCGGGCATGAGCCCTTCTTCAGGAATTACAGTGGATTACAGGCAATGTACTGTATCTAGGATGCCAAAGTTCCAACAGAAGTAGCCCACTGGAATGTCTGTAGAATTTAGTGGTTTAATGCATATTTGTGACAGCCACCTCATCCTTGGCAAACAATCTGCCACCATAATAATGTTGAATTTTATTCATTATTGCTAACTCCAACTTCCTGATCTAGAATCTACAGTTTCTTGTTAGTCCGCTCTTGATGAGTTACAATGGCTTCTGCCTTGACATCACCAGTGTTGAGAAACAATGTGAAGCAAAGATTGTGCGGGCAGTCAATGGTCACTCCTGGTATGATTGAACATTGACGCAACCAGTTGTCAGTCTGCTTCAACATCTGCCCAAAGATTCTGTAAGGTTCTTCTAAACTTTTTGAACAACCTCTTATGTGGCACGGCAGTAAGCTCTCAATAAACTATGGCAATTGAGTTTCAGAGTCCACAGTGCAGACAGTTTCTGAAAGATTTCTGAAAGATAGAAGGTTCTTCTCTCCATGAAGTTATTTAAACTTGCAATCATAACTTCATATTTTTATAGGGAACTCATAGCACCATTTTTTCAGCATCAAATATGTTTTTTACAATTAATCTTTTTACAATTAATCTCAACTTCACTTGCCTGTAATTTCAAAGTGAGTCCATTTGTTTTATTTTTTAAAAATAAGTAAATGTTAAATTCCCTTGTTCTCAACATTTCTATCACTTCCTGATTATCAATTATTGTTATCCTTAATATTTTGTCCTCATTTCCTGAAAATAACCCCCTTGTTCTTAGAGGAAGTCAATGGATTGTTGCATGGAAATGCACACAAAAAGACCAGGAAGTTAACAAATACTGAAAGTGGAAGCCAGTGTCTATCTACCAAAACTATTTATTTGTATCTCTTAGCTCAATACAAACACTGACTTACTCTCTCCCACTTCCTAATCCAGCCTGATTCCAAGAAAATCAACCCCTTTTCTTTGAAAACCCACCATCAAATCATCCAAGTGAGAATTTAAACAAGTTACCAACCAGGGCAATGCAATAATAATATGAGGGAAGAGTAGGAAAAAAGATAGAGACTAAATCAAAACGGAGTTGGGAGGTGAAATCATCAAGACTATCCTTTTATTTACTTTTATATCCAAAGATGTTATTACACACAAAAACTAGCCCTATTCTTTCTTTTTTCCTTCTTTAATACCCAGAATTGCATAACTGAGTGACTTTCCCTTCACCAAAATCATGACATTTTTTCACATTTTTGTTTTTTAAAAATTTTTTTCTTTAAATTATATTTCAGCTACTTTTAAATCAGCCTGTTCAGTGAATGTTATTCAATGCCTTTGGAGCAGGTGACACTTGAATCTGAAGGATTACATCCAAAAAAAGCCTTGAGTTTCGTTTTGCAATATCTCTTCTGTTGGCTGCACAAAGTTCCTTATATTTCTGTTGAAGAAGGTAATGGTTCTAAACAGACTTAGGTTGGAGACGGCATTAAGTTCCACTTAATCTGATGATGACACACAGACTTGGATGGGAATAACGCAGAATAAGCTAAGTCCTTATGGAGTGCAGTGCTGCATATGCAGGTCTCCTCACAGTCTTACCAGCAATGTTCATCTTGGTAATGTAACTTGTACCATTTGCTATAATGCATTAAATAACATCGTGATCAAGAAATAGAGTCATTGAGATGTACAGCATGGAAACAGACTTTTTAGTCTAACTCCTCTATGCTGCCCAGATATCCTAACCTAATCTAATCCCATTTTCCAGCACTTGGCCCATATTCCTCTAAACACTTCCTATTCATATACCCATCCAGATGCCTTTTAAATGGCTAAATTGTACCAGCCTCCACCACTGCCTCTGGCAGTTCATTCCATTCATGCACCACCCTCTGCGTGAAAACGTTGCTCCTGAGGTCTCTTTTGTATCTTTCCCCTCTCACCCTAAACCTATGCCCTCTAGTTCTGGACTCCCCCACCTGAGGGAAAAGACCGTGTCTGTTTACCCTATCCATTCCCCTCATGATTTTATAAACCTCTGTAAGGTCACCCCTCAGCCTCCAATACTCCAATGTTCATCTTGATAATGCTGTAATGCAATATCTGACATCGTGATCAAGTCAACAGCTTCTTCTCATTGAGTTTCTGTTGGTGGCTGCAAACTATCCAACCAAGAGCTGCTAGTCATTGTATCCCAAAACCAAATACAACAAAAACCTTAAATTGTTCAGTCATCTCTGATCTGTTACTGAAAAAAGGTTTAGAAACTCCTCAGTCCTCAAATATTTCCATCTTAAACATTTAGCTCAATCCCGGTACAAAGTCTATCTCTTTTCCTCCTCTTACTGTGCTTTCATTGATAATTGTCCCTGAACTAAACTCCTCACAATAATCATATTCAGGTTCTAATCATACCTTCCTAATTGGTCTATACTTCTCGGCATCCATTGTGTCACTCTGACTGGGTAACTCATACCAGTTACCTATTACTAACTCATTACCTCTTACATAATATCTAATTTACAGAGTCATACAGCATGGAAACAGACCTTTCAGTTCAACTCATCCATGCGACCAAGTTTCCCAAACTGAGCTAGTCCCATTTGCCTGCACCTGACCCACATTCCTCCAAACCTTTCTTGTTCATATCCCTGTCTAAATGTCTTTTAGATGTTGTAACTGTACTTGCATCTACCACTTCCTCTGGCAATTCATTCAACACTGAAAATGTGTTGCTGGAAAAGCGCAACAGGTCAGGCAGCATCCAAGGAGCAGGAGTATCGACGTTTCGGGCACGAGCCCTTCTTCAGGAATAAGGGCTTCTTTCTCGAAGAAGGACTCATGCCCGAAATGTCGATTCTCCTGCTCCTTGGATGCTGCCTGACCTGTTGCGCTTTTCCAGCAACACATTTTCAGCTCTGATCTCCAGCATCTGCAGTCCTCACTTTCTCCAATTCATTCAACATACAAACTACTTCCTGTGTGAACAAGTTGCCCCTCAGGTCTCTTTTAAATCTTTCTCATCTCACCTTAAAATTATGCAGTATGGTTTTGATCACCCCACCCCTAAGGAAAAGATCTTTGCTGTCTTCTCGACACTAAGTCTAGATATTACGATATCCTTAAGCATAATTAGGAAAACCTTCCTGGCCCATCTCCTTTATTTTTACATATCAGTATTCACTCCTTTGATATGTTCTTTTCCTCTACCCATTTCTATATCTTTATTTTACCATGAGTATGGAACAATTATAGTTCTCACAGAATAGCAGTTGAGAGTTATGCATACAGAATCGGAAATCCCTACTGTGCAGAAAGAGGCTATTTTGGCTCACTGATCATCCAAAGAGCTCCCAACCAGACCTAACCACCCATCCTACCAACGTAACCACATATTTATCATAGCTAATCACGTAGCCTACACACCCCTGAACATGACAGGACAACTTAGCACAGCCAATCCACCTAACCTGCCCATCTCTGAATTGTGGGATGTAACCAGAGCACCCACGGAATCTCACACAGACAAGGGAGAACATGCAAACTCCACACAGACAGACAGTTACCCTAGACTGGACTCGAACCTGGGTCTCCAATGCTGTGAGGCAACAGTGCTAATCACTGTGCCATCATGCCACCCTGTAATGAAATTTATTTCCACTCCTTCATAAAGTCCTTGAAAATGTGTTGCTGGAAAAGCGCAGCAACACATTTTTAAGCTCTGATCTCCAGCATCTGCAGTGCTCACTTTCTTCATAAAGTCCTGTCTTATTCCTCTTCCTTTAAACTGTGTTAATTCATAAGGAGCACCACAGTCAGTACTTTTGCATATGCTGAAATTGTTCAATTCGAGGCTGTCTGCTTATTGATTTTTGAATGCTCTCCCTCATGTCTTCAATCTTCTCCAATTCATCCTAACTATTCTATTTACCATCTCCACCAAGAGATTGATGTCAGTGTAGTTCAGCCCTATTTGGTACAGTTTCTATTCTCCCAAAATTTACTTCATGTTCCAAAGATCAAAATCCTTTTCCTCCTGCATAACATTTTTTCCACACATATTTTTCTGTCTAATCCTACGTTGCGTATATTGTCCAGAATGTGCGACTGAGTAATCCAAAGACTTTTCCTTTTCTTAATTTCCGGCATTCAATACAAAAACTTCATGTTTTTCATATTTTAAGCACGAGCTCTCAGTCTCCTGATATTTTAATTGTCTACTTTGCTCCCATTTTGACGATTCTGTTTCATCCTGCTGCAGTGTTCCAGTGAAACTCACTGCCAGCTAAGGAACCTTATCTTCAGAATGGACATTTTAGAATCTCCTGAGCTCAACATCGAATTTAACAATTTTAGACAATAACCTTTGATCCTATTTTCTTTATTGTTTCTTGTTGATTTCAATTGTTGCTCTAATTATTTCCCTCACTTTGATGACAAGTACTTTCACACCTCCTCTGGACATCTCTTAATTTTGTTAATCGTACTGCTATCAGAAACCTTTCGTCAATTAATTGATCCTGTCCTCTACATAATCCTTCATTTCTTCCTACAAGTCTTCTTCCTGTCATTCGATGAAAACTTGTCACTTTTCTAACTTTCCTTAGTTCTGATTGGGTCACAGACCTGAAATCGTGGAATCCCTACCGTGTGGAAGGAGGCCCGGCCCATCAAGTCCAGACTGACACTCTGAAGGACATTCCACCCAGAAATACCCCCTTACCCTATACCCACGACCCTACATTTCCCATGACTAAACCACCAACCTGCACATCCCTCGACACAATTTAGCATGGCCAATCCACCTAACCTGCACATCTTCGGACTGTGGGAGGACACCCATGCAGGTATGGGGAGAATGTGCAAACGCCACACAGTCACTCAAGGTTCAAATTGAATCTGGGTCCCTCCTGCTGTGAGAGAATAGTGCTAACCACTGAGCACCATGCCACAAATACTAGCTGGGTTTTTTTCTCTCAACAGTTGCTGCCTGACAGCTCAGTTTTTCCACCATTTTCTGTCTGAAAATCAATCGTAGTTGTGGAAATCCATCATTATGAAGTACTTTCAGTAATGTTTAAAACTTCAGAGAAGATAAACTATTCTTTAAAACAGTATTTATATCATTTAAATCATTACTTGAATTTTAACAATGCATTAATGGAATGAACTTTCTGATTATAGGAAAAGAAGAGAAGTGTTAGATTGCAGGAACCAGAAAGAAGGCTATCAGAAAGATGAAATGATGCAACACTAAAGGATCAAAAATCAAATAAATACTGTCCTAATACCACCACATGACTAACATCAACAACACTAGCCCAGATCTTCAAGTCTCAGGTTCATTTGGAGACCAGCAATACTCCAGAAAGTGAACAACAATTCACTGTACAGTCCCAATGCAGGGATTCTGCTGATATTGCCCAGAAAGTTTGAACTTCTACTAGGCAATGCCCAAATTTCATTGAACTTTCTGAACCAGTGTCTAAATCTGAGTTAGAGTCAAGACTTCAAAACTTCAAACTTTATTCATTTCAGGAGAATATCATCAAGTCTTAACCTTCATTTGGAGTGCTGAAGCAGACAACGTGGGCCGAATGGCCTCATTCTGGGCCATATATTTCTGTGAGTCTCTGCAACATTAGACCAGAAATAACTTCGTCAAACTCCATGTGTAACTATAGAACTGGCCATCAATACTGTCCTCACGCCAAGCCTTGCCAGCCCCTTAATCCATCAACTAAACCCCACGAGCCCACCCTGACTAGCTGCAGCCTGACCTGACTAGTCCACAACATAACCCAACTAAACCTAACAATCCCTATCCCTGCCCACTTCAACTGTATATCATCCTATGTACCTGTCACTCTACCTCCTTGACCATTTACCTGTTATTCTCACCTTCTTCCATAGCATTTTTAAAAAAAAAACTTTAGAACATATAAACTCTTGATTGATCAGAATACAGCAGTAGTAACATACATAATGGGGTGTGGCTTTAGTGTGAATCTTCTGCACTGCACCTTCTGAGGTTTACTGTCCGGAGTCAATTCTGAAAGATCTTCCACTAGAACACCACAGAAAAGCAAACCTGTACTTTCTTTTGTCTGATCAGAGTCATAAATAAGGAGTGGAACCTTCTGTGAGCAATGGAGGTGTTGCTTCTTGGCTGGAGAAACAGTGGGAGGTCCAGTCTACCTCTTCTAAGGAAAACCCCCTGGATCTTCTGCCAATTAAGCAAATCCAAGGACATCACAGGGTCTACCTTAGGAATTAGATACTCCGGAGTGATAGTGCTGGCCACCAGGAGCTGTCAGCCAATTAGTGGCAACACCAGGAAGGTGGATAAGGTCAGAGGAGCAAATCTGAAGAACCGGAACCCAACGAGGTAAGTGATGTGTGTGTGAATGGCATGAGGGGCATAGAATGGGAGGGTTCATTCGTTGAGACTAAATGCAAAAGGGTTTCAGGGCCAGGAATAATGGTAAGGGGTGCCCTGCCCACCAGCTGCCCATGTCTCTAATAGGCAATAAGTGCCTTTGATTCAACACCCCTCATCAGGTGGCAACCCACACCCTTTCTGCTTCTAGAACTCTACGTGCCAGGCCAGCCTGACACTGAGTTATTCGCAACAGCAGCAAGAAAAGATCCTTATACGTTCCCTTAATGGATCACCTCAGGGTATCAATTAACCATGGAGCTGGAAAGCCACGTATCTTCCTGTCCTGAACTTTATTCTGGTGGAGGTTGGAAGGTGACCAAGGTTAGTTACGCCATCACCCTGCCTAATTAAACATGCTTCCCCCTTCCTTCCTCACTACGTCCAGGAGCCAAGGATTCTGCCCATAGATTCCGATCCTGATCGGAAAATCCGGGCCATTATGCTGGGAATGCACTTGTAACGATTCTTCTCATTGACAGCCTGGCAGACTACAGAGTAAAGTAGAAATGTACTCACTTCTCACAGAATAACATTGTTTAGTATATATAGCAACCAGCAAGTGTAAGTATGCTAATGAGTATTCATTTTAAATTACAATCATTCACAATGAATCTTTTATACTTGAGATAAAACTCAGAGGAGTATTCCATGAAGTAGAGTGTGAAAATGAACAGCTTCAAACAAAGCTCTCTGCAATCTCTTCCAAATGGAAACAACTCCAAAATCAAACTCTTTTTGTCATCTTCTTTCAAAGAACAGCATTCAAGATGAGCACACAAACAACAAATTAATTTTAGAGAGTTCCTGATTTCAGCACACTGTGGCAAATGTTATTGAATAGCAGTGACCTGCGATAATGAACTAATCACACTGGCAGAATTCATAAGTCCTCCCCACCAACTAGCATTAAAAAGCAATATTTTTCAATAGTGCTGTTGTACCCAACATGTGGCAATAATCATTTTATTCCACAAATGATACTTTGTGAATTAGAAGCTATAGAGCCAATAAAAGAGTAGACTTTAGTTTCTGGATATGTGTTCAATAATTGATACCAACATAACAATGGTTTCATTTAAACAAAGTTAAAAATCACACAACACCAGGTTATAGTCCAACAGTTTTATTTGAAAGTACAAGTTTTTGGAGGGCTGCTTCTTCGCCGGAGGGGCAAGATCAGCCATGGGAACCAAATTTGCACTCCAATATGCCAACATTTTCATGCACAAGTTCGCACAAGACTTCTTTGCTGCACAGGACCTCCGACCAGCACTATACACCAGTTACATTGACGACATTTTCATCCTCTGGACCCATGGCGAGGAGTTACTGAAACAATTACACAGTGATATCAACAAGTTTCATCCCACCATTGGATTTATCGTGGACTACTCTTTAGAATCAGTATCATATTTGGACACATGCATCTCCATCAAGGACAGACACCTCAGTACGTCACTCTACTACAAACCTACAGATAACCTCACGATGCTGCATTTCTCTAGTTTCCAACATGAACATATTAAAACAGCCATCCCCTAGGGACAAGCCCTATGCATACACAGGATCTGTTCAGATGAGGAGGAAAGTGATGGACACCTGAAGTTGCTGAAGGATGCCCTCATAAGAACAGGATACCATGCTCAACTCATCGATTGCCGGTTCTGAAGTGCCACAGCGAGAAACCATAATGACCTCCTCAGGAGACAGACACAGTCAAAGTCTGTACTTTCTGGGAGGGGAGAAACTACGCCACATTCTTCACAGCCTGCAACACATCGATGAGGATGAGCACCTCACCAAGATCTTCCCTATGCCTCCACTTCTTACCTTTAAACAACTGTCAAACCTTAAACAGACCATTGTTCGCAGCAAGTGGTTAGCACTGCTGCCTCACAGCGCCAGAGACCACGGTTCAATTCCCGCCTCAGGCGATTGACTGTGTGGAGTTTGCACGTTCTCCCCATGTCCGCGTGGGTTTTCTCCGGGTGCTCCGGTTTCCTCCCACAGTCCAAAGATGTGTGGGTCAGGTGAATTGGCCATGTTAAATTGCCCATACTGTTAGGTGCAGGTGTAACTGTAGGGGTATGGGTGGGTTGCGGGTCGGTGTGGACTTGTTGGGCCGAAGGGCCTGTTTCCACACTGTAATGTAATGTAATGTAATCTAATCTAATCGAATCCTTCAGGACAACATTAACCACAACATTGTACAACCCTGCTATGGCAACCACTGCAAAGCATGTCAGGTCATCAACGTGGGTACTACCATTACACGTGGGACACCGCCGACCACATGCACAGCAGATACTCATGTGATTCAGCCAACATTGTCTCTCGCATACACTGCAGGCAAGGATGCCCCAAGGCATGGTATATTGGTGAAACCAAGCAGACACTGCAACAGTGCATAACAATCGCCAGGCAGGGATGTTCCCTCATAGTCAGGAAACACTTCAGCAGTCAAGGACATTTGGCCTCGGATCTTCGGTTGATCATCCTCTAAGATGGACTTCGGGATATGCAACACCACAGAGTCACTGAGCAAGGCTGATAGCCAAGTTTGGTATCCATGAGGACGGCCTCAACTGGGAGCTTGGGTTCATGTCACACTACATGTGACCCCACCACACTGTACACTCACACACAAGCACACATACATAGACACACTCGTACATGATGACACTCACACAGACACCCACTCATACATACATTCTCTCACACACACTCACTCATATGTACAACCTCTCACAAGCATATACTCCATCACACTCAAGCAACACTCTATCAAGCATGCACACAGATGCACATTCTCACACACACATACGCTCACACAATCTCTTCCTCTCTCTGCTCACCCACCCCAAACACACACACATACACAAGTCTGGGGTGAATTTGCATTTGTGGATAGATTCTATTTTGTTCAGAAAGCACACAACCTGTAGGCAGTCAGTCCAAGTGACATTTTATAAATTCCTAATTTGGAAACAGAACTAGTCTGACTCAAGGTTGGGATGCAGACAGACTCTAACCTCACACCTTTAATACATTGTCTGAGCTGAGATGTCACATTTATTTATACTGATAAATCCTTAAGTTATCTGGAGGCTGTGACTTGAAAGTAATTCAGGGAATTACATATTAATCAATTGAAACCTACATTCCCATTCTAAGTGATTGAAGACTTAACAGCAATCTAGGCTTGTTCAACATATTGCAGCAATTGTATGACACTTTGGTTATTTACCATAAATTCTGTGTCATATCATCCTGCCCCACTAGTTACCTGACGAAGGAGCAGTGCTCCAAAAGCTTGTACTTTCAAATAAACCTGTTGGACTATAACCTTGTATTGTGTGATTTTTAACTTTGTCCACCCCAGTCCAACACCAGCACCCCTTCATTAGAACAGGGAGCTATTGATGTGTGGATCACATTTTTGAGAATGAACAAACGCAAAACAACAATTAAGGAGGCAGAAATAACAATTCCAATTTAAAAACAAATTTAATGTTAGCAACTTTTTAAATTTTAAAGATGAATTGGGACCCCAAAAAATAGAGATACGTGTAGAATGAAAAGTCCCTATAATAAATCAAATGGATCTGTATACCAATGCTGAAAATGTGTTGCTGGAAAAGCGCAGCAGGTCAGGCAGCATCCAAGGAGCAGGAGAGTCGACATTTCGGCATGAGCCCTTCTTCAGGAAAGGGCTCAGGCCCGAAATGTCGACTCTCCTGCTCCTTGGATGCTGCCTGACCTGCTGCGCTTTTCCAGCAACACATTTTCAGCTCTGATCTCCAGCATCTGCAGTCCTCACTTTCTCCTGTATACCAATGCATCTGGTGAGTTACAACTGGTGATTAGTGAGGGAAAATTCCTATGAAATCTGGTGTTCTTCTCCAGGGCGTCATGAACCTTTCACTAAATTATGTTGGGATATCGGAAGAACTCCCAGGAAAACACATACTTTCACAGGAATCTGGGTTGTTCCTCTAGCTGTCCTTTGCTCAAACATTTGCATTTGATTTTATGCCTTGATTCTTGAGTTAACATTTTATTACGACAAAGGTGAATGGTTTGAATAATCTCTTCGGGAGGAACTCATTGAGAACACTGTAAGTAAAAGATTCTATCTGATAGCAAATCAGCATCCTGATGTGCATCGCTCCTGGATTTGATTTTCACTGAGGTCAGAAATGCGATGAAACAGGCTGCTAATTCGCTCTTATCGATCATATACCTCTGCCCAAATGTTAAAAACACCCAGAAGATTATGGTTGACAGGCCTGTAAAAGTCGAGATGAGATCAAACCTTGAGACAAAAAGCAGAGGTTTTGACTTTTAAACTTGTGATACTTTCATAGGGTTAAAATCCATGCCAGATCTTTGGAACAGCCAAGCTGCCAATAATGACACTGACGCTCGTTGCTGGCATGGTGCGCAGCAGGGGAACAGATGTCCCAGGCTATCTACCGGTATTTCTGACGTTTAAATGAGAAAAGAGCAATTGTGACAAACTCTCACTAGATTATTCCTCCTCCCAAAACGAGCACAAGGGGAATGAAAAATGAAGGATTCATTGGAGCCAAAATCTGGGGGATGTCTTGTACAAACGACACCCGAAACATTAAGGGTTTGGAGGTTAAGGATTGGGGCTCAGCTCTCAGACAAGATTGATTATTATTTGAATATAGACAGCACTGGAAAAAAATCTGAATTAACTGTGCAAGTGCTATCTGGGAAAAAGCCAAACTTTCCCATTCCCAAAGTGTGTTACAATTTTCTTTGTTTCAACCTCTTTGTGTCCATTTGTGGTAAATACCAGAGCAGCTAAAGCTATGCTTCAACGTTCATGACCTTGGGTTCAGCTTCTGTCAGATTCCCTTTCTCTTTCAGCGTGAAATTGTCAGGAAAGGCAGAAGGATATCCTGAAGTAGGGACCTCATATGAGGAAAAGGATTTTTTTTCGCTTCGTGATGCACACCAATGAAATGAACCACTAACCTTGGAAATGAACCTTTGCAATCAGCATTTTTAATTACCTTAACTTGTAGATGTTTACTGTCTTTCTCAACCAGTCAGAACACAACTCCCTCAATACATCTTGTCACTGCTAATTAATGCAAATGAGATAGAAGCACAAAAAGTGAGTGGTTCTGCTCTGCTGATCATATTAGTGTTTCCTCCAATTGAAATTTGGATGTCCAAACAAGGACTAGCAAGTACCTGAAGTCTCACATATTTCTATGATTTTCTTTCTCAAAGGAGATTTCCTGGACTCGGATAACATTCTAAAATTGCAGTTTATCAGATGTTGTTTTGTAACAGCATCACATTTTAGAATTAATAATACAATTTGTATGTAATTTAATGTCCAGAATCTATTTTAAAATTTTCCTTTTAGGACAAAGATAAGGGGAATTTTTAAATCTCCACTGGGGTTGTGCAACTTTGGTATTCCCCTGCTTCAGAAGTAGCTGGAGATGGAGCCCTTTGAACATTTTGAAGGCCGTGCTGGATAGATTCTTAGCAGGGAAGGAAATCAAATGTTATCTGAGGTAGGGGGAAATGTGGAATTCAAACCATACACAGATTAGCCATGAGCTTGCTGAATGGCTTGAGGGACAAATGACCTACTTTTGCTCCCAGTTTATATGTCCATACTTTAATGACATGATATTGCTGAATACTGCAGCACCAAAGCAGCATATTTTGGATTAATCTGTAGCAGACACCATACAGAGCTGTCAATGTCACTTTCTTTTTACTGCTTCCCCCTCTATATTTATGCCCTTGACACCAATAGCTTGGGACTCTCCAGGACAAAGCAGCCTGTTTGAATGGTACCACATACACAAACATTCAACCACTCTACCACCTGACACTCAGTAGTGGCAGTGTGTACTATTTACAAGGTGCACTGCAAAAATTCACCAAGGGTCCGAAAACAGCACTTTCAAAATGCACAACTATTCCATCTTGAAGGACAAGGGCAGCAACTGAATTAACTTTCAGAGAAACTGCTGAATGTGGGTATGGGTGCAACACTTAGAAGACATTTGGATAAGTACATGAATAAGAAATGTGTGAAAGGATATAGGCCAAGCACATGGGATTAGATTAAATTACCTACAGTGTGGAAACAGGCACTTCTCCCCAACTAGACCCTCTGAAGAGTAACCCACCCAGACCCAATTCCCTAACACTATGGGCAATTTAGCATGGCCAATTCACCTGACCTGCACATCTTTGGATTGTGGGAGGAAGCTGGAGCACCCGGAGGAAACCCACACAGACACGGGGAGAATGTGCAAACTCCACATAGACAGTTGCCCGAGCCTGGAATTGAACCTGGGACCCTGGTGCTGTGAGGCAGCAGTGCTAACCACTGTGCCACCCTTAGTTTAGTTCGAGATTATGGTTGGCATGGGCTGATTGAACCGCCTGATTCTACCTCCTACCCAAGATCCACAAGCCTGACTACCTCGACCGACCTATCGTCTCAGCCTACACCTGCCCCACCGAACTTACCTTCACCTTCAACGATACTGTCCCATCCCCCCGGTCCAGGAACTCCCCGCATACGTTAGAGACACCACCCACGCCCTTGACCTTCTCCAAGACTTCCGTTTCCCTGGCCCCCAATGCCTCATCTTCATCATGGACATCCAATCCTTCTACACCTCCACCCGCCATGACCAGAGCCTCCAAGCCCTCGGAGTCTTCCTCTCCTGATGTCCCCACCAGTATTCTTCAACTGACACTCTTATTCGTTTGGCTGAACTGGTCCTCACCCTCAACAATTTCTCCTTCCAATCCTCCCACTTTCTCCAGACGAAAGAGGTAGCCATGGACACCCATATGGCCCCCAGCTATGCCAGTCTCTTTGTCAGTTATGTAGAACGGTCCATCTTCCAGAGTTACACCAGCACCACTCCCCACCTCTTCCTCCACTACATTGATGACTGCATTGGCACCACCTCATGCCCGCAGGAGAAGGTCGAACACTTCATCAACTTCACCAACACATTTCCCCACAACTTCAAATTCACCTGGACCATCTCTGACACCTCCCTCCCCTTTCTAGACCTCTCCATCTCTATCCACGAAGACCGACTCAACACTGCCTTTTTTTACAAACCCGCCGACTCCCACAGCTACCTGGATTACACTTACTCGCACCCTACTTCCTGCAAAAATGCCATTGTGTATTCCTAATTCCTCTGCCTTTGCCATATCTGCTCCCATGAGGACCAGTTCCACAACAGACCACACCAGATGGCCTCCTTGTTTCAAGACCGAAAGTTCCCCTCCCACGTGGTTAAAGATGCCCTCCAAAGCATTCGTCCACATCATGCACCTCCGCTCTCAAACCTCACCCCTCCAACCACAACAATGACAGAACCACCCCAGGTCCTCACCTTCCACCCTATCAATGTCCGCACAAATTGATCATCTGCCAACATTTCTGCCACCTACAAACGTACCCCATCACCAGGGATATATTTCCCTCCTCATCCCTATCTGCTTTCTGCAAAGACCGTTTCCTCCGTGACTACCTGGTCAGGTCCAAGCCCCCTAACAAGCTATCCTCCCTTCCTGGCACCCTCCCTTGCCTCCACAGGAATTGCAAAACCTGTGCCCACATCTCCTCCCTCACCTCCATCCAAGGCCCCAAAGGAGCCTTCCACATTTATTGAAGTTTCACCTGCACTTCCACACACCATTTATTGTATCCGTTGCTCCTGATGCAGTCTCCCCTACATTGGGGAGACTGGACGTCTCCTCGCAGAGCCTTTAGGGAACATCTCTGGGACACCTGCACCAATCAACCCCACTGTCCCGTGGCCCAATTTTTCAACTCCCCCTTCCACTCTGCCGAGGACATGTAGGTCCTGGGCATCCTCCATCGCCGCTCCCTTACCACCCAATGCCTGGAGGAAGAATGCCTTATCTTCTGCCTCGGGACCCTTCAATCTCAGCGCATCAGTGGGCTTCACCAGTTTCTTCATTTTCCCTCCCCCCACCTTACCCCAGTTCCAATCAGCCAGCTCAGCACCGTCCTCAAGACATGTCCCATCTGTCAATCTTTCTTCCCACCTATCCGCTTCATCCCCCTCTCTGACCTATCACCTTTACCCCATCTCCACCCACCTATTGCACTCTTAGCTATCTTCTTCCCAGCCCACCCCCTCCAATTTATCTCTCCATCCCCGAGGCTTCCATCCTCACTCCTGATGAAGAGCTCTGGTCCAAAACGTTGATTCTCCTGCTCCTCGGATGCTGCCTAACCTGCTGTGCGTTTCCAGAACACACTCTCAACTCCTATCTCCAGCATCTGCGGGCCTCCCTTTCTCCTGGTTGAACCAAAGGGTCTGGTTCCATGCTGTATGACGATGAGATACATGAATACCACAACCTGCAAGTTCCCCTCCAAACCACAAAATATGTCACCATTCCTTCAATGTCATTGGTTCAAAATGCAGGAATCTCCTCTCCAATGGCATTGTGAGTCAACCTGCAGCAAATGGACTGCAGTGGTTCAAGAAGGTGGCTCACCATCACTTTCGCAAAGGCAATTCAGGATGGGCAATAAATACCTGCCATGCCAGAGGTCACCATATCCCACAAAAGAATTGTTAAACATTTTTAATTTTAGACCAACTGGAGTTAATCTTTGTGTACATTGGTCAAAGCAGCCCACCAATCAGGTGGAGGTGAGGTGCAGGACGTTCAGCAGCATCTCAGTGGAACAAACCCAATTGTACTTAATTCAGAGCGATGCACCATGTTATCACAAGGGAAGATCAACAGCGCCCAGCAACAAGCAGAGTAATTTTTGCTTGGTCAGGAAGAGTTTAGATTAGATTACCTACAGTGTGGAAACAGACCCTTCGGCCCAACAAGTCCACACCGACCTGCCGAAGCGCAACCCACCCATACTCCTACGTTTACCCCTTGTCTAACATTAGGGGCAATTTAGCATGGCCAATTCACCTGACCCGCACATCTTTGGACTGTGGGAGGAAACCGGAGCAAACCCACGCAGACAGGGGGAGAATGTGCAAACTCCACACAGTCAGTCGCCTGAGGCGGGAATTGAACCCGGGTCTCTGGCACTGTGAGGCCGCAGTGCTAACCACTATGCCACCATGCCGCCCACTAAGTTCCTTGAGCCCCACACAGATATTCATTTGAAGAACTAACCCGGGGCATTTAATTGTCACCTCCCACTGCCTTTTGGTCACCAGGTGGACTGTAGCGGTTCAAAGAGGCAGCTCACCTCCACCTTCTCAAGGATAACTAGGGATAGGCAATAAATGCTGTCCAGCCAACAAAGCCCACAGCCCTCAAATGATTACAATGAAACACCTCCCCATGCAAAATGTTTACTGCCCATGAGAACACTAAAATTACAACGGATCACCGACAAGTGATGTTCCTGCCTAGTTACAGTGAGATTACCTTGTGTTTTATTTCCACCTACTTAAAAATCACACTACAGCAGAGAGCAGTGGGAATGGAATGGAGATCTCAGTACTACACAGTGATTTTGGTCTCACTGCCTCTCCATGTCTGCCAACAAAACAGGTTGATAATGAAAACAGAGTTGGCTCTATTACTTCAGTAATGCAGAGTAATAGTCAGAAACAGGGAGAAAATTGAAGACTGACCAATGGCTGGCCTATTCTTACATATTACCTGACAGCATTTGCAAAGGCTCGGGAGTGAGAACTTTGATTGTTCCAGTTGCCATAGATAATACATGACCCCAAGTACCCAACAAATATAGGTACATTAGGAACAGAAGTAGGCCACTCAGCCCCTCGGGTCTGCTCTTACATTCAATTATGTTCTGGCTGACCTGCACTTCAACTCCACATCCCTCGATACTCTTACTGAGCACAACTCTATTGCTTGAAAGCTCCAGTTGTCCGAGCAAAGAGACACATTTTAAAAAGTATATGCTTCTTGAAAACTAATATATTTGCATTTCACAATATCTTATTTTTAAAAAGTAGATTAGTCAATGACTTTGCACACTCTGTGATATACTGCGTGGCTATCTCGTACAGCAGAGTCCAGGTTTGATTCTGTGCTGAAGTGGCTTTTCAAACCGGAGACAACAGTCAAAACAGGAAGAAATAAAATAGAAAGTCACATTAGCCACAAGACACAGAGCAGTCTGACAAAATGTTTGGGCACAGGAGCAATAAAATGTTAATTCCTGACCAATAAGGGATGCTAAGCAGAAGGCACATATTTTTCCACAGTAGGAGTGAGGGAACTGGTGGGGGAGCGGTGAAGATGCTGATGGAATTCAACTTGTTTCCTTAAGGGAGGAGCTGGGCAGTAGAGCACAGAAAACCCAAAAGTCAGTTTAATTTGAAGCCTGTAGGGACTTAACTGTGTAACATGTAACCTTACTGACAGGTTTCATTTTTTAAAATAACCCTGACTGACAGGGAGCAGTTGTGCTGTGATCAGATCGAAGAAAGTCATCGGACTGGTTAGATCTACAGGCCAACTGGAGGTGAATCAATTCTGTTGAGTGTCATGATCCTTGGTAATGGGAGGTGATCAAGGCCAATTTTGGAGAGGGGTGCTGCTGGGGAGGTGACAGAATGGAAATCACAGGCCTAAGAAGAGGGTGAACCAAGAAACCTTGGATGGTGAGGAGTGGACCAGCCAGAAACAATAAAACGGATGATGCGGGATTCTCGTTTGACATTGCAAGGGCACCAACAAGTTTATGACTGACTCTCAGAAAGGATTGGACTGGGTGTGAGTTCATAAAGATCTGTAACCTGAATTCAATCCACCCCCAACCCACCCATTGCCAGTTTTATCAGATGTGCCATTGGGATGGCAGACAGCCAGAATGCTCACAGATGGCAGGTAGTGACTTTAAATTTAACAGGCAAGTCTCATTTCAATTCACTTGTTGAAACTGAATGCTAGATGACTTAGTTTTCTTGGACTCTGGGTCTAAACGTAGCTGAAGGGCTGCTGGAACAGGAGACACGTAGCTCTTGACTCACCTTTTGAATCCAAAAAGGCCATGTGGACAACCCACATGAGAATGCTAACTTTTACTGTTACTCTCTTCTTCACTCCTTATCCATCCAAGGTTTCTTGGTTCACCCTCTCTTTGAAGGCCTGTAATTTCCATTCTTCCCACCTCCCCAAGAGCAGCGTTCTCCTCATTCGGCCTCTGATCACCTCCCAGACCAAGACCATGACCCCCAACAGAACTGATTCATCTCCAGTTGGCCTAACTCATTCATGACTTTCTTTGATGTGATCCATACACAACTGCTTTCAGTCAGGATTGTTTCCAAATGGGGAAGTCTATCAGTGATGTTCCATTTCACACAGTTATGACCCGAGAATGAGATTGGCAATAGCCTTGGTGTCAGGCACCCATCAATGGAAAGGAATTAAGGTAAAGACACACAGCAGGAGTAATTAATTTTTCAAGACAGTAAAATAAACCAATACTTACCAGAAGATCATTCTTCAGTAAGGTATTAGCATCCACACTGATGCACTGAGCTTTGCTTTACCTTGGGGCATTCTATTCAATGATGAAAAATGCAAGTATGGGCTGCCATAGAAATATTCATTGTCCATTTCAATCCATTTCTGCTATGCATTCACACTGGTGGACCAGAACTTCTCTTGCATTCCTGCCAAGGCATGTCACAAATGCAATTCAAGTTCTAAGATCATTCCTTCTTCCCCAAGATATAAAAGCAATGGGCTGTATTTGATACTGAGAATTTTATCAGTTAACAGACCCATCAATGTCAGATGTGATGTGATTTTTTTAAAGCAACTCTAAATAGCTCTTTATGTTTCTGTGTGTTAATTTTCTGTTTGCCTTTAATACTACAGGGCACACTGAAATACTGTTCGACCAGCAAGTCTATTCCTTTCAAGCCTCTTGCATGTATTCACAGGTAGAGATTGAGTATTGCATGATTACTTGATCAAATTGTACAGCGTAGCTGTGCCTAGTCTTTTGCACAGTTGGCATTAGCACACGTTTCCAGCAGGCATTGCTGGATGGCAGACAAAAGCAGAACGCTTCCCCAGTTTTCCTCTCCTGCATGCAGAGTTGCTGCAATGCTCTCTCTGTGGTCATGAACCCTGGGCTTTCTCTGACTACATGACTAAATACCACATCTAGATGGTGCATTTACTAAATTTCCCAATGAAGGATGTGTTAACTATGATTCAAATTATGAGCAAATACTCAAGAGACTGGGACAGATCACCTGAAAAATAGAACAATAAGCTGCCGTTCTTGATGCACCAGACATTTCATAATGACATTTCCTTCCCTAGCAGCTTACTTCAAAAGAACAAGACCATAGCAGACAAGGAAAAGTGAGACGCCAGTGAAAATGAACACAATTCACAGCAAGAAAACATTTTAGGTGCATTGCATATTAAATAATACTAAGCCCATTCTAGAAGCAGGGATGTTTTATGAAAGTATTGATGGTCCCAGATACAACAGCTAATTTATTCATGGCACACAACCTTTTTTTCTCTACCCTCTTTTCAATAGAGTTTGGTAATGTTTTAATATTGCAGACATTATTTACATTGCAAGGAGGTCTTTGCAACTGCCCTGCTAAGCAGCATTGCTTGGGATTTTCCTGTCTACCAACAGAAATGCTACATTGCTTTCTCAAGCATGAGTATGTGATTGTTATTAACCACTTGGTTACTGATTTCACTGAAACATCATTGCTTTGGGATTTTTTGATTTAAATTTTATATTCTCTTATAATCTTCATCCATTTAAATGCATTAGAAACTTCATTTTTGAAAGTATAATTTCCACATCTCCTTAAAATTGCAACTGAAAGTAATAACAGCCAAAAACCTGTATGTCTGAATAATGGTTAAAATATTAAATTGCATGCCTACTGTATCTGAAAGCATCACTGCACAATCACTACTGATTTCAAAAAAAAGCAAACTAGATGGAGAGGTTTGTGATTTCCTTTTTCCCCTTCTCATCTTGTTCTGGTTTTTCAATTTATCTAGCTTCCTTTCTTATCAAACTACTGCTGCTGATTCTGTAATGCCTCATTCTATTTTGGATTGAGGTTCTTCAGCAACTAGATCAGTATGTGCATGATCTAACTGAATGCCAAATGAGGCCTTTTACCACAAATCGAAATAGGGATTTCTGTGAATACTCATGAAAGAGCAAAGCAGATATTACAAAAATCAGTCAGTAATCACTTTTTTTAACGAATTGAAAGAAAAGACTGAAGAAGATGAGGAAAACTCTAATGTTCAAAGTCTCCAAATAGAGCTTTCATTTTATGGTTCTGTACCTGAAGTCGTTTGGTGACGTGATTTTGCTTTGGTCCACACTTTGCTCTTCTGTGCCTGTTACAACAGCTGTGATTCCACGCCTGCCGATTCACCAGTTTTCTTCTGAATTCATTTTCTATGGAAAATGAGAGAAGATAAAATCCAAACCAGGAAAACAGTGTGTAAAAACCAAACAGAAAGGAATTATAAAAAATACAGTGTATTTACTTCTTTTGTTTCCAGTAAAAAGGAATGGTAGTAGAAGAAGTCACATCTTTTTTGTAACAAAAAAATATATACTGCATTATTTTCACGTCAAGCTCCAAATTCAATGATACTAATTAAAATTGGTATATTGCAATAACAGACGAAGTGTTAATGGGGCAGCAGTCAAGTGTGTCAGGAAAATGAAGGGACCCTTGGGGGCCTGGCACGGTGTTTATAATCAGCTAAAATCAGCATCCACAGGAGAGCTGCTCTACCATAAATCTCCTAATAGCTTGAAAGCACCACAGCAGATTTGAAAGAAACAAAATCACTTCCAAGTATTATTTAACCCTGCTTGCTACAATATAAAAATCCAACAAAGTAACCCTTATATTGCACAGTAATCTGTCAGAAATAAGTTAGTTTTTTTTAGATTGTGCAGATAAATATTCAAGACTAGAAAGACGATATTTTCAAGGCTTCTACTTTGAACTTCACACTTTGTTACTTACATGTTTAGTCAATATCTGCTGTAAAATTATTATTTTCATTCTCATCCTTTTGTTCAAGCAGGAAACCATCTTTCTAAAAACTAAACAGAAATCTTGGAATAGGCATCCCCTAAAAATAGGCTGTTTATATCACAACATTTGCAAATCTTGGTGGAACTATCTTTCTATTCTTCATTAAAATGAAACAGTACTCAGGTTAAATCTAATTTATTTTTGTCGGCTGCAGCTGTTAGAAATGTTGTTCCTCCTGCCGTCTTCCATGAGTAGAGCATGCATTTGTATTTCAGCACCTAGGACAGCAGCCACAGACAGACTCAATCTGCATCAACGATTTGACAGTCATTGTTTATTTCGGGACTATCTCAAATGAATCAAAACTGAACAAAAGTTAGGACAGGACTGCAGATTTACTGTTCCATCTTTGAAATTTCCTCTCCGAACAACTGCTTTAATAAGCCAAACTGTTAATTATCCATGAGTAAAAAATGATTCCTGATGAAGGGCTTATGCTCGAAACGTCGAATTCTCTATTCCTGAGATGCTGCCTGGCCTGCTGTGCTTTGACCAGCAACACATTTGCAGCTGTTAATTATCCATGACCAGTCAATGCATTTTGGTGCTATTTCCATTTGGACTCAAGGGTGTTGTGTAAAATATGGAGCAACTAGCTGATGGAAACGTTTTAGGAGCTGCATACGGTCACATCTCTTACACACGTTATCACTGATGTTTCTTTCCGGGGAGGGGGGGTACGGGGGTGGTGGATAAAGAATAAAATGTCTACCACAAGATTAATGTTTTCAAGTACAGGGTTAAGGAGAGTTTTAGTATTTGTGATTTGCCTACACCCCTATTTTTAAAGAGGCATTTTTAAATACATGTTTGATGAGCTTCACAGACAAATATTCTGAAAACTCCCTTTGGAATAGTGGGGAGCATGCTTTGTGAAAATGTCATCTGCCTGTGCTGCAATTATTGACACTTCAGCAATCATGTTCACAATGCAGAATGGGTCGAATTCAGGTGAGTACCAGAACCAGCAATCATTCTCTGGAATGAGAACAAGGCCATTTTCTTTCATTTCCCATCAACACAACTATCAAGGCCTTAATTACAAGGCAAGTGTCAGGCCTGGCTGGTGAAAGGCTTATTATTATACAGCTCAGCGTCAAATCAGTTTTGTATTGATGAGCAGCAGAAATGAGAAAACGAGGCTTGGGCCCACAAGAAAGAATAAAAAGCCTCTGGCCAGACAAAAAATATAGGCATGTCTCATTTGTAATAGACTGTTTTCAACTGCAATGGTCATGATGCTTTTCTGGTACCAATCACAAAAGTTAGGTTACACTGCCTCAAATATAGGATGAAAAGTTATTTTTAATTAATTCATTACTTTGACTAATTATACATCAAGACGGCAGAATATTTTAACTTGCCTGAAAAAAATGATCTTATCTGCTTCAAGGAATTAAACTTTGAACATGCTTCTGCTGTTCCATAAATGATAGAAAAAAATATCCATTTTCTGTTTTATTCTGTAGTAGGGACTTAAAAGACAGCTCCCATTCCCCCGCCCAATCCAAAAGGAGATGGCCTTCTATAATGAGTTTTTGTTTTAAATAGCACCACAGCAAAATGAATGTCACTCAGGACAATTAACCATCAGCTGCTGCCTGATACAGTAGGATTAAAGACTGTCCACAAGCTCTGCCAGTTTTAGCAGACACAGAAGTATAGCTTTTTTTCTGAACCTATATGTCACTATACATTTAAGAAAAATATGCTTTAGCTATCAGTTGCTTATATCAAAGATTCTCGTTATCATGCTCATCTTCCACAAATAGTTACCACAAATTGCATCTCTAATATAGATAGGTATGTTCCTTTGTACCTGGTTTTATTTATGTTATGCTACTTCCTGTCACGACACTTAAAACAAGGGAGTGAGAGAAAGTCATCTATTCATTGAGTCTGCCCCTCCCAAAAATGCGGAATGATGTTGACTGATAGATAATTAGCTAGGATACCAGGAGAATTCAGTTGGTCTTCTTTGAATAGTGTCATTGAGTTTCGAACATTAGATGGGGCAAATGACATTGGAATGAATTAAAAAAAAATCTCTCCATGGCCACACTGGTGGTAAGCAGATCTTGTACTGATAGCAGCAGCAGATGCTGGGGTGTAGGTAGATCCTGGGCTGCTAAAAGATGAAGGAGGGAAATTTGCAGTGAAAAGGAACATTAGCAACCAAATAAACCTTTGACAAAATAAAAAAGGCCTTGATCATATATGTGCATAACATGAGACATGGATAAATATTATTTCCCTTTCTCAAAAGAAAATGCAGCTATGCCTAGAAATCAATGCCCAGTTAACTTGAATTCAATTGTTGGTAAACTGAAATACTCTAAAATACAAGTTGAAACTATTAAACACTAGGGCTAATCAGCATGGAGAATCAACAGAACATGTTCACCATATCTCTTCACTTTAGAAATAAGTTACGAAAGAAATTCATAGATGAGCTTTAAATGAATATTCAAAATGCATACTAAAAGTTTCCAAGCGAGATAGTGTACACAAAAGGACAATAGCTGACGGATTTTTTTTCTCTCATATGTGAAAGTTGTTGGCAAGGTTAACATTTTTTCCACAGCTTTCATTGCCCTTTGACCTACCCTTTGGCTTTCTTGGACATTTGAGAGGGCAACAAAGAGTCAACTGCATTGCTGTGGGTCTGGAGTTCACATGTAAGTTAGGCCAGGCGTAATCATCTGTGAGCACCATTACCTAATCAGCTGGGTTTTAAAAACAATACATTGCTGCCCTTAGATCAGTTTTTAATTCCAGATTTTATGTTTCACAGAGGTCTGCTTTGGGGGATGGGGGGGTGCAGGGGCAACTCAAAATTTTCAATTGCACCAATGATGCAGAGTACACAAAGAGGAGGCTGAGATCTTCTACTTTTGTAGGTGATGAAGCTGGAACCCAGAAGGTAGGTACTACCTGTATAGGTGGACTTTTGGCCAGCAGCTTTCACTAGACAAATTTTCCATCTCTGGGGTCTTGATTTCAGGGGAATAACCACTAGTTGACTTGCCACAGCCTCATAGGCATATGGTTCATCACGCCTTCCCCACAATGTTTTGCACCAGTTCGCCTCCCAGCAGGCGAGACCAACACCTCCACAAGAATCTGCCCAGTGGAACAATATGAACATTTGCTAATATGGTTGAATTGTGATGAGAATGATGGAAAACCTAAAGAGATCACCAAACAAGTGGCAGCTGCAGTTCAATGTCAAAAATGTGAAAGTGTTCCACTTTCAAGTAGGGTGGAAAAGGAAACACAACTTAAATGATAAGTTTTCAAGAAAGTAGAGGGACCTCAGTACTTAAGTGCACAGTTTAGTCAAAGCTTTGTCCTATTCATTATTGGACTACTAGCAAGACCAGCATTGATTGCCATTCTGTAATTGCCCTTGAGAACTCATTAAAGGAAAAATTCTTAAACTGGTGCAGGTAGTGTTGGTCTTGGTATGCCCATTGCTGTTAGAGAAGGATTATAGAACGCCTACAGTGTAGAAGGAGGTCATTCGGCCCACTGTATCTGCACTTCCTATCTGACTATGGATCATGACATGTGCTATTTGCCTATCACTTCCCTGTAGCCCTGTACATTTCATGCATTCTTGAATGCCTCAATTAAACCTGCCTTCATCATATTTCTGGGCAGTACATTTCAGACACTAACTACTCACTGTGTGAAAACAGTTCTTCTCACATTGCATTTACTTCTTTTGCCAATTATTTTAAGTCTGTGCCATTTTGTTTTGATTCTGTTCTGAGTGGGAATAGTTTCTCCCTATCTGCTCTTTGCAGCCTCCCCAGATGATTTTAAAGCTTCTATCAAATATTTTCTTACTTTCACCTCTCCAAAGGAAACAGTCTCAGCTTACCCAATCTATCTTCGTAACTGAAATTTCTCATCTCTGGAACCAGTGTCTTACACAAATTCAACATAATTTCAATGTTCTTGTACATATTGATAAGGCGAAGGATATATGCACTTTACTAACTGCTCTCTCAAATTGTCTCATTCCTGATGAAGGGCTTATGCCTGAAATGTTGACTCTCCTGCTCCTTGGATGCTACCTGACCTGTTGTGCTTTTCCAGTGCCACACTTTTCAACTCTGACTCTCCAACATCCTCACCTACTCTCTCCCTCTCTCTCTCCACCACCTTCCCAACTGTTCTGCCATGTTTAATGTCTTACGCATACATACACCCAGGGTATACATACATGCAGGGTATACTCCTGCATACCCTTTAGAATAGTATGCTGTATAATAGACTGTTCTTTTGATCAAAATATATCACCTCACATTTCTTCACACAGAAATCCATCTGCCATTTGTCTGCTCTCTCCATCAACTAGTCAATGTCTTTTTAAAGTCCTACACTGTCCTTCGCACTGTTTACAAGGCTTCCAAGTTTTGGAAGCTTTAGAACTGTCCCAATTCTAGACCATTTCTAGATAGGGGAAGCAAGGGCTCCATACCACTACGTGAAGGATTCTACGACAAAAATTCCTTCAGCTCAGAAAATATCCATGAACCATCACTCTGTGTTTCCTATCCCTCAGTCTATTTCAATTCTCCACTGCTACTTGTCCTTCTTACTTCATGAGCTCTAATTTTGATACATTACTGTATCAAATGCCTTTCAGATGTCTATGTACACCACATCAACAGTATTACCCTCATTAATACTCTCTGTTATCTCTTCAATAAACTCAAGCAGGTCAGTTAAACATGATTTTCCCTTTAAACATCCATGCTGGCTCTCCTTAATTAAGCCACATTTGTCTGTGTGATTGCTAATCCTATTCTGATTTACTGTTTCGAGAAGTTTCCCTCTACCAAAATTAAACAGTTTGGCCTGTAATTGCTGGGCATACCCTTAAACCCTGTTCTGAACAGGGTATGATGTTTGCAATTCTCCAATTATCTGGTACCATCGCTGAGTCTAAGGAAAACAAAAATTTTGTCTGTGCCTCTGCAATTTTCACTCTCGTTTACAGTACTTCGGTTTCCATTGATGAAGTGTCAGTTACCTGGATGGCTGGTTTGCAATGTAGAGTAATGCCAACAACATGGATTCAATTTCTGTACCAGCTGAGGTGATAGCTGAAGTGACTCAATCTTGCCTGAAGTATGGTGACCCTCAGGTTAAACTACCACCAGTTCTCCACCCCCCCCCCCCCCCAATGAAAGAACAGCCCTATGACCTGAAAGAACTTAGGAAAATTTAACTTTATCCTTGAATGCATTTCATCTGGTTCTGAGGCTGTGGCAAATTAAACAACTGACAGTCCATGCAGTATGTTTTCCTTACAGGTTTTAAAACCTTTTACTGATTACATTTCCTCATTTGGCACCATGACCTGGACAGCATCTGCTATCTTGATAAAGACAGATTCAAAGTATTAAGACCTAAGCCATGCCTCTGTTTCCAAGTGTAAATCTGCTTAACTGATCCCTAATTAGCTTCCTTCTTTTTACCCCTTTACTATTTATATACCTATAGAAGACTTTGGCATTCATTTTATGTAAGCTGCCAATTCCTTATCATAATCTCTATTTACTTCTCTTCCTTGCTTTTTTGCCTCCATTTTGAATCTTTCATTTTCAGCTTGGATCTCAATTATATTATCTCAGTGACAAGCAATTTTTTTTCCTTTACCTTAATTTCTATTATCTTTTTCACCTTAAAGCTCTGGATTTGTTTTTCCCTAAATTTCTCTTTTGAGGGAAAACATCTTGACTGTGCTTAAACCATCTCTTATTTCAAGGTGGCCCATTGTTCAGCTATATATCTTTTCTGCCAACCTCTGACTCCAGTCTATTTGGCCCAACTCTATTTGTGGCCCATTGAAGTTAGTTCTCATTCCATTTAATTATTATTATTCTAATTTTGTAACTTTTTCCACGTTCATGATCACTGTTCCCTTGTTATAGGTCAGTCATCTCAGCTCCAGGACATCTCTGCAGGGGTACATCAGGATAGTGTCCCAGGCCCAACCACTGAGAGCTGCTTCATCAGTGACCTATCTCAATCATAAAGTCAGAAATAGAGATGTACAGTGATGACAATGTTCAGCACCATTTGCAACTCCACAGATACATAGGCAGTCTGTGTCCATATGCAGCAAGACCTCAACAATATCCACGCTGACAAGAGGCAAGTAACATTCGTGCCACACACATGCCATGTAATGACCATCTCTACAAGACAGAATCCAATCATCACCTTTTGACATTCAATTGTATCGCCATTCCTGACTGCCCTAATTTCAACATCTGAGGATTATCAAGACCAGAAGCTAAATTGCATGAGCCATATAAATACTGTAGCTACAAAAGGAGGCAAGGTATTCTGCAGCACCTAGGGCAGATTGCCACTACCTTTCTGAGGGCGTTTAGGGATGAATATAAAAGCAAGGCCCAGCCAGCGATACCTACATCCCAGGGTTGAATTTAGTAAAATCAGCCCCCAATTGAAACTTGATCTGTTTGAGTCATGTTATTCCCCAGAAACACACCCAGTAAAGCTTCCCTTTTCTTGAGACTGAACAAATACTACTGCAGAAATTCTCCTGAACGGAATCAAGGAATGTCCATCTGCCCTTCACATGAAGATTAATCAAATCTACATTTAGATAATAAAGTTCCCTCTCATAACTTGCACCTCTCTGTAACTTCCCCGCAATTTGTTTCTTTATATCCTTAATATTTGTTAGTGGAATAGCATTGTAACTACGTTTATTTTTATTTCTTAGCTTGAGCAAATCAGTTCAGTCTTTGACCTCTCTGAAACATTCTCATTCTCCAGCAGTGCAATGCTCTCCTTAACCAACATTTTCAGTCGTGTTCCTTTCCTTCTTTTTCTGTCTTTCCTGAGGGGCTTATGTCCAAAAATATTTACTCTCAAGCTAGGTCACTGTCACAGCCACAACATTATAGTTCCGCATTGCAAATTGTGTTTGTAACACACCAATCTTATATGCCATACTCTGTGTGTTGCCTGATTTAGAATGTTCTCATTATATCCTTATTCCAACTCCACCTAGTAACTTACTGTTCTCCGTGCTAGTCCCCACTGACTCTTTTAATATTTTGAGTGCTGTGGAGTTCCTCCCTGATATTTTCCCCTGGTTTCCACCTGATTTAAACCTCATCCCTCAGCCATTGCATAAGGAACCCAATCCTGGCTCTGTTCAGTTGTACCTGTCTGGCCTCTACATGTGCCATCTTCCCCAGAACAAGTCCCAGTGTCCCAGAAATCTAAAGCCCTCCCTTGTGCATCATCTTTCCAGCCACATATTCACTTGCCTTATCCTTTTACTTGCACGTAACATTGGGAGTTATTCTGGGATTTTTCCTACATGCTAATTTTCTACCTATCTACCTGACTGGAGGACCACATCACCATGCCCCCACCCCCCACTTGATTCATTGCTACCAATGTGGACCATAACCACTAGATGTTCATGCTCCTTTAAAATAATGTCCTTCAGTCACTCTGTGCCATCCTTGATCCTGGCATCATAGAAGCAATGCGTCATGTTTACAGCTGCAAAAATGTCTGTCTGTTCCTCTAACAAACAAATCCCATATCGCTGCAGGAGTTCAAAGCTTTGATCCAGTGAAAAATGAAGAAATGGCAAAACACTGCCAAATCAGGGTGGGGTGTGACTTTGAGGGGAACTTTGTAGGTGGTGGTCTTCCCATTTTCTTGCTGTTCTTGTTTTTCTCAATGATTGAAGTCATGGTTTTGGAAGGCACCGTCAAAGAATCCTTGCTGAGTTGCTTACTGCACTTCGAAGTTGATACAACTACTACTGTGTGCCAATAGTGGAGGAAATGAATACTTAGAATGGTGGATGGGGTGTCGATCAAGTGGGTTGCATTGTATTGGATGGTGAAGAGCTTCCTGAGTGTTGTTGAAGTTGCACTCATCCACAAAGTGAAGAGGGTTCTATTACAAATCTACTTTGTGCCTTGCAGATTACAGACAGGCTTTTTGAGGAGATGAGATGCTTCACACAGAAATCCCAATGTCTGACCAGGTGACAAAAATAAACAGGATTCATGGGCTGAATTTTACAGTATCTTGGTTAAGTGCAAGTTGCAACGAGTTTGATGATGTGATTCTCGCATCTAGGCTGAATGAGTTTTCTCTTTGTATTTTACAAAACACACAACATTAAATGCCATTCCTGTCTTAGTGATGAGTATTAGCCCCAATTTCCACCTTATCATGCTATGTGCTGGTCCTGGAATAACTTGCCACTCATTGGTTATCCGCCCTAAGACCAACATCCCTTGCATCAGTGCCATCTTTGAGAGCCGTGGATTAGTACTGGCAATTGGCACCTGCCCTGCTTTTTATTGGGGACTGAGGTGAGATGGCACATGGTTCTCTGGAGGTCCTGGGACACAGGGTGCCTTCAATGAGGACAATTCTCTTCCCAAAGGATTGGCAGGGGAGACCTTGATACTGCACTGTGTCAGTCTGGACAAAACTTGGGACCCAGTTCAGTGCCATCTCCACAGTGTGCACAGAAAATGTGGCGGTACTGCAAGAAGGTGAATGACCTTCTCTACTCTGCTCCCACCTCCCAGTGAGGCTCATGCTTTTCAATCCCCTCTGTTGCACGCACATCTTCCCTCATTTCCTTTTCTCATCTCTCCATCCTTCGCCAGCATGTGCCCTGCATTCCATCTGTATTGTCTCTTCACTCTCTCAGAATATCTCAATACCTTTCCCTTGCATGCACCAATGCTAACAGCCATGTCATCCATCCACTTGGGTCTTAGCCATTGACCCCTTTGCAGGAAAAGACATCCCATGACTCTTCAACCAAGTAAGGACCTCTTGACATTGCACTGAATCACGAACATTATCTAGGCAGTCATCATTGGGCATGCTTGTAACCAGTGGCTATGACATCTTTGATCTCTTGCCCTGTACAAATGTAGCCAATGACGTGGGTATATTGGCAGAGGACTGCTTATCTCCCCAGAGGGTATAATCCTTTACCCTTGGACAACAATTTCCAGGACTGGAAGAATAATTGACAAGGCTGGCGGAATAATTGACAAGGTTACCTCCTGGAGTCTCTGCTGTACAAACCAACTTAAGTGCCAAAATGTTGGTGGGTTTGATCAGCAAAATACACGGGAGATGGGAGGCGGCAGAGCACCTGACATTGACTGTTACATATATGGGTAAGACAGAAACACTCCATGCTACCGGCAATCGGAGGGGAGCCAGAGACCAAATACTTGCTCCGCCCCAGACAAGAGATAACACCATGGGCAGCACGGTGGCACAGTGGTTAACACTGCTGCCTCACAGCGCCAGAGACATGGGTTCAATTCCCGCCTCGGGCAACTGTCTGCATGAAAATTGCACATTCTCCCCGTGTCTGCATGTGTTTCCTCTGGGTACTCTGGTTTCCTCCCACAGTCCAAATATGTGCAGGTTAGGTGAATTGGCTGTGCAAAATTGCCTATAATGTTAGGTGCAAGGGTAAATGTAGGGGAATGGGTCTAGGTGGGTTGCTCTTCAGACGGTCGGTGTGGACTTGTTGGGCCGAAGGGCCTATTTCTGCACTGTAAGTAATCTAATCTAATCAGTCAGAGAAACCATGGTCTTAGCAATCAAGAACCTCATATAAAAACAAAATGAGATGCAGCATTGGTAGACAGGCATTCAAGACAGACTGGCCTTCATCGCTGCTAGGTCAAGGCAGCCAGTCCTGTGATGCACTGGATATCATTGTTCAGAACCTGGAGCAATGCATTCAGCCCAGTTACTTCCTGTCTGCCTCGATTTTCAGCCTGTAAAAACATCTCAGAAAATATAATTTAATCAGATTTTCTCTCTAACCATAAAATTCTATGGATGGGCTGGTGACTATAATGAAAGACAGACCCTCAGAGTGCGCTGGAGAGTAATGCATTTCATAGCCCCAGGCCTTGAGTAAGAGTCGGGTTCAGAGTCTGAGTCTCTCCAACCTCACAAGGAGACAGGGCAGTGTCAGGTGGCCCCCAAGCCACACACAGACCTCTTAGAAGTCTCCACTCAGGGCACTTTGAAGTTAGCCAGGTTCCTCCTCCTCCCCAATCCTGCCTGTCTCCTTCCAACCCTTGGAAAATCAAGGTACAAGGGGTCAATTTGCCAATGGGCTCCACTACAGAATATAACACCTCCACTCCAGCTGTGGAACAGGGTAATGTAGTGAGGCTCAGTGGCAGGGAGAGAAAGAGAAGATGGATTGAGAGCCAAGGCTAATGGTAATTCAGAGAGTATGTTTTGCTAATAAACATTGGTTTTTCATTGTTGATCTGGTTGTCCATGTCTCTGTCTTGGGCCTAGAGATGCCCATTGTGTCCAGTGGCAATACTCCTTGGGCAGTAACAAGGCACAGTAGTGGGTTTTTGATAAGTCGGGTAAAAAATGAAGTCTGCAGATGCTGGAGATCACAGCTGAAAATGTGTTGCTGGTTAAAGCACAGCAGGTTAGGCAGCATCCAAGGAATAGGAAATTCGACGTTTCGGGCATAAGCCCCACCCTCACCTTGACCTCCTTCCACCTATCACATCTCCATCGCCCCTCCCCCAAGTCCCTCCTCCCTACCTTTTATCTTAGCCTACTGGACGCACTTTCCTCATTCCTGATGAAGGGCTTATGCCCGAAACGTCGAATTTCCTATTCCTTGGATGCTGCCTAACCTGCTGTGCTTTAACCAGCAACACATTTTCTGCGGTTTTTGATAAGTACCAAGTACATTGTGTGGGAACAGAGGTAATTGCGTATGTACATGGCATTATTTACTCTGACAGCTTAGCACCCCACCCCCTTCAATGTTGCAGCTGTTTGGCAACACAGTGCATGAAAGTTGTCTATCTCAGGCAGTTCCCCAGCAGCGAAGATGCAAGACTGCAGGATGACCAGAGATTGGCCAGCACATCAAGTGTTCACAGCCAATGGCTTTCCCATGTGAAAACCTTGTTAATTATTCTGCCAGCCTTGTCAATTATTCTTCCAGTCCTGGAAATTGTTGTCCAAGGGTAAAGGATTATACCTTCTGGGGAGATAAGCAGCCCTCTGCCAATGTACCCACATCATTGGCTACATCTGTACAAGCCAAGAGGTCAAAGATGTCATAGCCACTGGTTACAATGATGACTGCCTAGATAATGTTCATGATTCAGTGCAATGACAAGAGGTCCTTACTTGGTTGAAGAGTCATGGGATGTCTTTTCCTGCAAAGGAGTCAATGGCTAAGGCCCAAGTGGATGGATGACATGGCTGTTAGCATTGGTGCATGCAAGGGAAAGGTATTGAGATATTCTGAGAGAGTGAAGAGACTATGCAGATGGAATGCAGGGCACATGCTGGGGAAGGATGGAGAGATGAGAAAAGGAAAGCCTCTCCCTGACATATTAGTTCACTTACCCTGCCCATGGTGAGTGCTTTTGCGGCTGTTCTTCTAAACATTTTGCACTCTCCAGGTGCTTTGACAGTGAGTGGTCCTCTGTCACAGGCTTTCAGCCTCAACGCTGATATGTTGCTGAGATCCCCTAGCCGTGTGCATGTACCCATACCTGCACACCTGATCTCTCTCCCCAACACTCACCTCCCCTTTTCCCCTTAATTTCTGTGAATGGATGTGATTGCATGATCATGCCTCAACCACTCCTTAAGTGAATTGTGCACTGGCCAGATTTGCTCAGGCCTTGGCTCTTGGACACACATGTACCTGAGTGCAGCAGGTCTCCCCTTCATCCCACCCCTGACTGACCCCTATGGAGGTAAAGGCTGAAGCATTACCTGCCCCCTTCCCTTCCCCACAACCGCATAGGAATGAGGCGCTGTGCAAAGCTACCTGGACCCGCTTGGATGTAGCCAAATCCTTTGATGGGTATGGGAAGTTGACTAACTGCTCTAAACCTGTTGACTGATGGGTCCCCCAATGGAATTCACATATGGTGCACTGCTTGCTGCAGATGCATATGTTTGGCGCAAACACGGAGGCCATCTGGTATAGATGACTGACTTGGCATGCTAATGTGTTACAAGATATTTGCCTAAATTGCCCTTAGTGTCTAGGGATGTGCAGGCTAGTGGATTAGCTGAGGGAAATGCAGGGTTACAGCGATAGAGTAGGGGAGGAGTCTGGGTGGGATACTCTTCGGAGGGGTCGTTGTGGACTCGAAGGGCCGAATTGCCTGCTTCCACACTATCAGGATTCTATGATCCTATGATTTGTGCCCATGACTGACTGCCACACTGCATGGCCATTTACCTGCTTGTGGAATTATACCGATTGCCACTGCAAAGCACAGCAGGGCAAAACAAGGCATCCACACAATGGGAATGCCAGTGGGTTCCGGGTGAATGAGTGCTGAGAGAATCAGGAACAGCCCTGGCAGGCAGCCTGGTCCACTCTGCCTGTACTTGTGCAGTAATTGTGACCAGTGCAGCCTTGCTAGTATGCCAGTGAAACAGATCTAGGCTGCAGGGTACACTCTCAGTGCATTGGATAGATACCATGATGGTGGAATTGGCTCCCTGAAAATCAGACACCAATGTTATCGGTGGAAAAGTTGATGTGGCAGGTGCTTGTGGATATTGCCCCACCCTGCAGTTGACGCGTGGGCAAGATAGAGATTGTTCAAAGGAGACAGTGAACTGAACGCACCAAGCACCCGCTCTGGTTTTCAAGTTGAGTTTGTCCCTATTTTGCTTCATGAGCTAAGACCATAACCGGAATATTAATGAGATGATTCGGGCCATCAACAAGGACTTAACAAGCATCAATCATGGTCAATTAGCAACTCACTATTTGAGGTCTCACCACACTATTTGTGAAGAGTAAAAGATGGGGGCAAATGATCTCGATGTCGGGCTGCTCCTCATTGAACCTCTCTCCTGAATCTGCTATATATCTCAACGTAGCCTACGTTGCTCAGACCCCTATAAAATTCCATCCCATGATTTTGTGTGTATGGGTTTAGAAAACAAAAATAATAGGGTAATGTACTTACACAGTACCTTAATTACACTGTAGGCAATTTAAGACTTCACATTATATAAAAGATATAGAATGCTACAACACAGAAGGGGGACATTGAGCCAATAATGCCGATGTCAGCTTTTTGAAAGGTTTTCCAGTGAGTCCCACTTCCCTGCCAATTGTTCAGATAAAATCAATGTAATTGTAGATTCATTAGATAGTGCAAGGGAGTTTAAGCAGGGTTGAGCTCCTCTGTAGAAATTATTGGTCGAAGAGGAGAGCAAAACACATCATTATATTTATAAGGGACTTAGATTGTTGCTCAAAAATGGGAACATTAAAGGATATGGAGGTGGGAAGTGCAGCCAGAGTAAGTGGCTCATGTGGAGAAAAATCCCTGCCCAGATTTGATGAGTCAAATAGTCTGCTGTGCTGTAACATTTTAAGATTATGCAATCTGCTCATCCCCAGATTCATTCTCAGCAAATGTTCTGCTTCTGAAAAACCAGTGCAGTTGATTAATAGTTTCTTTCTGCAGCATACAATTTGCTGTCTCTCGAACTGTCCAGAAAGTTGAAATGTACCATAAGAAATCATATTCTCCTTCTAGCTCCTACCTGCTGACTTCCTTTTACACACGTCTCACTCTCAGCAGTGCTTTGAAGTGCACTGGCATGCTTAATTCACTAATTGCCACTTGCCAGCTGTGACGTTACAGACTTTTCAGATTCTACAGGGCAGCCTTGAAAATCCACTTACAAAAATGGCCATTACTATAAAAATGCATGACAAAAAAAATCAAATTTTATCAAGATCACCTCCCTTCCAGGAATTTGCCTCTTTATAACATACAGCATTAATATAACCACCTCTATTAAAAATTAGTATAAAATTAATCTGCATGTACTATCTATTGGCAAGATCATACCTAACATTTGGACAAGGACCAGATGCACTCTGGTTAAAAAAAAGACACAGGCCTCAGAAACATTCACAAAAGTAAGTGAAACATACAGATGTCACCGATATAAATAGGCACACCAGTGTGCGCACACACATGATAGTTGGTACATGCAACTGTAAACGTACGGTTAACATATTCCTTTAAAAATAACATGGAAAAGACTGCTCTTTATGAATTAAGTATTCTTTCACTACATTTATTTTACTATTTTCCCAATGATATTTATATGTATCATTGCTCTATTTTATCCTTAATTGCTTTCACTTGCATTCTGAATTGTATCTTTAACAATCAGTTTTACACATCTTATATGCTACCATTTTACTCTTTTTCTTGCAATATTTCATTTCAATGTTTTTTCACTTTTTGGTTTCCAATGATCTTTTTGCACTCCATTTGAATTTATCATTTAACGTTACTTCTCCCATATGTATTCCGTTTGGATATTTGGACAAACAGAGGAGTAAGTATGCAGAGAATGGGAATTGAATGGACTATGGAAGCAAATGAAAAAGCACTATAAAGTGAGGCACTAAAAAAGAAAATGTGGAGAAAACTGAAGAATGCATACAAGAGATAATGAAATTAAATTAGCGAGTAAGGCAGGTAAAACAATTAGTAAAGGTAAGACGTAATGAAAATCAACCAGGGAATGTTACAGAAAAAAATAAGAAAATGATCAGAGGCAACAAGAGAACAACCCATTAAGAAAAGGGCAAAAACAGGCAGAATTAAGAAGTCTGTCATCCAACTACATTTAGCAATAAAAAATGTAAATACAAATTAGCTTCAAAAATTCATCAAGGCCAAAGAAAATGCAGGATCCATAAATATACATGCACAATTTTACTGCTAGCTTCCTATATATTTTAGATGACAAATTAGGCCATTAAGGCAGAAACAACTTTCAAAATACTGATGAATTTCATGATATCTCATGTTTGTCCAATGTGCTCCCACTCATACAACCTGCCTCGAAATCCAGGCAACCCAGACCTATGCAATGAAATCCTCCTTTCTCACAAAGACATAACCGAAATGATTTTGACCTGTCTTAGTCTAGTTTCCAGTAAGGGGGAGTTCACAACATTAAACAGCACATTATGAGATTGTCACTAAATTATCAGTGGCTATAACGCTGTGACTGCTATGGGAGAGGAAGTCATTTGGCTGAGAAACAGTGAATACTCTCATGAGACAGAAAGCACGTATCTTCACTTGATGTGCCTGACTGGCAGTTCTTGACTCTGATACTGGTTTCAAAATGAGGCTTTTTCTATTCTCCTGTGCTGCTATTTTCAGCCTTTAAAAACAACTCAGAAAATATAATTTAATCAGATTTTCTCTCTAACCATAGAATTCTATTTTTCTGCTACTCTTATGTTATTAGCACAAGTCAGTCTACCTGCACACAAAACAGTCAACTAATCTAAAAATTAATCTCTTTTCCAGAAAACTGATAAGTGTATGCCATTTAAGTGAGGCTTTATGCAATGATTGCCATCACCTTTAACACTCGCCATTAGGCTTTGTGGCTCTTGAGCCAACGTTATGTACTGAAAAAGCGATAACTTGCTTTCACTAAATATTTGTGAGAGCAAATCCATCTGTTTAGCTTTCATTAAAAACACTACGGCTTAATGTCTGACTCCACCCCTTCCTCTGCATTTGCACTCAGGCTGAATTTGATTATGTGGAATTCCAATGTCCTATTTGGACCTGAGCTGATCTTTAAACCTTATATCCTCTCTCCCTTATCAAAACTGCAACATCACTGCCAAAGCTTCCAACGCACCTGCAGCTGCTGACATACTCTGCACTCCGTCACCTCACTTGACTTCAATGCGCTCCTCATAAATTCCCTTTAGACCATTCACAATTTGTAAATGATCCAAAACTCACCACTTGTACCTTGTGCGACAGCATATCGGCTCCCTTATCGTTACATTGAGTGCTGTAGTGCAGTAGTTATGTTACTGGACTGTTAACTAGAGGACTGGCTCAAACCTCACCATGGCAGTTTGAGAAACTGAATTCAGTTCTGAACATTCAAAATTTAGACTGATAGATTTTCAGAATCTGAGGGAATCAAGAGATGTGTAAATTGGAAGGTGGAGTTAAAGGTCAAAGGTCAGACATGGTCTTAATGAACGGCGGGCAGAAGCAGTATGACTGGTCCTGCTTTTATTTCTCATGTCCTTATCACACTTCCCTTGCCAACCTTCAGTGATTTTTGATTCTTAACATGTTTGTTTAAAATCAGTGCTTTTATTTATAAGTTCTCTGTTAACCTACTCAATCACTGCTTCTGAAACCGCCCTCAGGCCTTTGTTCAATCCCAGAGTTCCACTCTTCTGACGATGACCTAATTTGCAATATCATCCAATTCCTTCTAAGTGTTCCTCTCAGCAACACAGCTTCCAGCATGTTGACTCCACACTGGAAACCTCGTGTTCGATCTTGTTATGTTACTACTTCGCTGCCCTCCTTTAATAACCTGTCTCTTTGAACTTGCCCTTGGCCCTCCTTTCTGACCCTTCTCGTTTCAGTGCCCTTTGGCAATTTACTACCTTTCTTTGCCCCTAGAAGATGAGGCATCTTGAGATAGTTCCACAAGACAGATTGTTGTTTGATGGTGAATCGAGAAATAAGAGTCTAACGATGACCAGGAATCCATTGTTAATTGTTGGAGAAACTTATCTGGTTCACTAATGTCTTTTAGGGAAGGAAACAGCCATCCTTATTTGGTCTGGCCTCCGTGTGACTGCAGACCCACAACAATGTGGTTGACTCTTAACAGCCCTCTGGGCAATTAGGGATGGGCAATCAATGCTGGCCCAGACAGCGACGCCCTCATCCCACAAATGAATAAAGGAAGAAAAAGTGTTCCAAAGACCACGTCACTTCTGCAGATGCAAGAATCACAGAGTCATAGAGGTATACAGCATGGAAACGATCCTTCAGCCCAATATATCCATGCCAACCAGATATCCTAAATTAATCTAGTCCCATTTACCAGCAATTGGCCAATATCCCTCTAAACCCTTCCTATTCATACACCCATCCAGGTGCGTTTTAAATGTTGTAATTATACCAGCTCCACCACTTCCTCTGGCAGCTCATTCCTTACACACACCACCCAAAAAATTGCCCCTTAGGTCCGTTTTAAATCTTTTCCTTCTCACCTCAAGCCTATGCCCGCTAGTTCTGGACTTCCCACCCCAGGGGAAAGACCTTGTCTATTTACCCTATCTATGCACCTCATGATTTTATTAACCTCTAACAGGTCACCCCTCAATCTCCAATGCTTCAAGAAAAATAGCCCCGGCCTAATAGTCCCTATAGCTCAAACCTTCCAACCCTGCCAACATCCTTGTAAATCTTTTTTGACCCCTTTCAAATTTCACAACATTCTTCTTATAACAGAGACCAAAATTGCACGCAATATTCCAGAAGTGGCTTGAGTTAAAATAAAACCCATAAATGTTGGAAACCCAAAACAGGATCAATAAATGTTTAGGGTATAATGTTCACCAGAACTGGCACTCCAATATGACCAGTACCATCAACAATGTAGGTGTTTTGCAACAATTAGATAGTTTACCCTAAGAAAGATAATTTGCACAAAATCTTTTGATTTTGAAAGGCTTGTTACCTGAAACTTTAAAACTGGCATTAAATCAGAATGTAATAACATGGATCAATTACAAAAATAATTTACAGGCACTGATATATGGTAAAAGATACAATAGTATTGTGTTTGCAACTGCAAAGACAAATAGAACAGCAAGAATCACCGAACTGCAATCCAGCATTTACTAATTTCAAATCTGTCACTTTCAGGACACAATTCAATAAAAAGACCAAGAACTTATGCTTGTGATGATTGAGAATCCTTACAGCATGTCCAAAGTCTGTGTAGTGTTTACTTGAGAAAGATGTAATGATTTGAAATCAGTTCAGAGTAATACTAAAAATTAACATGAGACAACATAATATGAACAAGTCGTTCAAAACAAATTCTAAACCAATCATAACTTTTCTTCTTCTGGGAGCAACTTCATTAACACTGTAACAGTAAGCTTTTAATCTGTCAGCTGCCTAATATACAGCTGGTGATGCAATAGGAGGACATAGGGCGGTGAAACTGGACAAGAGCACGGACACAAAACAAGACATCCTAATGGCACTGTATACATTGCAGTGGTCAGTATATTCGACAGATCCATGTCCCCACTCCCACCCATTCTACTGCTATATAACTTCATGGTTTAGAAGGAAGTCTTGCCGTCCATCATGTTTCTGACGATTCTTTGATAGAGCTTTCAATTAGTACCATTTCTCTGTTCTTTCCCATAGCCCCGCATTTTTTATTCCTTTCCAAGTGTGTATCCAATTACCTTCTGAAAGCTACTATTCAATCTTCTTTCACCAGCCTTTCAGGCAGTGCATTCCAAAACACTGCAATGAGAAAACAAATCCTATTTCCTTTCTCGTACTTCTGTTAATTTTCCAAAAGCTCTGTCCTCTGATTATCAATCCCCTTTTTTTCAATATTTGTTCTACCAAAAGGCTTCACAATTTTCCAAAGCTCGATTGGATTTTGCCTTAATCTTCTCTGTGGGGTGAAGACCCATGACAACTTCTCCAGAATGTTCCCAGGACCAGAGGTGCTTCCACTTACTCCTGGTTTCATTTTCATAGGGTCATAGAGTCATAGAGATGTGCAGCATGGAAACAGACCCTTCAGTCCATGCCGACCAGATATCCCAACCCAATCTTGTCCCACCTGTCAGCACCTGGCCCATATCCCGCCAAACCCTTCCTATTCATATACCCATCCAAATGCCTCTCAAATGTTGCAATTGTACCAGTCTCCACCACATCCTCTGGCAGCTCATTCCATACACGTACCACCTCTGCATGAAAAAGTTGTCCCTTAAGTCTCTTTTATATCTTTCCCCTCTCAACCTAAACCTATGCCCTCTAGTTCTGGACTCCCCGATGCCAGGGAAAAGACTTTGCCAATTTATCCTATCCATGCCCCTCATAATTTTGTAAACCTCTATGAGGTCTCCCCTCAGCTTCCGACGCTCCAGAGAAAACAGCTCCAGCCTGTTCAGCCTCTCCCTGTAGCTCAGATCCTCCAATCCTGGCAACATCCTTGTAAATCTTTTCTGAACCCTTTCAGGTTTCACAACATCTTTCCTATAGGAAGGAGACCAGAATTGCACGCAATATTCCAACAGTGGCCTGACCAATGTCCTGTACAGCCACAACATGACCTAGCCAGGTAATGAAACATCTGGATATCAAACCTACAGCTCAGCAAGCACAGCTACACCCTAAATTTTGCAAGATGTCATCATCTATTTCCCTACGGTCTATATCTTCCATATCCTTTTCCACAGTAAATACTGATGCAAATATTCATTTAGTATCTCCCCCATTTTCTGTGGCTCCACACAAAGGATCTTTGAAGGGCCCTATTCTCACCCTAGTTACCCTTTTGTCCTTAACATATTTGTAAAAACCCTTTGGATACTCCTTAATTCTATTTGCCAAAGCTATCTCATGTCCCCATTTTGCCCTCCTGATTTCCCTCTTAAGTATACTCCTACTTTTTTTATACTCTTCTAAGGAATCACTCGATCTATCCTATCTATACGTGACATATGCTTCCTTCTTTTTCTGAACTAAACCCTCAATTTTTTTAGTCATCCAGCATTCCCTATACCTACCAACCTTCCCTTTCATCCTGACAGGAATATACTTTCTCAGGATTCTTGTTATCTCATTTCTGAAGGCTTCCCATTTTCCAGCCATCCCTTTACCTGTGAACATCTGCCTCCAATCAGCTTTCGAAAGTTCTTGCCTAATACTGTCAAAATTGGCCTTTCTCCAATTTAGAACTTCAACTTTTAGATCTGGTCTATCCTTTTCCATCACTATTTTAAAACAAATAGAATTATGCTTGCTGGCCCCAAAGTGTTCCCCCACCGACACCTCAGTCGCCTGCCAGCCTTAATTCCCAAGAGTAGGTCAAGTTTTGCACTTTCTCTAGCAGGTATATCACATACTGAATCAGAATATTGTCTTGTACACACTTAAGAAATTCTTCTCCATCTAAACCTTTAACACTATGGCAGTCCCAGTCGATGTTTGGAAAGTTAAACTCCCTTACCGTAACTACCCTATTATTCTTACAGATAGCTGAGATCTCCTTACAAGTTTGTTTCTCAATTTCCCTCTGACTATTGGGGGGTCTATAATACAATCCCAATAAGGTGATCATCCCTTTCTTATTTCTCAGTTCAGAAAACTCCTGCACATTATCTCTGAGGCTTTTATATTATTCCTATAGTGTAGTGCCTAGAATGGGTCAAATAATCCACCTGCAATCTGAGCAGTGATTTATGATGGTTTCAAACATAACATTTTCTTTTATACTATTCAGGTCAGAATGCACTTAGTCACTGCTGGAAGAGTGGGACCATTTTCAGGTCAGGATCGTGATCAACTGTATTGCTTTGCCCAAAGCAAAGCAATTATCAGCCTCTCTCCAGTCTCTCCAACCAATCAAAAATGATGGTTAGTGTGACAGGTCCATTTTGTCAGAGGAAGCATTTCTAATTAAAGAGACCAGGACATGAGTGATGGGGGTGGGAATTTGGAGACCACAGCAACTGCAGGAATGGAGACCTGGGCCTATCATTCATACCAGGAGGCCCTGCCATCGGGTCAAAGGTAATACATTGAAGTCAGTTCAACCAAAGACAGGGGGAAGAAAATAATCTCTCTAACCAAACATGGATGGAAGTAGCCAAGGAAGTCCACAGAAAGATGTGTTCACTTCAACCAGAAGGTTGTGCAGCAAGTCAATCCTAGATTTCAGGATGAAATGGCAGGAGAATGGTATCAAAATGAAGGTGCTAAGTCCCCCAGCCTGACTTGCCAACGTTCTCCTAACAGCATTCCTCAAAACAACACATCATGAAGCTCCACATATTCCTCTTTCTGGGCATCTCACATACCTAGACAAAAGCAAATAACAACACTCACTCTTAGACAATTGTCCTGTCACACCTATTGTTGCAATTAATCAAAATGTATGGTGTCCTCTCTCCTCTCTAGACAAGCCACTACCAGAAATCTCAGCTCTCAGCTTTGTCCTCTTAAAAGTGAAAGAAATTTTAGCCATCCACAGCTGATCGTGGACAACCTGGTGCCAATAAATGTATTATACGCAAAGTGACTTTAACAGTACTTGAGACAACAATTTTTTTTCTCTCCATTTAAGCAATATGTGGTCTAAATAATAGTAAGCCTGCTGAGTTTTATATTTCTTTTCCAGGTTTGGAGAACGGATGTGCATTCATTTTTCAAGGTAGTTTCATATATTTGCACTGTTCACAGCTTTGTTTATAGTCTCTATTTTTCTTCTGAATAGGTTTTGATTGCAATGAAATTGTTTATTTGTTACTTAAGGAGTTTGGTTGACTTGTTTCTGAAACTGAGTGATTTATGTCTGAAATATAGCAGTCCACTCCTCCACATGTCTGCCTATCTCTGTCTGTGTCCTCATGACAACCGTTACTACCATCTTTATTGTTTACTACATTTCCAAATTTCACACCACCCACAAACTTAGAAATTAGGCACTGAATACATACTCAAGTCCAGATCTGTCAAGCAGGATAGCAGTCCTAATGCCAGCCTGAGTGGAAAACATTATACTTTCCTTCATTCTGAAAAGTGGCCACATTTACAACTCTGCTTTTTCAGCCAATTTCTTAACTACTTAACCAATGCCCCTTTAATCCTGTGGGCTATACTTTTAGTAGCAGGTTTTCTATGTTGCACTTTATCAAATAGCTTTTGACAATCTACACAAGCAACCCCAAGTGCACTGCTATTTGTCTCTTGTATTTAATCTTTGAACCTAAGAAGGTTTGTCAGATAATGATTTGCCTGAACAAACCTATGCTGAATGTCATTTATTTATTCAATTTGTTCAACTATCTTTTTATTTTTGTCCCGGATTATTGTCTCTCAAATTCTCCCCACCACCAACTATCCACCAGCTACCAGATCTATCTCTCTCCAATTTCTGAACGGAGTTTATTTACAATTCTCTCATCTTCTGGCAGCAATCCAAGGAGGATTGAAAGATTGTCACTAAAGCTGTACCTATTTCCATCTTACTTCCCTCAGAAATCAAAGATGCATCACATTTGGTGTGGGCAATTTTCTATTTGGATCACTGCCAACTTATTCATTACCAAGTCTTTATTTTTATCCTATCTAATTTCTCTATTTGTTGAAATGGCTGCATCACCTTCCCCGAATACATAAATGTACAAATTCCAGTCAAAAATCCAAACTGCAGCTTAGGGAATTCCATCCTGCAGGTGATAAAATGTCATTTCACAGATGTCTAGACTGGAGATCTGCAGAAGCCTTTGATAAACAGTCATGTGAACTTAACCACTCATTTCACAATAATCATTTAAGTACTCAATTCTGGGTACTTCTGTGGCTGAAGCCATATTTCAACCGTAATCACAATTAAAAATGCATATATTCAGCCAGAAATAGATTTGTACATCTACCAAGGGAGAGGTGGAACAAAGCTCTTAGCAGTAGTGACCTGCAATAATGTTTACTAGGCAAAAGTGAGGACTGCAGATGCTAGAGATTAGAATCAAGAGTGTGGTGCTGGAAAAGCACAGCAGGTCAGGCAGCATCCGAGGAGCAAGAGAATCGGGCAAAAAGCCCTTCATCAGGAATGCTTACTAGTCAAATAGAAAGGTGAAAATGTAAGTTGATAAGCAAGGTGTCTATCTGAAATGTCAGAGCTTTTGGAAGATGAGGAGTGAGCTAGCCAGAAGTAGATGCAAGCACACAGCTTGAAGAACAGAATAGAAATAAAAGTGACTTCAAAGTGTTAAATCATGGGGAGAGATTAAAAGCCAAGCATTCTCTGGCAGTTAGAAGGTTAAGGAGTGACTTGATTGAGGTTTTTAAGGTATTATGAGGAAGAGAGAGGATAGATAGAGAAAAAAAAACTATTTCCACTGATTGTGGAGTCGAGGACAAGAGTGGTTTCCATTTAATAATTAAAACCAGGGCTTTCAGGAGTGACATTAGAAACTACTTTGGCATGTAACGGCTAGCAGAAGTTTGGAATTCTCTTTTACAAATGGCAGTTGATGCTAGATCAATCATTAATTGTAAATATCTGATTACTAGATTTTTTTCTACCCAAAGAGAGGGGAAGGTGGATAGCACTGTAAAACGGCAACAAATGTCTCCTTATAAAGAGGAACACATGGAGCTTAAGACAGGATTGAAAGTATTGGAACTTTGGCAGCTGGGGGAGTGTGCCAAGATTCTCTTATTATTGCAATGCATGTCTTGCTGCACAACATCAACAACAAGAGAGATTCCCAATATCAAACAAGGGGTGGGGAGTCAGGTCATTAGGTCATGTGATGAGACAAGTGGAGGAGATGACAAAATGAATGAATGCCAGGAACATGCCATTAAGTCCTTGGATGAGGTACCAGAAAAGGTTCAATGATCTAATCAGAGTTAACAAGGTAAGATCAGCTTTCAAGTGGCTTTTTCTAACTACTGCAGCATTATCATCATGAATTGCTCAAGTCACAATACCTCCACCCTTAACTCATTTACAATTTTTATCAATTAGTATTCAGGACCTCAACCCATTTCCTTAAATTCCCCCTCACAGCCTAGCTGCTATAGAAGATTTAACAGCCACAACTTGCATAGCTAGCTCTTCAAACATCATCTGGACATGTCACAGCACACTCAAACATATTTCCCTCTTTCTTGCGGAGAAGGTGATGTACTCGAGGCAGAAGCAACAAGAAATACCAACACATTTCACAAAAGCTTGGTATTAAGCCTTGTTGGAAATATCACAAGGGGTGACCAAAGGTTTGATCGAAGAGATGGATTGTATGGATGTAGGAATAGGAAGAGTTTAGAGGAATATGGGCCAAGTGCTGACAAATGGGACTAGATTAATCTAAGATATCTGGCCAGCATCAACAAGTTGGACTTCAGAGTCTGTTTCCATGCTGTACCTCTCCATGATACTGGGGTAAAGTGATAGAGTGCTTTCAGGAATGGAATTTCTGTGCTCAGAGCTAAACAGCTGAAATCATGAAAATTGAAAGGTTGCTTGAAAGAGATGCTAGTGAGCTCTGGCTGAATATCATCCACATCAATGTTATTATGCTTTTGATGATGTCACCAACAGACAGCATGTTGATAAGAAATAGTCAACTGATCCAATTAACATCCAGAGAGTGGTGAACCTCTGGAAATCTAGAACCCAGAATCTGTGGTTGTTCAGTATTTGAGTAAATTGAATGGTGATTAATGGAGATTTGAAGTCTACTTCAGCTCCTGTTTTTTGGTTTTTGAATATGTAATACAGGAATTAAGGAAATACACAAGGTGAATTCTTTGTTTTAATAGAATGCTGCAATGGTTATTCTAATAAATTGTGATTTAAATGTCAATTTGTTAGGATTTTTCTCATGTCCAGTCAATTGAAGGAGTTATCGATGAGTGGAAAGACAAAGAGGGCTAATTGAGACAGCAAGGGGAAGAAGAATGACAATGCTTGTGAATGAATAGATGGAGATGAGTTCAGTAGAAAGCTGTGATTGTAGAGTTCTGATACATAGTGGAGGCCATGTCTTTTATTCTACCTCATCCCACTTCTGAAGTATGTCTTGTTTGTGGTCTTTTCCTTTAAGCTCCCAGTTATGTTCTAGTCCAGGCCACCCAAACCTGAAGAAAATAATTGGTGAAGTAGCAGCACTGCAGGAAGAGCCTACTCTCTTTCTCTGCAAGTGAATTTAGCATCAAACAGAACCTTTCAAATGTTCAGCAATAATCAAACAACTAATGCCTGTAATTCCTGCATAAGCATCAAAGGTCATTAGTGGGAGGTTGCTGCATACCTTGTGTATCAGTTTCTATTAAGGGAAGTAAGAACAAGGATTTGGTTTAAGTGAGAACTTGGAAAATGGGAATGGTGACTTTGAATTAAGAATTGTATGATCATCTGTCACTATATCTCGGCCTGAGACCAAGAGGCATGCACATACCAATTACCTTATCAAGGTAGGTCACTGTGCACTTTGAGGCTGGTGGGCTCCATTTCAATATAAAATAACCAGTTAGTTCAATAGAGGAATATCCAAACAGAATGTCCATACACAATCAGGAATACTGGTCACATGAATACAAATACCAACATTAATTAGTTGGCCTGAATAGTTTATTTCACCTGAACAAACTGTTCTTTTTTTCTTTGACAAATGGTAAGTGTGTAAATCTTCATTTATATTCCATCACCAGGAAGAAAGGAAACACCTGGGTGGCTAGTGACAAACAGTACCCTTCTCAAAAGGCAATGCTGCGTGATCAAACAGTGAAGGGGAGGGCAGGGATTAAATCAAAATAGAGTTGGACGGGGAAATAATACACTCCACTCCCTGTGGTGCCCACCTTTCCCAGAAAATCTCAAGGGTGTTGGTAGACACCGCATGCTCCTTCTCCAGGGACACCCAGGCTCTAACATAACCGCAGAAGAGGGGCAGGCAATCAACCCTAACAACCCCCTTCATGGCCCACTGCCTGGACCTGTTTATGGCCAGTTTGGCCAGGCCCAGGAGCAGACCCAAGAGGAGGTCCTCTGACCTCCCTGCCCCCTCCGCACCAGGTGCCCAAACAATTTGTTTTTAGATCGTATCTTCTATCTAATTACAATGCTTGAAATTATTTTCAAGTCAAGCAGAATAATTGTGCTTGGTCAGACCACTGAGACACTATAATTTATTTTAAGGAAGAACGTCAAAATCCATATTTCAATAAAACTCAAGCAGATTTCATTTCAGCTCTCTTGGGTTGCAAAGCAAAGAAACTTTTTCAGTTGCTTCATAATATAATTCTTTATATCTCCAATTATTTGCTCTTTCCTTGTTTAAAGGCTGCAATTTAACCCATTCTTGTATGAAGTGCAAAGGTCAAATTGGTTCCCTTTTTTTGGGTGAATTGCTGAGATTAAAGTTCAAGTGCCAAGGCCCAATAAAGCAAAAGATCAGTCACCAGAAGTCAGGACACTTATAAGCAGTTTAGTCTCCTTGAAGAAGTTGACGTTCAATTTCACTGGGGAACCGAAATCAACAGCAGCAGTTCCAATTGTCCAATGTACACCAGGCCTTCAATACAAAGGAATATTTGGCAGTTATCCACAGCTATCAGTTTAAGGTCTCTGCCAACACTGAATTTCAGTGATAACATCTACCATTTTTTTGAATTGCACACACGGACTACTGATCTTTTATACAAAGGTAAGTAATATTTTGAACGCATTGTTCAAGTCGAAGGAATAATATGCAACAACTTGCAATTATTTGTCCTCTCGGGCAATAAAATCATAGTTTGATTCAACAAAACTAGGCAAGGAGCCAGATATGGAAATAATAAACAGATGACCACGGGCTTGCCACAAGGGAAGGTGATGGCTTCGTGGAGTATTGCTCAACGATTAATCCGGCAGCCCAGGTAACGTTCTGGGGATTAAAAACCAAAAGAACTGCAAATGCTGTAAATCAGAAACCAAAACAGAATTTGCTGGAAAAGCTCAGCAGGTCTGGCAGCATCTATGAATAGAAATCAGAGTTAACATCTCAGGTCTGGTGAGGATAGGTCACCAGACCTGAAACATTAACTCTGATGTCTTTTACAGATGCTGCCAGACCTGTTGAGCTTTTCCAGCAACTTCTGTTTTTATTGTTGTTAATGTTTCTGGGGACCCTGGTTTGAATCTCACCATGGCAGATGAAGAAGTTTGAATTCAATTTTTTTTAAAAATCTGGAAGTAGAATCTAATGATGATCATGAAGCCTCTGTTGAATGCTTGAAAAACTCAACTGCTTTACTAACATCCTTTGGAGAAGGAAACTGTTGTCCTTACCTGGTCTGGCCTACATGTAACTCCAGATCCACAGCAATGTGGTTTATTCTTAAGGGTGCTCTGGGCAATTAGAGGCCTAGCTAGCAATGCTCACATCCTGTGAATGAATAGAAACTTCATTGGTTTCTTGATGGAGAAGAGAGAGGTAGGCAGGTTTGTAAGTTTTGAGAAATGGCCCATGTTTTCAGTTTGTTGTGCCATAAACATGATTGAGATATTTAAGCACATTGAACTTAAGCTAGCTTACCAATGAAGAATGAGAATGGTTATTCCATGATAAAGGACACAGCACAAGATTTTTAAAAAAAATAGTGGTCAGGGAGTTTCTTTAAAAAAGGAAGGCAGCAAAGTGAACTTGAAAACTAAAGGGAAAGACCTCAAACAAAATTTGAAGCAGTACAGAGGTCGCATTTGCACCAGGACCTCATGAGAGAAAAAAGATCACTTCATAACAAGGCACACAGTAGCTAACACTGCTACCTCACAGTGCCAAGTACCCTGGTTCGATTCTCGCCTTGGGCGACTGTGTGGCATTTGCACACTTTCCCCATGTCTGCATGGTTGGTATTTCGGTTTCCTCCCACAATCCAAAGATGTGCAGGCCATGCTAAAATTACCCGTGGTGTTCAGGGATATATAGGTTAGATGCATTAGGGTAGGGGAATGGGTCTGGGTGGGTTACTCTTTGGAAGGTTGTTGTGGACTTGTTGGGCTGAATAATTCCACATTGTAGGCATTCTATGATTCTAATATTGTCTGTACAATGAGTAGTTGACTTGTGAGGTGACCACATCAGTGCCACATGCAGGCAGCAATTCCATTGCAAGTTGGGCTTTTGGACCTGCAGGGTCATCAAGATTACCTTTAGTGCCATACCCACGCAAGAAGGAAAAGGTGCATGAAGCAAAAATGCCTAAAGGTGCACAGAGAACAGCACAGGTAAAACGTTTAAAAAACAAAAGCAAAAAAAGCTGAAACTGCACATGGAATAGCCTTTTAGTCTTGCTACTAGATATTGATGGATTGGGAAAAGGCAGGGAATATTTGGAAAGTACCTAGCACATTTCTCAGCATGAAGTAGATGGCCATAGATGTGCATTCTGAATTTAGTTCTTTTTAAACCAAGGATGGAACTCTGCTCCTTTTGATTTAGATTTTGCAGAACCAGATGAGCAAATAATGAAGTTAAAGATATTGGAAGCCAGGGACTGCAAAGAGTCAGCACTTAGGGTCTGTCCAAAGAAGACTAGAGAGATTCTGAGAAGATCCTGGATGAGATGGTGGTACAGTGGTTAGCACTGGGTTTGAATCGTTACTGTCTGGGTGAGTTTGCATATTCAATCCTGTATCTGTGTGGGTTTCATCTGGGTGCTCTTGTATTCTCCCACAGTCAAAAGGCGTGCAGGATAGGTGGCTTGGCCATGCTAAATTGTCCATAATATCTGGGGGTGGGATGCTCTTCAGAGGGTCAGCGTGGATTCAATGGGCTGAATGGCCTGCTTCCACACTGCAAAGATTTCATGATCTTATGGGAAATAACAGATGACCATTTTTTAGTTCAAGAGAGCTTATCACCACATACAGCTGATGACTTACAGGCAACAGCTTTGAAAATCAATGAATCAGTTCATCAGTAAGTGTTGAAACAAGAGCAAGGACTGTGATTTCTTAGAGGCTAAGCTGTCTGAACAGATAATGGAGCTGGTTATAGCCTCAATGGCCATCGAAGATTTCCAAAACAAACTTCTTGGTGGAAAAGAAAGGTCACAACATTGACACACTGCTGTGATGGCAGAAAATAGGGAGCCATTGCAGCCAGACAACAACAGCTGCAGATATTAAGTGTGGTTCCCAGTTCTGGTGCAGTAACCAGGATGCAGAAGGCTGTGTGGGGAGGGCAGTCTCCTGTAACCACTGTGAAACCTGCCTGCATTCTAAGATCTTTGGACATCATGCATTGTAAAGATGCAACCAGAGAGGATATTGTAGGATGCAACCAAACAAAAAGCATGTGGTGCGTGTTGACCGTGACAACAGCGATGTGTAAGAGACCTCCATAAGCTTAGGCAAATACATGAGAGCAGTAACAAGGCTGACCAGGGTGAGCATTCAGGGTGGAAGGCCAGGCTTCCCACATTGTGAATGTGACACATCTGTGAATTCGGTCCCACAGTTGGAAGCTTTTGCCAGTATTAACATTACATGCCTGAAGAAATGAGTAAACACACACTCAAAACCAAAGTCAACATAGGAGCTAACACAAACATCCAACAGTCAGAACACTAAATGTGAATCATAGAAAATTAAAAGTGACTGCATATGATGAGTCAGCCTTTCCTTGCATTGGTACATTGATGGTTAAATGCAGCTTTACCAATTCTGCTTGCAAGCCACAGTTATTTTACCAAGCGGACATGAATAGACCAGTAATAACAGGCCGACAAGCATGTGCGGATCTCAGCAATGTAAGCATTCACAAATCGTCAAAGTGCAATAGAAGAGGCTAAGAACACTCAAAGTGACACAACCTAGTATTCAACAAATATATCTAAACAAATCCGAACCATTGAAAACTTCAAAGGTGATAAGTGCAACACCTCAGAGAAAGCCAGAGAAGCAGTCCTGTAGTGTAAATGTCACTGGGCTAATAATCCAAGACACGGCAAATCTTCAGTGCACATTGGTTCAGATCTCAGGTTGGCAGATCACGATATTTGAATTCCGTAAAATCTGGAATTAAAAGCAAGACTAATGGCGGCCACACAACTATTGACAATTCTCTTTAAACTCCTCTGGTTCACTAATTGGGCAAGAAATCAGTCACCTTTAGCTGGTCTGTCTTACAGTTATGCTGTATATATACACAAGAACAAATTAAAAGCGAGCTGGGTAATATTAAATTTACAGGTCATTCTGCTATAACGCGTGTTTCATTAACGCTAATTGGCTATAATGCAATTGACGAATTGTGGATGTTGTTTAGACAATACAAACTTTCTACTGAACAGGTATGGAGATTTTCTATTAGTGATCTTCAACAGCATGATTTTCTATAGCTCGAGATTGCAGAAGAATACAACTGTCACGTATTAGCAGATCAACCTGTAACAGTAATATCTGTCTCGTACATCATCATACAGACTGATGTAGATCATTTTGTGTGTGCTAAAAGAAAGATGGCATAATCAGGGTAGGTTTGGACATAAGCCACCTAAATATTTCTCTCAACAAGATGCCCACACAAAATTCCAACATCAGAAGAAATGAATCCCCCATTCACAGGAACTAGATTCTTTTCCAGGCTTGACTTCAAGCATGGATATTGATTGGTTCACTTGGTGAAGGAATCTGAAAAAAATCTTATTACTTTCAGAACACCATTTGGAAATACTCCAATAGAGTACTCCAGAGACTAGCTTTAAATCTACCAATCAGTCAGGATCTGTTCCAACTGAACAAGGACAGAATCACAGGAAGGATTCCTGGACATGTTGCTGATGTCACAGTAATGGCAAAACCAAAACTAAAATCCACATTTGCTGATGGCTCATCATCAAAGGTTTGTCTTCAACAGCAAGAAGTGCCGGGGTGAATGCAGGTCAGATAGCTTTTATTTAGCTCTATCTATTCATGACATCCATACCAACTCAGACCAAATCAAAGACACAACATGTGCCTAGTCCCCAAGATTTAAAAAAAAGACCTACAGAATGTCTTGGAAGTTTGTAACTTCCATACATATCAATTTTTTCTGTTAAAGCATTGTCTTTAAGAGATCTCTCAAGGAAAGATCTCCCAAATCTATATCAAGAGAACTATCAACCCAGGCTCAAATGGACAATGTCAGAAGAAACTTGTATTCTAAAATTCTATAGTTCAAGGAAGAAGCCAATCCTGGGAGTTGGTGCATCTCAGAAAAGGCTAGGATCATGCATCATGCAAGATGGCAAATCAGTTATATTTGGATCCAAGAATCAATCACAAGAATAATTCCATTATTCCAAGAAAAGAGAAGAAACACTTGCTCTGGAATTCAGTATTACAGCATTCAATATGCACTGTTTGGTGAGCAATTCACTATGAAACCTGATTACAAACCATTCAGAATAATTTGGCACAAACATCTGATGAGTGTACCACCTAGTCCACAAGCACCTCTGGTAAAAGTGGAGGGCTATGACATTGATATTTGCTACAAACCAGATACAAAATACTTACCTCAGACACAATAAGGAGATTACCAAATCTGAATAAGATTGTGAAAATTTCACTCCATTTTCAGGTAGACAGTATGGACATCGAAATAGTAGATGTGCTGAAAGACAATCTGATGATGTTTGGTCAGCCCAAATGCAACCAACTTTAGGAAAGACAGCTAATCATCCACAACTGAAGGCATTATGGTGCCTTATTCTCTCACCATCATCACTGTGCAATCACCAGACCATACAGTTTGTCTATCCTTAGCATATCGCATGCAACCACTCTCTCTAGGTCACTAACAATGTCCCCATTGTCCATGGGACACCTGCAACTTGTCAAAGAGAATGCAATTCGCACCCACAATCCGCATTAAATGCTGGTATCATGACCAAAAACTGTTTTACAGTCTGCTGATGTTCTGCTGCACCCAGCTCCCATCTACTGGCGTCAACCAGGTCCTATTTGTCTTGTAGCATCTGACACGGCTAATCGCTGTCCTGCACAAGGTGACCTTTCTCCTCCTCACTATCCTCCTCCTCACTATCCTCCTTCTCTGCTCGACTGCATCCGTTCCCCAGTATATTGTACACCACCTTATTGCCTGTCCCAGTCATGCAGAGCACAGCACACCAGGAGAATGCAGTGAACTCTATCCAGATTATACTGGAGGTGATCCACTAGACCAGTCCAGGAAGTTGAACTACATCTTTTGCAGTGCCTTCGCCTGCTTTCTCCCACCTCTTTACCAACCCGTCCCCTAAACCTGGTTGAAGTACAGACAGCATTGTCGCAGCCCTCCGCATCGGTGAGAGGGTTGTGCAGTGGTGTCACCAGTCATGGTTGCATTAGGTAGCCTTGCTCTCAGTAGCCACACTTGTAAGGCACCTGGATCCTTAAACACATCAGGTACCTGAGAATGCTGCTACAGGATGTAGGAGTAATGGCAGCAGGTATATACTTCCAGTAACTGTAATGGTGATCTCAGACCACCTGGACATATTATTAAATGGAATCCCTCGCTAATGATGAATTCTGGAGTTGTGAGATACAGTCTCTCAGTGCTATGCCCAGTGGTACCCAGCTATATTTCTGAAACCAACTGCCCAGGCTGCAACACCGACCTCATCATGGGAAAACAACATGAAGTGTGACCATGCAGAGATAGCATCGATTACTGTCCTGATGCCTTGTGAATGCGTGACTAGAAGATCCCACACAGGTCACCCCTCACTCCCTGCCTGCAGGATAGTTTGACCAATTTTAGCACAAATTCCCAAGTGTCATTGAGGAGGATTTTACAGGATTAACTGGGCATAGTATACCTTTACCAAGTGGAAGCTCAGTGTCTGTGTCAATGATGGTTGGTCCAACTGGCTTTAATTTAATTTTACATTCAATGGCTTGCTCAGCCAAATCAAATGGTGGTTCAGTTTCTGACCATGTTGCTCAGAGACGGAAGTCACATTTAGGCCAGATTCAGTAAGAAAAGCAGACTTCTTTTTCATCATGATTTTCCAATGAAGCGTAGAACGTAGAACAGTACAGTACAGTACTGGCCCTTCGACCCACAATGTTGTGCAAGCATTTATCTTAACCTAAGATCATTCTAACCTACACATCCCTCAATTTATTGCCGTCCATGTGCAATTGGATTTTTAAAAATGAAATCCATTATCTTCATCATTGATGTCAGCTTTTTATTTGAACCTTCATAATTTAATTAACTAAATTAAAAGTCACAAATGGTCAGGATGGGATTTAAACTCAGGTCCCCAAATTATTAATCCAGCTCTCTGGTTTCTGAGGCCATGTAATTACTATGCTACAATACCCATAGCTGGTTACCTTCATTATCACAATCAACAAGCAAATCACCCAAATGTTTACAAAGTACACCTTTAAGGCAGAAAAATTATAGAAGGTTTACAGAATAAAATTCTGTCTTAATTCATAGAACAATAATCAAGAAATTTAGCTAAAAGTTCTGTATGTATTTAAACAATAGTTAAAACTAAACACAATGTGGACTAAATGAAAAACCCAGGTAGTAAAAAGTTCATTTACTTTTCTAAGGCTTTTTCTGCACCAGATGTCAAGCCCCACAGGTAACACTGAAGTTTGTTACAAATGCAAAATGAAAATTCAACAAAATCCATGCAAAAGTCATTCTTTCTACTGGAGTTAGAAATTTACAAGCAGGTACCATTGCCTTTGATATCACAAACAATTACAATTATCCACATTTTCCAATTAGGTCACCTTACTACTTAAACAGTGACCAGTAAATATAGGTCAGGTAAACTGTTGAGGTATTTAAGCAACTGGAGTTTGTGGCCACATTTGTTATCACTATTGTTTAGATGGTAAGCTGTGGCGTTTAATGCCCTTTGGAATATGTCTGATTTTCATTCCAGTTGAAATCAAAAGAATTAAAACTGGCTTGGTTCAATCTGGGACAGGGCCTCAGATTTCCAGCCTGGACTCTAAAATGGGTGAACTTGAATCAGGGAGTGTCTCAGTTTTCATTTCGATTGAAGAGATGCAAAACTGACTATTTGTATTGATTTTATGTTACCACCCTTTCCATGATCACTGACCTGGAGATGCATTGGTTTTCAATGAACTTATGGTACTTTATTTCCCAAACATAAACTGCTCAGAGCGACATGTTTAACACATTTATACTTAAAACTGAAAGCTAAAGTGTCACATATGAAAAATTATCAAAAACATAATCAACAATGATTATTAAACTAAATTTATATGTTATGCAAATCATCAGTGAATATTGTTAAAATGTAGCACTCAATTATTAGATTAGATTACATTCAGTGTGGAAACAGGCCCTTCGGCCCAATAAGTCCACACCGACCTGCCAAAGCGCAACCCACCCATAACCCTACATTTACCCCTTATCTCACACTACAGGCAATTTAGCATGGCCAATTCACCTGACCTGCACATCTTTGGACTGTGGGAGGAAACCGGAGTACCCAGAGGAAACCCACGCAGACACGGGGAGAATGTGCAAACTCCACACAGTCAGTCGCCTGAGTCGGGAATTATTTTTTAGGGACAAAGGAGAACAGAAATCCAGAAAACACTACAATGTATTTGATGATTTCCTAAAATATTTCTTGCTATGTATTATAACATAACTGAAGAAAGAGGAGCAGGGTACAACATTTGGCCTCTCAGGTTTGCTCTGTCATTCATTAAAATCATGACAGAAACAATTGTTCTTTTAACTCCACTGAATGGAAGGTTTGAGTTATAAGGAGAGACTGGCTAGACTGCAATTTTTTTCATTACAGCACAGGAGGTTGATGGGATGACCTTCCAAAGGTTTATTAAAATCATGAGGATTATAGATAAGGTGAATAGCAGATGTCTTTTCCCTAAGGTGGGGGATTTCAAGACTAGGGGGCATACCTTTTAAAGTGAGAGCAGAAAGATTTTAAAAAGATGTGAGATGCAACTTTGTTTACACAGAGAATGGTTCGTGTCTGGAATGAACTGCAGAGGAGGTGATAGATGCAGGTAAACTCACAATATTTAAAAGACATTTGGATAAGTACATGAATAAAAAATGTTTGGAAAGATATGGGTTAAGCACAGGCAGGTGGGACTAATTTAGTTTGGGATTATGGGCAGCATGAACTGGTTGGAGCAAAGGGGCTGTTTTCATGCTGTATGACTCTAATTCAATTTCTGCCTCTTCCCTTTAACCCTTTACTCCTCTGTAGATCAAAATTTGTCTAACTCTGACTTGAATATATTCAATAACACAGTCTTCCTTTGCTCTCCATGTTAGAGCATTTCAAAGACTAACAACCATTAGAGAATATGGTTTTTCCTTACCTCAGTCTTAAATGTGAGACTTTTTGTTTTTAAAATGTGTTCCCTTCCACTAGTTCCAGATTTCTCAATGAGAAGAAACATACCCTGGTAACACTCTGAAAATCAATATAATCATCACTTATTCTTCTGAATTCTAATAGGCCCAAACTTTTCCACATAAAATTGCCCCATCGTCCCAGGATTCAGTCCAGTTAACCTTCTCTGAATTCTTTCAATTACAAATTATCCCTTCTTATTTTAGGAGACCAAAACTAGATATAGCACTCTACGTGTGGTCTTCTCAATGTCGAAAAGTATTGTGCTAAAAGCACAGTAGGTCAGGCAGCATCCGAGGAACAGGAGATTTGACATTTCAGGCATTAGACCAACTCTCCTGCTCTTTGGATGCTGCCTGACCTGTTGTGCTTTTCCAGCGCCACCCTTTGACTCTGACTCTCCAGCATCTACAGTCCTCACTTTCTCTGTGGTCTTCTCAATGCTCTGGATAATTACAGAATGACTTCCTTACTTTCATACTCCGTCTTCCTTGCAATAAAGGCCAAAATTCCATTTATCTTCCTAATTACCTGTCATACCTTCCTGCTAAGATTTCATGTCATATACAAGGACACTCAAATCCTTCCACACCTTCAGTTTTTGCCCATTTATATGATACTCTGCTTTTCTGTTCTTCCGGCATTATACTTCATCTTTCAAAGATTTGTCTACTCACTGAAATTATCAATACCCTATTTGCAGACTCTTTGGGGAGAATGTTTCTGGTCCTCAGGAAAGAAGATCATGGTGGCAGAAGGTGGTTAAAATGGAAGGATCAGTGTTAGATTGGCTTCTTGACCATGTCCTACCAGAGAATCTGCAAGACATTCTGTGCCTACATCCAAGTCATTAATATAATGTAAATAGCTAAGATACCCCCCCCCCTTCCCCCCACCGGCTACCACAGCTGTAGAATGGAGCACCAATGGCTTATTGAATTCTCTTGAATTTATTTGGTTTTTGCATAGTTCTCAGACTTTGAGTTAAATTATATATTATTTGTTGTTGACAATCCCTGTTTGAACCACAAACAATAACCTTGTTTATTTTTAATTAAATATTATTCATACAAACTATTTATTGGATTAATGTAGTACTGCTTGCATGTTACATCATTTTGCATATTTCTCAATCACCTCGAAACCTACACTGTGAATTGTACTTGAATGCTTACTACCTAAAGGACATAGCTGCTTAAGCTGGGTCTGCAGCAGAGGGCAAAGGAACCAATTAAAGGTAAACTCACCAACTTGCTTGCTACAAATGCATCTGTGACCAAGTTGGTAAGAGTGACCACTGCACAGTTCTCATGGAGTCACAGCTGTACCTTCACATTGAGAACACCCTTCATCTGTGTGGCACTATCGCCATGCTAGATGGGACAGACTTCGAATATATCTCAAAACTCAAGACTCGGCATCCATGAGGTGCTATGGGCCATCAACAGCAACTCATACTCACGACACAATCTGCAATCACATTTCCCGGCACGTCCTCCAGGAAACCTGCTTTCAGGACCTCCTCTTTTTTCCCACCAAAATGGACTATAATCTTTGGCTGTTCACTCTTGACCAAAAGAATGTCACCCATTCTATCACACTGTTGACCTTGGCACAAGGAAGGCAACATACTACCCTGGATTCATGGTTACGGCCATAGAAATGTCTGTCTGTTTCCCAAAATAAAGAAAGCCCTTGCAGAATTGCACATCCACTGTCCTCCTTTTCCTCCTGTACAGCTGAGCTGCCTGTGGTGTCACTGACTTGGCTCTAATAGTACTCTCCTGAGTAACAATTACTCTCACCAGTCTCCAAACCAGAATACTAATTTGTCAGCAAGGTATTCTCAAGGGACTTCCGCACTGTCTGCTTGATTCTCTTGAATTCTCTGAAATCAGGCAGAGATTGCAGAAGTCATCCACTTCTACTTGAACACCCCAAAACTGCAGTATGACCACATCCCTGAACATGTCAACCATACTGTCCTCTACATTGTGAATAGTGACTTCAACTACTCAAATTTCAAAACCCAGAACTCTGCTTGTGCAGATAGTGACAATTCCTATGGATGTGCTGTCTTGGACTTATACTGTGTTTAGGACTTACCACATTCCACATTGTTGAGGTGCCTTGCCATTTTTTAACTTTTTTTTAAATCATCCATGACTGGGCCAGTAGTTATTGCACATCCTTAATTATCCAGAGGACAGTTTGGAGTCAACCACAAGCTGTGGGTCTGGAGTCCCATGTACGCCAGATCAGGATAGGGTGGCAGATTTCCTTCTGCCATGAGCATTAGTGAACCAGATTGTTTTTTTTTAAATGACAATTGACAGTAGTTGCCAGTAGGCCAGCGTTTTTTTTAAATGTTAGAATTTTTACTGAATTCCAGTTTTACTATCTGCCACATTGGGATTCAAATACATGTTCACCAGAACATTAGCCTGTGGTTACTAGTCTGGTGAAATAACCACTGCACCATTATATTTACCAAATTTTTATTACATGTAGAATAGTTTACCAACAGCTCCTTCATCTGCACTGAAGGAGGTATCAAATTCTGGACAGTGAAGAAAATTAATTTTAAAAAGCATCTTCTCCCACTGCACTGAACTCGGCATTAACTAAACTCCCTCTGCTTGAAATCACCATTGTTTTCTGTTTTATTGATTTTAATGAAGCAAAATCAATGAAATTTTATTGCTATCAGACATTCCATAAAACTGAAAATTATCTTTACTGTGTCATGATCAATTGATGGTACCAAATATTTGCAAAACGATACAACTTCGAAAAGCAAAACATGCAACATCTGTAAATCAATAAATACAGTTGTTAAAAGTCCCAACAAAACCAGCAACTAGAATGTCATATTCCTCACTATTAAATATTAGTTTTGTTTCCACAGTGTCGATGATGGAACAAATAGTGAATGACAAAGTCATGAGTTAAGTGTGATGAGCATTTGGCAAAGAATCAGTAACGGACATCCAAATCCTCTGTTCCTTTTCACAAGTGTGAAGCAGAGAGCTTCATTCATCCTCTTTTGGCAAATACATCATCTCAATGGCACAATCCGCCAGACAAGCTAGTCCCAGGTGCAGATTACTGATCTGTGCTGAATTACTTGGACGCCATTAGGGGTGGCAGTGACATTAATCTCAATGTTCTTGAGTTTGCAATAATCAGAATGGCTAAGGTTTGTGCGCAGGATTGCTATCTATAATGTATTACAAACATGTGGACGTTGGCTGCAGATAAGAGCAGGTTGACTGTGATTTTCACTTCACCTTATATATCGTTACCTTGATTGCACTTATTAGTAAGAATGAAATATGGTTACTTGGGATATGGTATCATGAAACACTCCTCATACACAAAAGGAGAATTTGACATGAGCCAATATCATTATGAGACAAAAGCTGCTTGGTGAGGGATGCTAACCTCGCATTTCCAGATTTTCATTAAATGCAATAACTTGAGAATACAATTCCATCAGAAGTTTCAAAAATAATATCAGCCAATCATGATCTATTTTCTCAAGCAATTTGTTTGCTCATATAACACTTCAATTGTGCAGTTTCTAGTATTTATCTTCACCACCGTTCCTCTCAACTCCTCTACTGTCTCCAGGTTGTTACATTGCTTTCCTAAGATTCAGTACAGGAGGATCAGAAATTTTCTCCAAATAATATCAAAATAAGACCAAAGTCACTGTTTTCCATCACCATCACAAACTCTGTTCCCTAGTCATGACTCCATTCAATATGGGTCTTTTACAGGATGGAAAGTCATAACTAACAGTGTGTGACAAAGAAGTAAAAACAATGACTGCAGATGCTGGAAACCAGATTCTGGATCAGTGGTGCTGGAAGAGCACAGCAGTTCAGGCAGCATCGAAAGTGCAGCGAAATCGACGTTTCGGGCAAAAGCCCTTCATTATTCCTGATGAAGGGCTTTTGCCCGAAACGTCGATTTCGCTGCACTTTCGATGCTGCCTGAACTGCTGTGCTCTTCCAGCACCACTGATCCAGTGTGTGACAAAGATCAATCCATGTTTACGATCCATGTTTACGACTTGGAGGAGGGGGAGAAAAGCAATGTATCCAAATTTGCTGATGATATGAAAATAGGTGGGAGGGAATGTTGTGATGAAGACATAAGGAATCTGCAAGGGAATACAGTCAGGTTGAGTGAGTTGGCAATAACGTCACAGATTAAGTTTAATATAGGAAAATGTACTTTGAAAGAAGAATCAAAAGGCAGATATTATGTAAAAGGGACAAACTCTAACTAGTGCTATACCGCAGGATCTGAGTCTTCTTGTGCATGAAATACAAAGTGTTTGCAATCTAAATGCAGCAAGTAAGTAACCAAGCAAATTGAATTTTATCCTTTAGAGTTGGAGTTTAAAACTAGGGAAATTTTGTTACTATGAGGCTGCATCTGGGGTACTGAGTACAGTTTTGGTCCCTGTTTTTAAGAAAGTGTACACTGGCATTGGAGGCAGTTCAAAAGACATTCATGTGACTGATTCCTGATATTAAGAAGTTGTCTTATCAAAAATGGGTAAATAGGTTAGGTCTTGATCATTGCAATATACAAGACTTATGAGGGGACTTGATAGGGTACACACTAAGAAGAACTTTCCGCTACTGCGAGAATTCAAAATTCGGGTACAGTGGTTAGCACTGCTATTCTACTGTGCTAGAAACCCAGGTTTAATTTGGTGACTGTGTGAAATTTGCACACTTCCCCGTGTGGGTTTCTGCTGGGTGCACTTTTTTTCTCCCACAATCCAAAGACATGCAGGTTCAGTGGACTAGCCATGATAAATGCAGTTTACAGGAATAGAATAGGGGAGGTAGGGGTGATGTTCTCCAGAGGGTCAGTGCAGACTTGGTGGGCCAAAAGGCCTCGATATGCAGGGATATGTAGGGATTCTATGTTCCTCTCCACGGCAACAGTCGATAGATGAAACAGATTCCATAACTTTGGTGTTATACTTAATCCCAAGAATACTTTCTGACATATCGTGCCACTTTCACCTCCCCAGTATCATTCATCTTCTCCATTGCCAGAGGTCTCCTGCGTGTCTTTGTTGAACTCTAAAACTGACTAATCCAAAATATTCTTTGCTGGCTGTATCATCTATTTTCTATAGGTTTGATTTAATCCAAAACCGAGACCCATATCTCAACATCTCACTCATCTGTCACCAATATATTCACTGACTACCTTGGTTTCCAGTTCAGCAATATTCTCTTTTAACACAATTATCCCTGTTTTCAAATCGCTCCATGGTCACAACCATGGAAATATTGTTGTGATTTCCTCTGATTGTGCAACCTTCCAAGTCCTCTGTTCTCAACCACTTTAACTGATCCACCGCCAATGACAAATTTGGTTTGATAATGCTCTTATGAAATGCCTTGGGAGGTTTGGCTCAACTGAAGATGTTTTTTTTCTGCATTGCAGCCATTCCCAACTGCAGGAGATTTCATTTCCTGTTATTGGACTCCAGGTTTTGGTCTTTCTCAATTCTACTTTCACCTCTAACACTTTGCCAACCATCCATGCCAGCCTTCTTAAGCGACCAACAAGTTAAATTGACCAGTTTTAAATAGAAAATCATTGATGTTTATTAGGATGGACATCAGACTGAAGATGGAAGGTACAGAAAGAGAGTGAAAGAGCAAATCACAGCTAAGATAATACATGAAAAGATACTGGTAGGTAACATAAAAGGGAGCTCCAAAGTCTTGTCTAGACATATAAATAGTAGAAGGGTGATAAGAGGAGGAATGGGACTCACTAGGGATTAAATAAAAGATTTACATCTGGAGACAGAGGTCACAGCTGAAGTATTAGGTGAATACTTTGCATCTATCTTCACCAAAGATGAAAATGCTACACCGTTAATAGGGAAAAAAAGGGTATTTCAGATATTTGAGGGGCTTAAATTGGCAAGGAAGTGCTAGTGAATAAGCTGTCAGTAATCAGATTAATAAGGTACCAGGACTGGATAAAGTGCATCCATGGATACTGACACAATGAGAGTGGAAATTGCAAAGGCTCTGGCCATAATTATCCCATTGTTCTTAGACACAGGGACAGTGCCACAGAATGGAGAATTGCAAATGCTACACCCTCGTTCAATGTAGTGCAAAGACAAGCCCAGCAACTAAATACTAATCAGTTTAACTTCTGTGGCAGGATTGCTTCTAAAAATTATGATTCAAGACAGTATGAAGCAAATGTGGGTTAACTAACAAAAGTGAGAATAGAGAACATAATGGCACAAAGCTAATATTCCTGGATCTGGAGATACAGGCTGATGCTCAGAGCACCAGGGTTTGAATCACTTTGGCAATGGTTACTGTACTGAAAAGCATCGACTTTGAATAGATCTAGCACTTGGAAGCTGTGCATCAATGAGGTGTTTGGGACTTCAAGAGTTGCAGAATTTTGTTCAACCACTATCTGCAACCTTTTGGGCTGGCAAATCCCCTATTCTATTATTACCATCACGCTGTGGGGCTGAACTTGGATCAAAGAGAAGTATGCCAAAAACAGCACCAGTTCCAGGCACAACTAAAATTGAGTTGCCAAGATGGTGAAACTACAAAACAGAAAGCTTGCACGCCAAACAGTGGAAGGAACTTGGAACAGACAGGGCTAAGCAATCACACACAGATACGGGGAGAATGTGCAAACTTCCCACAGTCAGTCACTCAAGGTTGGAATTGAACCCAGGTTCCTGGCCCTCTGAGGCAGCAGTGCTAACCACTGAGCCACTGTGCCACCCTAATTCTGGGAATAAAACTGAAGACTCATGCTCCAGAATTTGTTACACCTCAAGCCAACAGTACAGCACTGCAATCTACCTGCATTGTGGAAATCTGTCCTGGTATGACCTGAGCACAAAAAAAAAGGACAAATCCAATCCAGCCCCACCAGTCAACTCTCAATTGGCAATGATTTGGAGGTGCCGGTGTTGGACTGGGGTGTACAAAGTTAAAAATCACACAACACCAGGTTATTGTCCAACAGGTTTATTTGTGCTAGTGCTCATGCTTCCAAGATAAACCTGTTGGATTAAAACCTGGTGTTGTGTGATTTTAAGTGAAGAGATTGTCAACAGAGCAATCAAGCAGCACTTGCTCCACCATAAACTGCTCACTGAGGTTCAGTTGGATTCTGTTCGAGTTACTCAGCTTCTGAGCTAATTATGCCCGTGGTCCAAACATGACTGAGGTGACACGGTGGCTCAGTGGTTAGCCAGTGCTGCAGCCTCACAGTGCCACGGACACGCTTTTAATTCTACAGTCCAAAGATGTGCAGGTTAGATAGATTGGCCAAAAAGGTTAGATAGATTGGCCAAACTAAATTGCCCATAGTGTCCAGAGATGTGTAGGTGAGATGGGTTGACCATGGGAAATGCAGGGTTACAAGGATAAGGTAGCGGGGTGACTCTAGATAGGATGTTCTTCAGGGAGTCGGTATGGACTTGTTGGGCTGATGGCCTGTTTCCACATTGCAGAACATTCAGCATAATTCCCGACTCGCGACAGAGCAGAGTTCATAAATTTTGCAGCCTCTTACCACTCCAATCCTTGTCCACTATCTACAAGGTATCTAGCCAGAGATGCATGATGGAATACTCTACAACAGCTGAGATGAATGCAGCTCTAACAACAACCAAGAAGCTTGCCACCATCCCAAACAAAGGAGCTCACTTGATTGGCACCTCATTCACGAGCTTCAACATTAATTCCCTCCACCACTGATGCACAAAGCCGTCTTGCTACAATATTTCATTTTCTTAGCACTTACATGCTTCAGCTTAACTGACATCTTCAAAGACAGAAATTTATTTCTCCGGAATATGGCGAATATAATTTTAAAAATTCAAAAATTACATAATAAACAAAAACATAATTATATTTATCCACTAAATTGGCTACAATGCTTTCAGTAAAGATTTAATTTGAGGCCTTACTCTCTCCTTAAAGCCTAGATTTGGAATTGATGTGTTTTCCCAGATCTGTGACATATGTATTTGTACCATTTAACGAGCAGAATTCATCAATTAAATCTGTTTCCCCTTCAATAAGCTTCTTACTATAGAATCCCTACAGTGTTGAAGCAGGCCATTCAGTCCATCGTGTCCACACCAACCCCGTTGAAGAGTAACCCACACAGATCCATCCTGCTACCTCATTCTTACAACCCCACATTTCCCACGGTCAACTCACCTAACTTACACATCTCTGAACACTATGGGCAATTTAGTTTGGCCAATCCATCTAACCTGCACATCTTTGGACTTTGGGAGGAAACCGGACTACCCAGAGGAAACCCACGCAGACACAGGGAGAATGTATGGACTCCACACAGACAGTCACTCAAGGCAGGAATTGAACCCAGGTCCCTGGCGCTGCAAAGCAGCAGTACTAACCACTGAGCCACCAGTTCACAAAATTTTCATAATTATGTTAAAAAAAGCTAGAAACAAATTTAAAATAGATTGTTCAGATAATATTTGTTTCCTTTTGATTCTTTCACAAGATATGGATGCTGCTGGCTGGAGCATCATTTATCACACGTCCCTAAATACTGTTGAAAAAGTGTTGGTGCATTATCATTTCAAGCCCACAACAATGGTCACTGGGGAACTATAGCCAAAGTCCTTCAGAAGGGAGTTTCAGAGACACTGAGGAAAAAGTGATATACAGTATTTGCAATTCATAATGTTTATTGACTTGGTGAGGGAGTGGGAGTGCAAGTGATGGTGTTCCCATGCAGCAACTGCCTTTTTAAGTGATGATGGCTATAGCTGCTGTTAAAGAAGCCTTGTTGAATACTGCAGTGTATTTTGTAGATGGCCCATACTTACACCATTATTTTTAAGTGGCGGAGGAAATGAGTTTTAAAGATGACAAAAATGGGACCAATCAAATGGCTGTTTAATGCTAATGTTGTCAAGTTACTTGAGTGATGTTGGAACTGCACTCATTCAGGCAACTGTGACTTATGCCTGGGAGATGATGTTGGGCCTCTGGGGAGTCAGATGGTGAGCTCCTTGCTGCAGAATTTCTCAATTCTGGCCTGCCTTCGAAGTCTCTGAATTTATACGGCTGGTCCAGTTCAGTGTCTGATCAATGGTAACCCCCAGGATGTTGACATGGAGAGGTTATTCAGTGATGGCCATTGAATGTCATAGGAAAATGGTTCAATTCTTTCCAGTTGGAATTGGCATAGCCTGTCATTTATAAAGAATGAATGTTGCTTCAGTGTCTTTTTTAAACGGAGTGGTAGTGTCTACATCCATGTAAACTAAAGCACAACAACTAATTACATGCTCATGGTAACTTTTGATTTATGTTTCAGAAATTTTTAATTCCAAAGAGATAGAGGTGGGGGAGATATTAATTTCCTGTGTGCACCAGGCACAGTGATTTACATGCCCACTTGATACCACCAGTGAGAAGAGAATATTTTGCGAGTTGCACTGATTTTCCATTTCCAGTATTGAGATGGGTGCATCACTGCAGAGTTGGTATGATGTCGATTTGAAGCCACCTCTAAAATCAGAGCTTAAGTCAAATCCAACCACACAGGATTAATGTGGATTTCACCAGTTTCCTTATTTCCCCTCCCCCCACCACCCCCCACACCACCAACCCACCCCCCCCACACCCCCACCCCCGCCTTATCCCAAATCCAACCTTCTAACTCGCCACTGCCTTCATGACCTGTCCTACCTGTCCATCTTCCTTCCCACCTAGCCGCTCCACCCTCCTCTCCAACCTACACCCCCACTTTCATCTACCTATCGCACATTCAGCTACATTCCCCCTAGCCTCACCCCCCTCCTATTTCTCTCTCTACCCTTTTGTTCACAAGCCTCATTCTTGATGAAGGGTATATGCCCGAAACGTCAATTGTCCTGCTCCTCGGATGCTGCCTGACCTACTGTGCTTTTCCAGCACCACACTCACCACTCTGATCTTCAGCATCTGCAGTCCTCACTTTCTCCTCTGAAATCAGAGCTGTCTATTCATGGTACACTTCCCCAGGACCAATTTTTTTTTGCAATGATCTATAACAGTCAAGACATCCCAGTTTTCACATTGCAGCATGCAGGGTCCCAGTAGAGCAGGCAATGGCCTGCAAGGAATTCTCCTTTCCCTGAGAGGGAGTTGCAGCACCAGAGTAGCTGACAGGCACAGGAAGAGATGGCAGAGAATGTGTGTAGTGTTAGTCTGAAATGTTGAAAAACATTCATTCATTTTAACTGTGCAAGAAAAGCAAGAATGATTTCTTCAACTGTCTGAAAATGATGCTTTATAACATCCCTACACTAACCCGTATTTGGAGTGTGGAGCTGTGCTGGGTTGCTGGGGAGGAGTGAAGCTAACACATTGAGTAATTAACTGTTGCAAGAGAACGTAGCTACGAGCTGGAGCTGTTCCCTTTTGCTTCATCTTGGTTGTCACTTGAGTTTCCTTTCTCAGGAGGCAAAAGGCCTTTCTGCTGTGCCAGCTCCAATTGCCGTCCCTGGTGCACTGTAATACTGTACAAATGACAATGATCAGGGACACTTTTTCCCAGGCTGTACTGCAGAATGCCCCCAAAGCTGTCCAGACATTATTTGTGCTTTCCAATCATCTGCTCTTGTAATCACATGATCTGTTTGAATCTTTTTTTCAGCAGGCTTGCATTGTTATTGCAGAGGTGAAATAAGCCACATTTGAAGAGGCAGCTTTCGTTGCTAAGCATCCATGCTGTAACATAAAATGCATGTGTATAGTGGGAGCAGGGGAAATGGTGATCTGTCCCTGTATAAAGGCATAATATAGGAAATGTAAGAATAGAACCTGCATGAATTGCAGGCACTGGGCATAGACTAATCTAAACTGAAGGGAATGAAATGCTTACGGCTGGTGCCTCTTCGACAGGATTTTTGTGGGCTACACAAGTTGCAGTCAATTACATCCTGAACTTCATGGAACTGAGAACATTTATAACCTCATAAGCTTTTCCTGCTGGTTCCTGAAGAAAATTACTTGCTGGCTGGCCTTTGCACAGACAGCATCAGTCACCTGTTTGACGTAGGCTAGAGTTCAGGCCATCACATCTGTATTGTCTCTGCTCAGGGCAATCCTCCAAACCCATTCCAACATTGCAAGTTCACTTCCATCAAGAGCCTACCCAATTTTGAAATCATTGATTGTTTACACTTTCACCATCCTCATGAGCAGTGAGCTTCATGTCATTCCAACTCACTATGTGAAGAAGATTCTCATCATATTTCTTGGCAATTTCTTGCCTGAGATCTTAAGTCTGTATCCCCAGGTCCTTGTACTAACTGCTAATTACAACAGTTTTCCCTGGTTTTGTATTTAAGCCTGTTATAGTCTTGTAAACCACAACCAATCTCCTCTCAATCTCCTTTACTCTAACCTTTTTCAGTTAAGCTTGAAACTAAAGCTCTGCAGCACTAGATCCATTCTGGTAAGTCTTCCTTGCACCCTCCAAAAGTTGTTCACAAACTTCCTAAAGTAGATCAGATCTTAATTTGGTCCTTTTATTGGGATTTCATCTGTGCCAGAGTTTTATCAAGATTCTATATAACTTGCCTGTTTTTGTATTTATGTTTTATGAACCCATGACCCCATATCCTTTGTTAAACACTCACAACAGGGTCTGTCAACTTTAAAGAATGATACACATATATTCCAGTTCACCATCTTCCTGACACCTTTTAGAAATGTACCATTAAATTTGTCTTGCTCCTCCTTATCCTTTTGCAAAGTGCATTACTTCATACTTCTCAGTTTTAAGATCCATCTGCTACTTTCCTGCTCATTCTGCTAATCTATCTATGTACTGTTGCAGGTAATTCATATTATCTTTACTGGTGGTTGATCTTCCAAGTTTGATATAATTGGCAAATTTTAAAATTTTACTGTTTTCGCAAGTCCATGTCATTTATGGTGGTCATAGCAACAACCCAGTGGACCACTATTTGTCTGTCTGAAAAATAACTACTTCCAACAACTTGCTGTTTCCAATCCGTAAGCCAATTGTTTTTGTGCAATTAGACATGGATTCTCTGCCCACCCCATCCCATTCCTTGAAATTTGATTTGTTGAGCAGTCTTTTATGTGGTAGTTGCTAAACATTTTCTTGAAATCCATGTACACAACATCCATGCATTCCCTACATTAACTTTCTCTGATATTTTATCCAGACATTGAATTAGATTGGTTAAGCATGATCAACAGTCACAAATCCCTGCTGGGTCTCTTTAGTTAAAGCACAATTCTTCAAGTGCTTGGTCATTACTTCCATGTTAAAAATCACACAACACCAGGTTATAGTCCAACAGGTTTAATTGGAAGCACTAGCTTTCTGGACAACCACCTAATAAAGGAGCAGTGCTCCAAAAGCTAGTGCCTCCAATTAAACCTGTTGGACTATAACCTGGTGTTGTACGATTCTTAACTTTGTACACCCCAGTCCAACACCAGCATCACCAAATCATTCCTTCCATGATTATTGTTTCTAAAACCTTATCACTACTGACGATAACTTACCTGGGTGGAGTTGCCAGGACTATCTTTATACTTTCTCTTAAATAAGGCTGTCAGCTATGCCACCCTCCAGTCTTCTGCTAGATATCCCATATCTAGAGAAGATTAGTGTTTAAAGACAAGCCCTTGAAATATTTCCATCTCCACTTTCTCACAACCTGGGATGCAAGCCATCTGGGACCCAGTGACTTATCTCCTCCATACACAGCATAGAACCTAAGGTGAAAAAAATTGAGAAAAATAGAGTGGTTTGCATATGATCAACTCTGAAATGGGTTTTGAGTCCTGCTCAATGGACTACTGTAAATGGATTACTTAAAAAAAACTCTCTGGAGCTAGCTCATTGGAGTCAATGTAGAATTACGTTCAGCAGGAAGGCTCTTGGTGCAGTATTGCAACCATCCAATCATATGTGAAAAACCAGGCAATGACGAGATGAAGATCAGCCCAAAAATATCTTCCTCAAAACTAAGTGTAAATTTCACACAGCTTCTTTGACATTAAAATAAATTTATTGGGGGAGGTTGGTAATGACAGGTACTCCTATTTGGGGATAATTAGAGGAATAGATTGGGGGAGTGAAGAATGAGGCCTCTGATAGTCCGGTCTCACCTCTTACTCCTTTCTACCATACCTCCCTCTCCAGTGACCACCACCGCCACCCACCCCCCGCCCCCCCCCAAATTTGGTGAGAAGATGACAATAAGGACTTACCTCTTCATCACTGGATCCCCTGAGGGACAGACCCCAATTAGTGTACACTAGGGCCCAGAACAGTTGGCCTCTGATTGGCCATCAACTGCTGGTGTTTCAGGTTGCAAATGGACGAAGCCAGTGCTAGGCTGAGCTATGTGCCTTTCCTCATCTGTACGGTTTTAATGA